>NW_023270773.1:2583915-2825539 GCF_011800145.1 Mirounga leonina | reverse complement strand
CGACCATCTCCTCCTCCCACATGTTAGGGTCCCAGCCCCACCTCGCGGCCAGGCCTTGAGCCACGCTAGCAGTCCAGGGGCTTGGGGAGGCTGGGTGGAGCAAGCTTTTTCTGTTTCCAAGGCAAGCCTTGGATCCAAGGGCTGGGAATGCCCATACCTCCTCCTGGAGCTGGTAGCAAGCAGCTGGGGGTTCCCAGCCTGCCCCCCACTCCCACACTTTCCCCAGTTCCCCTTTCTTGCCTGTACTCTTCCTGCTCAAAATCCCCACTGGGATTGGGCCCTGTCTGGAACGCCCTTGCTCCCATCTCTGCAAGCGCCAAACTCCCAGCCCTATGGGCCCACAGAGCTCCCCCGCCGGTCCAGCCTTGGGCCCGCCTTACCTGTCTCCTCATAACCCCAGAGCTCAATGGTGACAGACTGCGTGGACAGAGCCGAGGGCTCCCAGGTCACGGTGAGGTTGCCCGTGATGCCAGCAATGCCATAGTATTGCCAGTGGGTCTCGTTCACCAGCTCGCTCTTCTCCGTCTCCGACACCTTGCTGGGGTGCACTGGGCAGGGGGTGGGGGCTGAGTGAAGGTCTGAGGCCCCAGGGGCTCTGAGAGCTGGGGGTGCCCTCCCAGGGACAAAGCATGGCAGTCCCATTAGAGTATGGTCTCCCCCAGAGCCCTGTGCTGCCCAGGCCTCTGGCCTCCACCTGGCTTCCCCCCTTCCCCTAGCCTGGTTGAGTCGAGTGGCCCACCTTGCCGGGGGACCCCTAAAGGCCCCAGCCCCCTTTTGGGCCGGGTGTCCTGTGTGGATGCCAGGGGCTGGGGAGAGGAGCTTGAGAACGCTCGCCCCCGTCGGGCACACCTCCAGAAGGACTGGTTAAGCCGGGGCAGCCGGGCACTGCCAGGCAGGTGAGGCGTGACTAGATTAGCGCCAGGGAAAGTCCCTGTGGGGGTGGGGGGCAAGGCTCAGGAAAGCAGGGCTCACCGGCTAGCCAGGTCCCCGAGCGCGGGAAGGAGCGACCATTGTCCATGGAGAGCGTGAAGGGGATGCGGCCTGTCTCATAGAGCAAGGGGGACACACAGTGCACACGTCCAAAGGAGTCCACATGCCCGAGGGTCTGGATGCTCTCCTTAAACCTGTGGGGGTTGCAGGTGGCAGGAAAGGCTGGGCCAGGGTGGAGGGACCCCAGCCAGGAGCTGCCCCTGGGCCCCCAGCAGGCACGGAGCCCCTCGGGCCTCCCACCTGCAGATCACGCCATTGGTGGAGTTGAACCAGCTGAGGTGCTGCACTACGAAGTCCTTGCCGCCCATCATGGAGCCCGAGTAGGGTGAGACTTCTAGGCAGAAGTCCCGAAAGTCCGAGCAGCAGGAGCTCAGGCCGGAGCAGGTCGGGTGGCAGGAGCACAGCCCATCCTGGTCTCCACAGCGGTGGGAGCAGCTCCCCCTGGCACCTGCAGGAGAGGGCCCTGAGCGCCCGGCTGCCCCACGGGCAGGGCTGGCGATTATTTTCCTGGAGCCCATGAGAGAGAAGCATCCCCAGGAGTCGCACTGAGCACCAAGTGAACACAGTAGAAACCCAGGGGGCCCGTGGGGTGAGGGATCCCTGGTACAAATGATCTAGCAGTTGCCTGAACTACTTGCCAGGAGGAGGGAAGATAAGGGTAAAGGCCTCCAGACATACGTTTTTGCAGCATCAAGAGGAGCCTCTAGGGCAGGACTGGCCTTCAGCCACCAAGTCCCGGAAGACCACATCCTCTGATGGCCAGAGGTGGCTGAGCCCTTGACCTGGCCTCGGAGCTGTCTCTGTTCCCTGAAGGGTCAGTGAACCCAGCCTGGCGGCCTGTCTGGAGTCTGGGGACATGGCTACTAAGTCCCACTGGAGGCCTGGCAGGAGCTCATTCCCAGGCTTGGCTGTGGCCCCCAAAGGAGCCCCACCCTGAAGGGAGAGGAGGGTCATCTCCAGCAGAGGGCCCAGCAGGGCCAGGGTGAGGGAGAGAGTGGTCTGGTGTGGGGCCGTGGACATCAGGCCTCAGCTCTTACCACCACGGGGACCCACGACAGGGCCATATCTTCAGGGAATCCGTGCCTCTGTAGTGGGAGCGGTGGGGCAGAGTGGAGGGTGGAGACTGAGGGACGACTGCAGACACCGAGGCAGGGATCACACGTCCCACCTGGCCCTTCCCTGCCACCCCACCAACGGGGGCCAGTCAAGGGCTGGGTTTGGACCTGAGCCACCCCGGTGACCCCATTTCACCGAGTGCAGGCCTGGCACTCAAGAGCATCAATAAATTTTTATTAGCAGATGGCTCAAGGGAGTGGGGGAGGAGGCCGAGTGAGGCCAGTAAGTGAGGTTAAGTGGCTGAAGGGTGGTGGCGCTTCCCGGAGATGGCAGATAGGAGGGGGGGGGGGGGTTGCCTGGGAGCCTGCCACTGCCAGCCCAGCCCAGCCCAGTGTGAGGCTCGGGAGTAGGAGCCTTCCCTGAGACTTTCCCAGGTTCAGCCCTACCCTAATAAGGACCCACAACCCTGCCTCTCACCAGTCAGGGGGCTCAGTGGGGCTGTGGGCTCCTCCACCTGTGAGCACACCCTCCACAGGGGCTCGGGGCTGCAGGCGGGGGGCTCTCCTGGGCCCTCCACCCGCCCCTGGGCCACGTCCCTCGCAGGTAGCCGGCACCTCCCAGCTCCCAGCGGGTTTAGGGTGGGCACAGCCCAGACTCCATCCCGCCAGTAGCCCCCGGACCCTGGGCACCCCAGAATTTCTTCTCACAGCCCCCAGTACAGTCCCAGATGGCCTGGCAGATGGACAGAGGCTGAGCAGAGGGGTCTACCCTGGGCCTGGCTGCAGCAGGGAAGTAGGCAGAGCCCGGGATAGAAGCGCAGGGTAGGGGCATACCTGCTGCAGGCCGGGGGCCCGGCCCGGGGACTGTAGCCAGCAGCAGCAGCAGGGCCCAGAGCAGGAGGGGCAGCATCATGGTCCGGCCTGAGTCTGCAGCCTGCAGCGCGACAGTGGCTGGGCGACTGCGGGCCGCCTAACTCCCCTCGGCCTGGCCCCGCCCGCCCCGCCCCGCCCCGCCCCGCCCCGCCCGGCCACCTCTCAAAGTCCACAGGTTCCCTTGGGGGCTGATAGGGCCCAACCTGCCCCGTTAGCACATTCCTGGCCAGCCGGCCGGGCACACGGGAGGAGGGGGTCCGAGCCTCCAGGGATTAGATCCCCATGTCCAGAGGCTGCGACCCAGACCACCGGATCCCACCTCTGGCCCAGCCCGGGAATCCGGGGTGGGGCTCCGCAGGCGCTGGGATTTGGGGGAGTGGTTCTAGCAATCTCAGGATTCCAGCAGCCAGGAGCCCGCAGCCACAGACCTCTCCTCCCTCTTCCTCAGTTTCCCTGCCCAGAGCACATATTCCCAATTCCTCCCCACAGCCTCGCAGGGAGGAGGGAGCAAGTAACTTTCTGGTGTTTGTGGGTGCTGGAGGAGGGCTGGAGGAGGGGAACCCCTTCGGGGGGAGGTGAAGGCTGTGGGAGGGGCCCAGCCAGGGCAGGTTAACAGTGGGGTTAGGGGCTGAGACCAGACCCCCTTGCTGGGGAATCCCTGGGCTCCAGAGAAGAGCCACCCAGCCGCACCCACCCCTGGCTATCATTCATAGAATTTGCATAATCTCTTCAGTGTTCTCCCTTCTCACTATGCAGGGGAGGAAACAGAGGTCCAGATGTAGACAGGTGGGGTCAAGATCACTGGGAGAGGCTGCGGTGCTGGGCCAGGGCCCAGGCAGCTTCTCAGGGACCTCCACTCCACTCCTGAGGCCTGGAACTCTCTTGGGCCCTGCCACCTGGGCTGGGTGTTCAGACAGATGGTTCTCTCCCCAGGGGCAGCATCCAAAGGGGACACATCCCCAGACCTCGAAGGGAACTGAAGCTGGCGGCGGCTATGAGCTTAGGCCACCTGGCTGTGTCCAATCTCAGTTCCTGGGATCTGGCCAGCCCCTGTTCCCTGGGCACCACCCCTTCCTGTCCGGTGGGTGGGCCTGCAGTTTCATCAGAGAGGCGGCACCTATAGGTGTCAGGAAAGCCAGTTGGGGCAGTTAGAAGCCACATCTCCCAGCTTGGTTGCCAGGTGCTCAGGTCACCCTCTGTAGGCAGGTGCCAAGGACTGGTGCTGGGCCTCTTCCCAGGCCCAGGGTCAAAGGTGTTCCCTATGGCCCAGGTTAGGGGAAGGAAGATGATAGGAATGCTCCCAGGATGAGTCCCAGGTGTCCTGGGGGCCTGAGAGCCAGGAAGCCCTGGGAGACTGCTGGGCTGTTCCCAGAAATTCCTCTTTCTTGGGCACTCCAGTCTGAGAAGCTAGGAATCTGGGGAGGGGGCATCAACTGAGTAACTGCTGGCCCCACCTTGCAAAGAGCCTGAGTTGGGGCAGTTTTGGCAAGGGTCTTTCCAAGGCTGCTATGCTCCTGGGTCCCCATGATGGCTCTGCCAGGCCTGCGCTGGGGACCCTGGCGGTGCCCAGCCCATGAGGGGCACAGGGCAGCAAGGAGCATCCCCTCTCCCTCCCGGACAGAGAGCCTTTCCAGGGAGAACAGGGCCAGCCCAGATCTATCCGGGGGAAGACAGCTGGGTCCCCAAGGCACTGATGGGGTTCTGAAGGGCTGGTTCGGGCCCCCGCAACCTGTGCCTCCCCAAAACAGATGTACTTGGAGCCTGAGAGAACAGAGCCAGCATCGTGGGTTTATATGATGCTCTGCTGTCACCTCTAAAGAATGAATTTTTGGACAAGGAACCCCCATTATATGTTGCAGAGCCCCACAACTTATATGGCCAGTTCCATCAGAGGGCAAGTGTGGTGGGAGGTAAGTACCTTTCCTGCCAGCCCCCGCCTCCCGCTACCTGATACTGATCCTACCTCTCAGGAGCCCCTGCAGCCTCCTCCTCCCACCCCTGCCCACACTCCACAGGGGAACACCCCATACTCTCTGAGTCCTTCAGGGGACACTGTGGAGACCCCTTCCAGGCCTGGCTCCAGTCCCACCCAGAGGGTCTGCCCTGCTTGGTCTGTGCTCACCTCTCCCCACTGACTCACTCCCCCCCACCGCCCCAACCCCTGCCTGCTCCTGGGATGCCCAAGGGCTGGTCCCTGACCAACAAGAAGAAGGGCTCAGAAACCCTGGACAGCAACCAGTTGAGGGAGGCCCCCGGGGGGTTGAACAAAGAGGCAAACATAACTGTTCCATCTTTATTAGAAAAGAAACCAAAAAAAGGGAATGGGGCGAGCCCAACCCTAAATGACCCCTCCACTGTGACACAGGCAGAAGCCGGCTCGTCCGGGCGTCAAGGTGTGGACACGGCCACCTGGGCTGGGCGCGGGCACGGTTATACAAAGTCAACATTTCATAGAAAAGGATGCCAGCCCTGCTGTGTGAGCTGTGGCCATCTTCACGTGGCCAAGCTCGGTCTCTGGGCCCCCATGCGGTGGGGACAGACGACGGCCCAAGCGGGTGGGGAGGACACCGCGAGGGATGGAGGCTGAGCAGACTGGGGTGTGCGTGGGGAAACAGCGCTCCGCCTGGGCCTGGCATGCCCTGAGGGGCTCAGGCCAAGGTGGGGCGGCCCCAGCCCTCAGATGTCCATGTAGTCGTCATCCTCATCGGTCTCGCTCTCCAGCGAGGACTCCTGGCTCGACGTCTCCAGGACCTCCAGGGCCGGCTGGCACAGGCTCTCCTTCCGCACGTTGGCAGCCGACTGGGCAGACAGGATGGCCGACTGCACACAGAGCAGGCAGGGAGCTGGTCAGGGGTGGCCCGGGCCTGGCCCCAGTCCCGCCTGTAGGCCACGTCCCGCCCATGCCCCCCACTCGGTACCCGTGGTCACCTTCAGCTTCTGCTTGGTCTCCTCCGAGATGCTGCCTTTGGGTGAAAGCAGGGTTGGGGTGGGCGGCGTGACGGTGATCTCAGGGGGGAACTTGGTGGCGGCCGAGGGGATGACCAGCTTTGGCATGCTGGGCAGGAGGCGTGACTTGGCCCGGCCGGGCTCTGCCTTGCTGGGCGGGCCCTCAGGTGGCTGGGCACTCACACCGCTGGGCACCTTGGAGCTGGTGACTGTGGGGTGGACCGTGGGAGCTGAGCCTTGCTCACAGCCTCCTGGGCCTGCCTGCCCTTCCCTGGCTTGGGCCTCAGTTTCCCCTCTGGAAGACAGAGGCAACCAAGAGCGCCTCCTCCTGCTGTGTCAGACCGAGGGTGCCTTCTCTTGGCGTTCTGGTCTGTGCTGGCTGGCAGGCTCCAGGCCTCCTCCTATGTCTGCCTCCCTGACTGCCTGTCTGGCTCTGGGCTGGGGGGCCCAGGGACTAGAATACAGGCAAGCCCCTGGAGCTTTCCCAGGGATTCTGCAGGCCCTCCAGGGGCTGTGCACACACGAACTGTTGCATCCCTGCAACAATGCCAGGACGCATGTCCTAATGTTGTCCACACCCCAGGGAGGATGCGAGGGCCCAGAGCCAAGTCACTTGGCCCTGGGGCATCCACTTCCCCTCCGCTCCAGAGCTGCATATCCCCAGAGCCTGGAGGCAGCGGTTCTGGGGCTGGCAGCCTCCGGGAAGCTGTAAGAGTTAGGAGCCCCTGGGTCAGCCTAGCTGGTCTCTGCATTCCTCCGAGGTCCCATGGCTTTAAAAGGAGCGGGGCTTACTCAGAGCCCATGCCCGGCTCCGAGGGGCTGGCAGCAGGCCCTACGCCCTGAGTTGGGTCGGTGAGATCCTTGAACCTAAGGAATCCCCAAGGGAGGCTGGCCAGTTGGGAAAGGATGACTACGACATGACACGGACAGTGGTCTGGTGGGACTGGCCACCCCTCTGCTTGCCCCTGACTCCTCCCTCCGCATGTAAGCCCCTCCCTTGGCCCCCAATCTGGGGAGGCTCCTCCCCGGGACTAAGCAGCCTCAGCTTGGGCTGGCCACCGGCCCTCGCTAGTCTCTGTGGAGCTGGAAGTAGAATGAGGGGCTCTCCACCCCCCAGCTCTTCAGCCCAGGCCTCCCTGCCCAGCTGCCACTCCACTCGGCTTCCCCACCACTGGGTCCTCCCAGGTCCCGCTCAGCCAGCTGTTCACCCTGTGATCCACCCCCCATCCTTCCAGGCAAAGCTCCCCTGGTGGCTCCCAACTCGCCTTACCCTGGCTGCAGGTGGGCTCGGCGCCTGTCCGGGGCACGGGCTCTGTGGGCCAGCAGTGCGGCTCTGCCGAAGGGCTCTCAGGGATGGTCTTCACCTGCTCACTGCGCAGTGGCTCCTGGGGCGGGAAGCCCAGGCCCTCTGCCCCTCCTGCCAGCTCTTCTCCCTCTGTGGGGGCACAGGAGGGCCACAAGTTACGATCCTCACCCAGCCTGGAAGACAGGGCCCCTCCCTCCTGAACCCTGGGATACCTGGCAGGGGACCTGCGCTGAGGCAGCTCGCCACCTCCACTGGTGGACCAGCAGGGGCTTCTCTCGAACAATCACATGGGTGGGGCCAGGCTGGTACAGGCAGGAAACCACTCCCCCTCCAGGTGGACACTGGTGGGGCTGGTTCACTAGCTGGGGTTACTGTGTGCCTGACACAGCAGGGGCAACATGGACACTGTGGGGCCTCCAGCCCCATCAAACACCATCACGGGATTTAGAGGTGGGCTCATGGGCTCTCCCCTCTAGCCTGTGGGAGTGGCACTCAGAAACATGGTCAGGACCCAAAACCAAACCAGCTAGCTCAGACCAGAGTGGAGTGGTGTGCTGGCACCGTGCCCTCCTGCCAGGCCACACCTTCCCTGGCATGAGGCAGGGGCCGGGAACTGGCCTCCTTTGAGCCAAGGTCTGATGGGCCCGAAAGGTGCCAGTTGCGTCTATGGCCACCAGCCAGGCCATTAGTCAGCATCGGTCCCCCGGCTCCCAGGCCCCCGGGCCCCGCCTGCAGCTGCCCCTCAGCTCCTGCTGCATCCAGGCCTCCTCATGTTCCCTTCCTCACCTTACTCATCTCTTCCTTCTTATTCAGGCCGAGATGGCCATCGCCCCGCCACCCTTTCATTCCCCCACTTTCCCATCAAGTCCTTCCTCTCCCTTCTCCAGCAGGTGAAGCCTCCCCTCCCTGCACCCCGCCCCGGGCCAGGCAGGAGTGAAAGCTCCTGGGACAGGGACAAAGCTGGGGTGACTTAGTACGCTGGCCTCCTGCCTGTTGGCTTCCAGCTCCCGGAGGACAGAGCCTTCCCTGGTTGCCCATGCCATGAACCAGTCCCTCCCTTCCTTAGGACCCACTGCCTGGCAGTTATTTTCACAGCCTCTTTGTCCAAGGGTCCAGCCCCCTACACTATGGCAGGCAGGGATGAGCACCTCGGAAGGCTCCTCCTATTGCCCTCCTGGACCCGGGGAGCAGGGACCATAGCCGGAATCCTGTGCCACTGGGCCAGGACTCGGTTCACCATGGCTGGGCACGCACTCACGAAGCAAGCCCAGTGGGTGTCTGCTCCAGGCCTTTCTATAGGTGGTAACACTCTGCCTGCCTCTGCCCAACCTCTTCTCATGCAGCTGTTCCCTGAGGGCTCTGGAGGAGCTGCTTGGGTGGCCTGGGAGGGCAGCTGGCTTCCTTGCTGATAGGTATCTACAGGACAGGAGCATGATGAGGGGGCGGGTAGCTGGCTGCAGGGAGAGCCTGGAGCTGGTGGCAAAATGGATGGAGGCTGCCCTCAGGGGGGCCAGGTGTCAGGCTGGCTCTCTTCTACCCCAGGGAACTGTCCACGCTTTGCAGGCCCTTTCCTCTTGGTAGGCCACCAGGAGAAGGGACACTTCGGGCAAGGGCATCTAGCAAAGAGCTTCAAGCACGTGGGATAGTGCTCCCTAGGCCAGGCAGCCCCCTCCCCTTGCCAAGACCACCCTGGAGGCCTGTGAGGAGGGCTGCAGGTGGGCCTGAGCAGGAGGGGATCAACCTGGAGGCACAGCCTTTAGAGAAGGGCCCTATGGGCCCCCCTGGCCTCAGGTTGTCTGTCAGTAGGAAATATATGGCCAGGCTGGAATCCTCTGCCATCGGGCCACTCTCCCTCCTCCCCCAGGCAGACTCATGGCCTGGGCACCAGGTCCCTAAGGACCAGTGTCCTGGAAGTGCCAGTCCTGACTCAGACTCTTCCTGGCTTCTCGAAATGGCATGAGGCCGGCATTACAGCCTGTTCAACTCACTGCCTGGCAGCGCCCTGCTGAGGCAAGCGTTTTCCTTACCTAAAGGCTGGCCCTGTGGCCTGAAGTGTCCTTTCCACTCTTCTTCCCTGATCTAGTTCCCCATTCTGAAGGCCTGACCCCTCAGCAAAAGGGACCCTCACTTATTCATGGGCCAGGCACTATTCTAGCATGAAACCAGGTCCAGGCCCGTGGTGGGCAGATACCCAACAAAGAGATAGCACATGCTATCCCCACAGAGGTGGGGGGTGGGGGACACATGGTTAGGAGCCTCCCAGATGCCCACGAGCCCCCCTGAGCTCCCCAAGGGGATGCATCTGCCACATGAGGCCAGCGGCCCTGGTCAGCACAACCTGGGTGGATGGGTGAGGTCTTAGCTAGTGACCAGGGAAGCTTGGGAGTGCCCCCGTCCATCTGCAGGCCGCAGTAGGTGGGACAAGTCGGGAGTGGACACTGCCAGCCAGCCACAGTCAGCTGCCTTCCCCTGGCTGGAGCCGGAAGGCCTGGGGGAGGGGCAGGGCAGGGCTGTCCACCTTGGGGATGGCGCCAGTCAAGGTCTCCTCTGAGGCTGCCTTCCCCCTGTTCTCACACCTTGGGGATGGTATCCTGGGAGGATCCGTCCCAAGTCTGCCCTCTCAGGTGGCTTGCGACCTCCTGTGTCGCCGTCTCTGGCTACAGCTCCCAGCCTGTACACCCTCTAGTTCCCAGGCGCCTCCGCAGGGCAGGCCTGCCCTTCCTGTCCATCCAAACTGACCCCCGGGTCTGGGCTGCCCGCTGGGCACCAGCACAGGCAGATGCAGATCACATCACCTGGCCACCCTGTAACCTCTGGGGGAACCAGGAGGTGCTAGGCAGCTCCTTGCTGGCGCTCTCCCTGTCCTGGAGGTTGTGGGAAGTGGGCTCTGAGGTGATGTGCCCGTCCCAGCATGGCCCTGATGAGCCCCAGAGAGCCCTGGGAACCGTCGGCCAGCAAAACACCATCCGCCTACAGCTCCCAAGGCAGCCCCCAAGAGGCCTGCAGGTCACTCCGCACCAGGTCCAAGTGTCCCATATTCTCCACCCAGGGCCACCCCACTCCCAGGGTCATGTAAGAGTTCCATCCTAGCAAAACGGTATTCAGTTTAGTCTGGGGGAAGGAAAGAAGAAAGGATCAATTCTTCAGGATGAAGAATAACACCGAGAAGTACATATGCTCTTCCCCTGATCTAACAGAGGAAAAAACGTGCGAATCAAGTTTGGGGCCTGCTTGGAGCCGGGGCATGGTGAGCAGGGGAGGGAAGGAAGGCAGCCAACCCCGCCTCCTGGGATTCACACTCTGAGTAACCTTCCCGCCCTGTACCCGTTCATGTGTGGCCAATAACAGTGATGGTCACCTGCTTCCAAAATCAGGGTATAAAGGACGGTGTGGCTTCCTTCAAGTGTTCTCTCTCTCTCAGACCCCGGGCTCTGGGGAAAGCTGGCAGCCATGACGTGGGAATACTGAGCAGCCTATGGAGAGGCCCAGAGTGGAGGAACTGAGGCCTCCAGTCAATAGCCAGTGAGAACCTGAGACCTGCCAGCAACTGAGTGAATTGAGATGACCAGCTGACAGCTTGACGCTTCTGAATTCCTGATCCTCGGGGGCTATGGGATCACAGGGGTGAGTCAGGTGGAGGCCAAGACAGCCTAAGGTGCGGGGGGGTGGGGGGGAAACCCTGGGGTAAGCCAAGTCTTCGTGGGAGTGAGCGATTTCCCTGGGCTGTGGACTCCCACAGCCTCTGCCCTTTGAAATCACCACGACCAGAACGCGCACGGTGGCTGTACTCGCTCCTGCCGAGCACTGTGCTGAATGTGTATCACCTCCATCTTCCACACTGCGTGCTGGACATGGAGACGCGGTGAGCTACGCAGAGGGGAGCAGGGACAGACAAGGTCACCTGGTGGCGGAACTGCTCTTTGTCCTGCAGCCTTCAGAGGCTCCCCTCAGAACAAACGGCTGCAAGAGCTGACTTAAGGGAAGTGATGCTTCATCTCATGGGGCCATGACCAGGGTAACTGTAAGCGACGGGGCAGAGGGTCCCTATACTTCCATGATCCTCAATGCAAACTGGGGACCGGCATCAGGTGAGAACATCAGCACCTGATACCTACGCTGTAGGAAAGAGCGAGGAGAGGGAACACTGCCACCCTCGGCCTCCGCTCGGGCAGCACCCTGCTCACGGCCGCCGCCCTCAGGTCAAGGCGGCATAGCCAAAAGGCTGCATGGGACTGTGATTGGGCGGACAGAGGAGCCTACAGGAGCGAAGGGCCCGTGCAGGGCCTCAGCAGAGGCACAGGCTGGTCCCAGGAACGGGACAGGGAGGGCAGGGGGAGGGCCTGGCACGGAGAGTCAGTGTCCCCTCCCGGGAAAGCTGCAGGCCTGTCTGCCCTCTGGCCTGCCAGTGGGCTGCCGTTCCCAAGGGCATCTTGGGTTTTAGAAGGAACCAGGGCTCCCTCTGGCTGCCGGAGCCCAGGGCCCTGTTCTTCGTCCTTCACAAGCCCACCGACTAGCCTTGCCCTGCCCCATGCTGGCTGGCTTGCCCACAGGGCCCTGGGCAGGAATGCCCCCAACCACAGCAGGTCCCAGGGATGGCTCACAGGCCTGTGAGATCTTCAGGAAGCCAAAGTCAGGATGCCCTCTCCTCTCTAGAATTCCTATTTATCTATTCATCACAAGGCTTTGTGGTAAGAGAGAGCAGTGTGTAAACATGTAAATACCTGATGTCAATGCTGGCCCCTCCCTCCTCGTCCCACCCGTGAGGGGGCTGCTGGTTGGGATGGGAGGAAGGTTAAGAGAGTGGTGCGCACGCCAGCAGGTTGTGCCCCTGCCCTCCAGGGCCCCTGTGATGTGCTTCTCAAGAATCACCAGGCTGGGGCTCGCCCCGGCCTGGCCTCACCCCACCCTGCCCCCACTCCCCATGCAAGGAGCAGGACTTGCTGCCACGGGTGGCAGGGGCCTGGGCCCAGCTCTGGCCTCACCGCCTAGTAGATAGGATGGGACTTACCTGGGCCTGGAGAGACCATGCTGGGGGTGGCCTCTGGCCTATGTGGCCGGGGGGGTCCAGAGTCCTTGGACGGGTCTGGAGTGGAGGCCGACACTGAGAGAGGGCAGGGGATGATCGCCGTGGAGGCGGCCGGTGCAGGGCGAGGCTTGGTGTGAGTGTCACTGGGCCGCTGGAGAGTGTCAGCCGGCACAGGGTCAGGAGCCGTGGGGGCCACAGCCCCGGGGAAGAAGTTCTCTCGGCTGTCCTTGGGGTGCTTTGGGGTGGTGGGTGTGTCCCCTGCGGCCTGTGAGAACAAAGGGAGGTGAGGAGGGCCGGCTGGGCAGCCCAGAGCCCTCGCCATCCCACAGGACACCTGCCTGAGCCTGGGCCTGCAAACATGCCCCTGTGGCACCAGACCCTGAGCCCCCCATGCTGCCAACAAGGCCCCCAGGCAGCCCTTCAGGACTCTGCAATGCTAGGAAACTGCTGGGGACCCACAGCCCCTCCCTGAGAGGATGGCCAGGCCCTGCTGATAGGGACTCAGCAGAGGGCCTAGGGCTGGCTGACCTCATGCTCCCACTCTTGTGTGCCACACACAGAGGAGCACGACTCCAGGCAGGGGGTCGCTGCACCCGATGCGGGGACTGCAATAACACAAAGTCAGCCTTGGAGGGCGATTTCCCAAGGGCCACTGGTGGGACCATCCTGAGGGAGCTGGGGTGACACCAAGAGTCAGCTTCCTGAGTTCAAGACTGCAGCCCCAAAGCCACGGTGCCAGACAACCTGGCTTCAGCCGCCCCAGCAGCTCCCACCACAGGCCTTCTGTTCTTAGGCGAGTCAGGCCCACTGGGCCTCCCAGTCTTCGTCCACACTGTTCCCTCTGCCACCAGGTCCCTTCTGCTTTGCACCCAAAGCCCACGCTCCTGGGGTGGTGTGAAGGCTGCAGCTCACTGAGGGCATGCTGCAAGGTGGGTCCCTGTGTGTGAGCCTAGGGCCGACTGTACTATCTGGATGGGCCCACACTGGGGACAGTGGGAGCCCTCCTGGTGGCTGCAAGTGCAGGGAGGTCTCACCTGCTGGGGGCACCTCGGTGCTGGGGAGCAGCTGGCTCCCGCCGTAACTCTGCTTCTTCTGATCTCTGTTCTGCCTGAGATGTCCTGTCCCCGGTTTCATGGGGTCCGGGACAGCCCCCGTGACTCTGCTGTGTGATGTGTGTCTGGGATGAGCATAGGCTTCCATGGGGAGGATGGGCAGGGCAGACCTGTCTCTCATGGGCAGACATGCCATGGAGAAGGTGGGTGCTACGTCTGTCCTTGCAGGAGCCAGCCTCAGCCACCGCAACAGCACCGAGCCTCTAATTATGTCCAAAGCACTCTCCAGGTGTGTGCTGGGCTGCCATGGCAACTGGGACATGCCTCCAGCAAAACGGACCCTCCCTGAGGGACGGGAGAAGCAGGCTCCGGGGCATGGCCGCCCCCTCCCTGGCACTGGCCAGAGGCGGGCCCAGCCCCAGCTGGGTGCTGGTCCTCTTTGGGCCTCAATCTCCTCAACTAAGAAATGGGACTCTTCCCTGCCTTTGGCTCCTGCCAGCTCAGCACCTCCTTTTGCCACAGGACAGGGAAGGTGTTTGGGGGTTTCCTGTGTGGTTCTATCACTTGGAGCACCTTTTATTTACTTATTTATTTTTATTTTTTTTAAAGATTTTATTTATTTGAGAGAGAAAATGAGAGAGAGAGAGAGCGAGTACATGAGAGTGGGGAGAGTCAGAGGGAGAAGCAGACTCCCTGCCGAGCAGGGAGCCCAATGCGGGACTCGATCCCGGGACTCCAGGATCACGACCTGAGCCGAAGGCAGTCGCTCAACCGACTGAGCCACCCAGGCGCCCTTGGAGCACCTTTTAAGGCTGCATCAGAAACAGTCCTCCTCGGGGCGCCTGGGTGGCTCAGTTGGTTGAGCGACTGCCTTCGGCTCAGGTCGTGATCCTGGAGTCCCGGGATCGAGTCCCACATCCGGCTTCCTGCTCGGCGGGGAGCCTGCTTCTCCCTCTCCCACTCCCCCTGCTTGTTGTGTTCCCTCTCTCGCTGTGTCTTTCTCTGTCAAATAAATAAATAAAAAATCTTAAAAAAAAAAAAAAAGAAAGAAACAGTCCTCCTCTGTCAGGAGTGCCCACTGCCCACCTGCCCCCTACCTGGGTCAGCAGAGGAGGCAGGAGGGGACCCCTGGGGCCAAGCCCCGCACTGGGGCCCTGGGCAGTTACTCCTGTCCCAAGCAGCAGAGGCTGTGGTGAGGGCGGCAGGGGCTGCACCGTGAACTCTGGCTGCTCTGGCCATGGAGCGGCGGGGATTGCTGGTGGCCTGGGGCATGTCTCCCCTGGGCTTCTGGCCCTCAGCTGAGGGATCAGCCCGCTTGGTGAAGACTGAACTGGACTTCCTCAGACCTAGAGCCTGGGCAGGGATGGTGGCCCGCTATCCCATTTCACTGAGAGGAAGCCTGTCTGGACACGGAGGGCATCCACCAGCCTGCTGCTGGGGGACCTGGAACTTGAGTCCCCAGGCTGTAGGTGGATGGATACCCCCTGTCCTGAGCTCCTGCCTCCGGACTCCCTGCGAAGTACTTCCCCGGGGGGAGATGCCAAGAAAGGGCCGTGTGTGGGCGAGGATGGGAGGGCAAGACCTGCTCTCTTGTGCTGCTGGAAAAGGGGCAGTTGGGCCACCCTTGGAGGGACAAGAGGCCACACCTATTCAAATGGCAAGTATCTGCCCTTTGACCCAACGACCCAGGCCCAGGGGTCACTCCTGCAGAAATGCCCAAGTGTGGTGCAGGAAGACGCCCCGTTGGCACTACTGAACAGGACTGCAATGTCCCCCCAGCTTTAGACAGGATGCCCCCTTTCTCTGCTGGCCAGATCCTGCCTTCGGGCCTGTTCTTGGGCTGGGCCTCTCCCAGGGGACCCCTCTCTCCTTCATCCCCAGCCCCTCACCCCCTCCTCAGTCCCACTACTCCTCAAAAGCTGTGGCCTCTGAGCCCCAAACCGATGGCTTCTGGGGCACCTACACCCCGGGCTCCAGCCTAGACCTCTCTCCTAGAGGAAGATCCGCCGGCCAGAGCCCAGGAGGGCTCACCCCTCCTCCCTGTCACCAAGTCACGCTGGCCCATCTTCTGCCATCTCAAACCCACCTGTTGCTCATTGGGCCTCTGCCCCAGCCCATTCTCTCCACTCAACGGCAGGGAGGCTTTCTCAAACCTGCACCACCCGGCTCCCTCCCTTGCTGAATAAACCCCAGGAACCCCATCCATTCTGCTCCTATCCAATTCATATCCCAGCCCCACATCACTCCCTCTACCTTTGTCCCAGATGACCTCACCTTTCCAGGTGTGGTCAGCTGGGTAAGGACCATCTTATCTTCCCCATTTACAGAAAAGGCAGCTGAGGTGAGGGGACCCCTCAGGTCACACACTCAGAGCTGGGGTCCGGGCCTGCCAAGGCCCCACCTACCACATAATGCTGCTCCACCTGGGCCAGTGATCAGGGGCTCCCTGTGGGCCTGAAGCTCGGCGGCCACCTGTCCATCTCCCCTTGGCCCGTGCTGGCCCCATGCTGGTCCCTCCTGAGGTGTGCCCATGTTTCGGCCTGCAGCCTGGGGCCCTGGCGTGGGGCCGGCCCCATAGGAGGAGGTTGGCACAGGCTGCGTCCAACTTACCTGTCTCTGGGCGGCAGCTCCAAGGTGGACCTGACAGAACTTCACGGCCTGCTCCAGCGCAGCCTCCTCGTCCACCTGGGCAAGGAAACGCTCAAAGTCAAAGGGCCCGGGCCATGGTGGCTGGCCTCATCCCAACCCCCGGAGTGTGAAGATCCCCTGACACTCCCACCCTGCTTGGGGAGCATGGGCAGAAGCACACATCCATCTCCCGGGTCCACCCCACAGGGCCACTGCCACGCCAGCCCTGTCGAGATCACGCCTAGACGGGACCATGTTATTGCGTCCTCAGGGGCTGAGGCTGGCAGAATCGGAGCCAGATCCCGCTCCTCAAGCGAGTGGGATGCAAGGCCTTTCAGAGTTAGGTCTGGGTGGGGGGAAGGTCTGATGGACCCAGAGACCAAAAGCAAGCCCAAGGCACAGGGGGATGGCAAAGGAGGCCAGGGAGGCCCGGAGGCTGCCCTGGGGGAGCGGTGGGCAGGGCGTGAGGAAGGGCCCACCCTCACCAGCAGGGAATGCAGGGCATGGTTCTTCCTAATTCATCAGCAACAGAAACAAAGAAAGGCTGATCCTGGATGCTGGTGAGGGGGTGACAGAACAGGCACTCTCCGAAGTGGAACCACACACAGACACGATTTGGGAAGAAACCGCTTATCAGGTTGGGCACCCAGTCTGAACCAGCCACTGCAGTTCTGGGGGCTCTTCCTGTGCAAATCATTTTAAATAGAGAAAGAGCTATATGTCTAATCTACTTAAACAAAACAAAACAAGAAGGGCGGCAGTGCCTGCTCACATACTCAGGGCACTGCAGCCCCCTTCAGATGCCAGCCACAAAGGTCTCTGAGGAAGTGCCCCAGAGCCCGGCACCAAGGTAGGGTCAGGGGTCCTGTCCCCCTCTGTTGGATGTGATAAGATTTCTGCAAATGGATTCATTTCCTTTAAAGTTGAGAAGAGAGTTTTCCAAGCTTGTTGTTTCTCCTTTTTGTTTTCTTTTTTGTGGGTGTATTTTCCCCAGCTCTCTTGAGATACAGTTGACAAAATCGCCCCATACTTAGAGCGTACAACACGATGACTGGACGTGACCCTTGTTTTTCTGACTCTACGGCCCGCTTGTGGTAGAAAACCTCAAATGTAGAGAAGCGAACAGCAAGGCTGGAGTGGGAATGACACCTAACAAGCATGCCCCACGGGCCCTAGCACCCTGAAACAAACTGCGAATGACCTTTGGTGAGAATACAACTGCAGGCCTGCCCTGCGGCCACCCACCTGCTTGATGAGCATGTAGGTCTCGGACATGATCCTCTCGATGCGGCCCAGGTCGTAGGCCACACCCTTCTGGCCCTGCTGCCACACCCGGTAGGCGTCCAGCAGCAGTGTCTTGCCCGACTCTGTGTCCTCCAGGAGCTTCCTCTTCCGGCTGGGGCATGTGGGTGGCTCCTCGGGGTGGCTGCCCCCTCTGGCCCCACTGGTGGTGGTAGGGGCGGCGGCCGGGGCTGGCTGGGCCAGTGGGAGCGGGTTGGGTTGCTGCCGGGCACTGATGCTCAGCTCCTCCAGGGACAGCTCAGTGGGACGGTTCTCGGGGCCCCTGTCCCTTGGGGGGCGGCCTGGCTGTGGGGGCGGTGCCCGTTCGGAGTCTGAGCAGCGAGCAGTGGCCTCACCCGTGTCCATGGGCTCGGCAGACCCTGCCCGGGGACTCTCCTTGTCCTTCCGCTCCCCGGCCTGGTCTGTGCTGTCTCCTGCCTCCATGGCCACAGGCCGGTGGTTGAGAGGGCCCACTTTGCCCCCTGGCTCAGCCCCTGGCCCTGAGCCATCAGCCAGAGGGGGCTTCTTGGGGTGGGGGAGGCCCTCTTGACTATCCTCGGGGCTGGCCTTGTGGGGGACGTCGGTGGTCATCCTGGCTCCAGAGAGGCCACAGGCCTTGGGCCCTGGACGTTCTGACCCCTATGAGAAAACCGAAGGTAAAAGACTGTATCTTTTGTGCTTCTACCATAACAAAACACCCCTGGGTGTCAGGGGTGCCCATCCTGGGCCACTCTGGGTCTGCCCGTCTGCTAGTTGGCCCAGGCTGGGCCTGGAGACCTGCCTGAGAAAGTCCCTCCCTGTTCTGCTCCTCCTGCCTTGAGAGGGACTGACGGGGCACTGGAGGTGGTGCTGCTCCAGAAGAGTAGGCCCAGCCTGTGCGGGGATGGCCTTCCTCTAAATGCGGGCCTTAGGGCAGTCCTGGGCATCTAATGGGGGAGGGGGGACCCACCAGGGGCTACCTTGCATACTGCTGCACTGCTGAATTCTGTTCTGGGCTCTCACGTGCCCCTAATGCACAGCAGCCGAGGTGGAGTCTCAGGCCGCCACCCTGAGCCCCTGCACCGGCACTGCCCCGGCTCAGACCCTTCCTACTAGGCCGGTGACCTAACCTCCTAGGCCTCAGAGTGCTCAGCTATGAAAGGCGGTGAGGGCTGTGCCTGCCTCGGGGGGCGGGGGGCGGTAAAAAGGAAGCAGGTGTGCCTGGAGCAATCTGAGGCCTCGCTCAGCCCACCAGGAGCCCACCATGTGCTTCAACATCAGAGCTGCTGTGACCCCGAGGTCGACCTCCAGGTGGGGGTACACTGCTCAGGTAGCAGCCTCAAGGAGTGTCGCTACTGTCCTCCCTGACCACAAGTCCACATCTGCCAAGCGGGTCAGCGCCTCACTAAGTGTCTGCCACTTCCTTATTGTGCTGACCTTCGCCAGCGGGGGAGGCAGAGCGCGCTACTTCACAGGTGGCCGGGGCCGCGGCCTGGGAGAGGACAGGGGCCACAGGCGTACCTCTGCAAGCTCGCTCAGGGTGTCCTCCAGCACCTTCACAGTGAGGATGAAGGCCCGCTGTGCCAGGACCTGGCGGTCAGCATCTCGCAGATACTTCCTGCAGGCACACAGTGGTGGCCAGAGAAGACAGCAGAGCCTCAGAGCCACAGGGCCCTGGATGGTGGCCCACGCCCCTCCCTGCCCTGAGAACACCCGCTGGTCCCTCAGCATCCCTCCTGCCTCGGTCCATGCCCTGGAAGCCTTCCCTGAGCCTCCTGCCTCGGCACCAAGCACAGACTGCCCTGGGCTCTCCGGACCTGGCCAGGAACCCCGGGAGCAGGGTGGGCAGGGCCAGGCCGAGTGAGAGCTGGGGGCCTCTGGCTTCTCTCTGTAAAGCCTGTCTACAGGGTGCCCCAGGCCCCGGCTAAAGGCCCCACCCCAGCTCCTAGAGGTAAATGAGACGGGAAAAGATAAAACAGTGCAGGCTCAGAGGACAGCTGTTCGCCCAGCTGGGCCAGACCACGTCTCCCAGGATCCCCTACAAGCCCCCCAAGTGGCAGCTGCAGCAGATGCCCCTCGGGCCTGTCTGGCAAAGGGATCCCTCATTACCTCTGCGCCCAGGTCCCCCTGTGGCCTGGCCGGTTATTACTCGCCTTCACCTGAGGGACCCTGGCTATCATCTGGACACCTGTCTTTCCGCAGACCTGACAGCACCCTGAAAGCCCCAAGCTAAAGGGAAGCAGGAGGAAAGGAAGGGGTAGCTTGTGTTTGCCCAGGGGGCACAGGGCAGGGTGTGGTCTAGATACTGGACAGAGAGGCCCCTGGAGAGAAGGGCTGGTCTAGGCTCCCCAACCAGCGGAGAGACGCCCCAGGTGGGTGAGGGGCTCTAGCCTGCGTGTGCGCTCCTGCTCTGACCCCCGGCAGCGCGAGCTGCCCTCACGGGGCCGAGCACACACTAGGCCGGGTGGCTGCACTCACTTGCCCTGGTCCGGGGTCCGCTGCAGCATGGAGGACACCTTCAGCAGGGTGCTGTGGTCCCGGAGCTGGGCCAGCACCTTCAGCAGCAGCACAATGGAACGGTTCATGTGCCAGGCGAAGCTGCCTGGCCGGTCGATCTCGTCCACGGGGATCCGCCAGATGCCCTGTGAGATGGACGGGGGTGAGCGTGTGAGCGGGGGGCTGCTGCGGCTGGAGGCTGCCACAGTACCAGAGGGCACTCTGCCCAGTCCACGATGCCTCGGACCCCTCTTGCTGTCCCGAGGGGAGTGGGAGGGTGGCCACCCCCACCTACGTCCCCCTGCAGATGGGGGCAAAGGATACACGTGCTGTTCCGCACTCTCCTCCTCTGAATGGTTGCATGGCACATATGTACTTGTTCTGTCCCCTATGGGAAACATGCAGGTCATGCCTAGTCAAATGCAACCAGTGGGAGAAGCCCAGAGCCTCTGTGCCTCCACGCAGCTGCTGACTCAGCCACAGGACCAATTCCTAGGGTCAAACTGATGGGTCAAAAGGTGGCCACTGTGAACTTCTGGCAGCTGTTGCTGGCCAGACAGGCTCAAGCCTGGCCCCCACCCATGTGCATTCGCTCGAGCAATGCCCAGAGTCTAGAGGGCTGGGTTGAAAATGACCTGCAGCTTGCAGAATGCCCCGGTTCCCTCCAACCTGCCTTTGTCCGGGGTGCACTCCGCCCGGAACCCCCTCCTCCACTTTTCGGCCATCCAAACTCACTGTCTGAAAGGCTGAGCTGGAGCAGGGCTGGCTCTGGGGAGCCCCGCCACCATCTCCCTCAGTCTGTGCTCAGCCCACTGGTGCACTGGGCACCCTGCCCTTCGGCAGCTCCCTGGGGCATCCCCACACCCAGCACGGTGTCTGAGACATAGTGGTCCAGGTGAGGCGTGGTGAAAGAAAGGACGACCAAGGGTGCGAATTATAAGTGAAGAGAAGCAGGCCTGAGGCTGCAGGGCCTGGACATTAGGATTTATGTCTCTGGGGCAGGACTTTGGGGGCCTGGAGGGAGCAGGCAGGCTCACAGCTGGCTCTCTGTGGCTAACACCCTAGGGAAATTCCTGCCCAGAATGGACTGGGGCTGTGAGCAATGCTGCCTCCTCTACCTGGGGCCCCCAGCAGGGTACCCAAGGTGGGGTACAACTCCCAGGGCCCTGTGCCCATGGGTGCTCACTGACTAAGTCTATGCTCCAGCAGTCCCAGGAGGGAAGGCAGGGCACCTCCAAGCCCCCACAGCCTCCACACTGGATCCCTGGGCTTACACCGGACACAGACCCGCCACCCCCCACCCCCGAGTAGTCTGGGGGTGCTGTGTGAAGGCTGGCAACCACCCTTCATCCCAGGCAGTGCCAAACAAGGCACTAGCTGCTTCCCGGCCTGGACAAAACCAGGAGGCTGAGGCCACCCTCACCCATGGCACTGACACCAACGCTGTAACTTCCCACTGAGCCCAGGGGGCTTCTGCAGCAGCTCAGGAAAAGCTGCCACTTGAGAGGACAAGGGACAGCTTTGAGCAGCTGTCTGGCCACTGTGGCCCTGACACCCTGCCCCCAGATGTACAGCAATGGTCGAGAAGGTGCCATCTCTGTTGCCTGCCAGGCCTAGCGGTGTAAGACTAAAGAGCCCGGCTCTTCCACGGCACTGCAGACATCACCATGTTACATTCATCACCATGTTACATTCATCACCATGGGCTCGCACAGCCACGTCGGGGAGGGCGGAGCTCAGAGATGAGGAGTGACTCCCTCAGGGTCACACAGCAGGAGGGGCAGTCCCAGAGCTGGCCCCTCGCCATGCCCACAGCTCTGAAGACAGGGAGGACAAGCGCAACCAGCCCAGAGGGAAGCCTCCACCACATGCCCCAGCCTTTCTGCTGCTGGTCTCGGGCTCCTTCCCACACCTAACAGGAGAGGGGGAAAGCCAGAAACACAGCCCGACCATGTGCCAAGACCCTGCAGGCGTGTGCCAGGGCTGGCCCAGAGCCACAGGCCAAGTCCCGGAGCTGGGTGTGACCCTACTGCTCCCGGATCTCATTCTTCCTTAGGGCACAGAGGGGCGTGCCCTGCTCTGCACCATCAATCCTAAGGGCCCAGAATGACCCTGGATTTCTCTGAATGCCTCCCTCTTCCCTGGCTGAACCTCTGAAGACTCAAAGGACAGAGGGAGGTCACTCTTCCCAGTGTACCTTGATCTGGGGTCAGAAGGTCTCTCCCAGCTGCCTTATGAGCACGTGGGGGCGGAGGGCCCCTGACGTCCTTCGGGGAATAATCAGGGAGGATGAATGGAAGACTCACATTTGTTCCTCCAAATCGTGTTTGGGGGTGGCTGTGTAAGGAGAAGGGTGCTGACTTTTCTAGACCCTACCCTGGTGAGTGGCTCTGTTCCTCCCATGGCACCCCTGCCCTCCATGCTGGCTGAGTCAGGGCACAGGCTGGGGGAGGAGGGGAGGAGGTCTGAAGACAGGCCTGCCAGGGACTTGGGGTGAGCCTGGTTGTCGGCAGAAGCAAGGGTCTTGGGGCCTCAGATATGGTGCCCATGCCTCAAGAGGCTCCAGGGACTTGGGGAACATGGGCCCCAACGCCTGGCCCCCACAACCTGCCTGGTGGGCACCAGCCTCAGCCTGCACGTCTGGGGAGCTTACCACCTCGGGAGGTGGCCCATTTTATCCTTGATAAATTCTTAGAAAAGGTTTCTTCCACTGTGCTATAACCCCAGGGATGTTCCCACACCCCTGGCCCTCCCTGGCATCCAAGCCTGCACCTTGTGCCCCTAACATTCCTGCCCCAGCTTGGCCCTCATCCTGCCTCTTCCTCCCACTCTTGCCCCCAATCCATCCACCCAGCCTGGGCCAGGACAAGTTAGGAAAAAGATAATGTGAGTGCATCCCTCCCCTGCTTATATCCTTGACAGCCAGCTCCCTTACCTACCTCAGCTGAAGCCCGAGACTCACTGGCCTTTGCACCCCTCCTCCCTTGATCCCGGACACTGACCACGCCCGCCCCCTTATAGAGCTGTGAATTTTATACTTCTCACTTTTTGGGGTGCCCTCTCAAGCCTGGCTGTGATGTCACCTCCTCTCTGAAGCCCTCCTGGCTTGCTGCCCTCCTAAGTCTCTGCCAGGACCACTCAGGGTCAGCCCCTTAGATGGTCAGGGGGTGGGCCTGTGGCTGGGAATGCATCCTAAGTGGGGGCAGGTCTGCTTTAGCTCCAGGTCCCCAGGGACCCGACACAAACCTGGTAGAGCAGGCAAGGTGTCCGCCCAGCCTGAGAAGGGCCTGCTGCTCGCAGAAGCCTAGCTCCTCCATCTCCCCACCGGTCTCTCACCCTGGAGATTTCTAGGGTAGGTGGGAAACAATTCTGCTCTTCTGAATGCTTTTCAGGGCTCTGGGTGTGCATATGAGCCCTGCACTGGAGGGGGGTGGTGGCAGCACGCCTCCTTGCTGATGGCAAGTCAGCAACACGCTCACTGAGGGCTGGCAGGACCTGGGGCTGCTTGGAGGCCTATCCCGCCAGGCTCCTGGTCGGGCGAGGGCCAGCTCTCCTCTCTCCCCTGAAAGAGGCGGAGCCGAGAAGGTGATGCCAGAGATAAAAAACGTTTGGCCCTCTGCAGGGTGGGCCAGGTGACCACAGCAGACTTGGCAGATGGTGCGGTCATAGGTAGGGTCCCTGCAGAGAGGGGATCCCAAACTCCTGCTCTTGCTCTCAAGTTCTAGAATCAAAGACACAGGGCATTTACCTGTTTGGTTTTCTTCTTGGAAGAGGGATGGGATGTGCCAAAATGAGCCAGTAAGCATGCTAAAAAAAACCTCTCTGAAGGACTTACCATGTCACCCCCCGAAGTGGGCCAACCTGGGACTGTGAGGGGTGGCTAGGCACTGCCAGCCCCACCGGCAATCATATGCAGGCAGGGGCTGATCTGCTCCTTGAAGCAAGGAAGTGCCTCAGATAAGACACTTTCTGGATGCACGGCGAGCAGGGGTCGGGGTCTGCCTGCCATCTGCTCCCTGTCACGCCACAGCACCACAGGCCTGCCCTTCCCGCCCCTACCATTCCTCCTCCACCCCATTCCTGATTCCCAGGATGCTGCTCCCAGCCAGGCACTGACAAATCTGGTGGCATCAGAGTTCCACAGTCATGGACGTTTTCAAGCACACTTAGCTGGCTCAAACTGCTCATTGTGCAGGTGGGAACTCGAGGCCCACTGAGGGGCAGCAAGCCCCCAGCCCCATTGCTGGACAGCAGCCAAGCCCAGAATGCAGGTGGATTCCCTCCTCACGGCTGGGGTACTGGGCTACCTTCCACCGCAGCCACAGACTGAGAGCCTGGCTGAGCAGCCTCTGCACGGGACCGGCCCGTCTGTGATCACTCTGAGAGCAGAACAGGGTCCCTGTGCCCGGGAGCCAGACTCCCAAAGGGCTTTTAGCCAATCCCTGAGGAGGGACGGAGCCAGGATGCACCCTGTGAGGACAGGTCTACTTTGTCCCACGTGTTTTAGGGCGCCCTGTTAATCCATCTCCTTTCCAGATATGTGCATGCGGCCATACCGTAACCCCCTATTTCAGCAAGGATGGAAGACCACACAAATCAGGCAGAGAGTCCATAGACATTCCGAAGGGAACCACAGCCACCATAAGCCCCGGGGAGGTTCCTGCAGACACGCAGCAGCCTCCAGGGACAGCTGGCCCGAGGGCGTGGAGCCACCAGGCAGAGTCGCAAGCTGGCAGGGTGGCAGGTAAGCCAACAACTCCGCCTTCTGCCTGTGTTTGCAGCCAGAGCCCCCACGATACCAGCAGCCCCGAGACGAGTGGGACCCTCCCCGCACCCCCACAGAGGGGAAGAAGCCAAAGCACAGTCCCACATACTGCCCCTCAGAAAAAGACAGCCCTGCCGTGCCGGGCCTGCTCTGAAGCCCCTCAGAGAACCAGGGAGCTCCCAGGGAGGGGACAGGCATCGGACGAGGGATGTCTGCACGCGGGAGGAAGGGGTACAGCCAGGCTCCACCTGCAGCAGCCAGGGCCACATGCGCAGGCCTCAGGGAGGGTGTAGGGGATGTGCCAGGAGGCATCTGAGGGGGAGGAAGAAGGGGCCTAACGGGAAGAGAGTAGGCAGCAGTGCCCGAGAGAAGGGGCAGATGGGAGCGGCCCAAGGGAGGCCTGCACCTGGGGGCTGAAGGACAGGCCAAAGCAGGATCACAGAGAAGTGAGGGCAGGAGTAGCAGCCAGGGGCAGCAGGGACCCCGCAAAGAGGGTCTGGGATGCGGCTCACCCTCGAGGGAGGAAGGCAGCACTGGTGCCAGGCAGGGCCTAGGGGGTATGAGGCAGGGTCCCTCTGACTTCTCCCTTGTGCCCCAGCCAGCTGCCCTCCTGTCTGTAGCTCTGGCTGCACCCCAAGACTCCCCTCTGCCAAAGTGCAGGGCACACACTCAATTCCTGGCTGGGATGATGCCTGCTTGGAGAGCTATGGGCAGTTGGGGGCGCCCAGCAGCAGCCTCAGAGCACATAGAAACACAGAATGGGCTCGAAGCTCCACCCATGTGCAGCTCCTTGGGAGCATCTCAGCCGACCCCCAATGCGTCCAAGTGGTTCCAGGCTCCTGGCTAGCAGATGAGGTCACTGAGACAGACTATAACCACCTGAATAATTCATGGAGCCCCAGACTCTGGGCTGAGCACTTGATACAAGTTACCAAACCTCCCCTGTAGCCTTGAGACTCCGGCAGGAGGCATCCTCCTGCCGCTCTTAAGGAAACAGAGCTTCAGTAGCTGAGCCCCACACTTGAGCAAGCCTGGGGGTCCATGGAGGCTGGCCAGCATGGCTGGGGGCCCTTGGAGCCTTTCCCAGGGGAGCTGAGAGCTGGGTTGGTGGAAGGGGTGGGTTGCTGCCGGGCCACCTTGCACTCTTGCCCATGAACACACTGTCCACTCACAAAGGGGGCTGGAAAGCAGGGTGAGGCTGGTGCCTGGGCAGGAAGGCCATGAGGCCTTGGCCTTTGGTCACCAAAATCTTGGCAGGTGGCACCTGAGGGATGGACAGCAGATACCCTCACTGGCATGGAGCACTGCGCCTGGTTGCCAGGCTAAGGTCGTGCTCATTCCTAAGGCTCATGCTGTCTCCAGCACACTGTAGTCTGGGGGCAGCTTCTTCCTGGAGGGGCAAGGACTCCCCTCTCCCCAGATTCCTGATCAGCTGGCCAGTCCACACCTCCCTTACTGCCTCAGTGTGGGCTGGAAGGCCTTGCCCAACGTACTCCCGGGCCCCTGGCTCCCTGCACACCAGCAGGGCTTCCCATGGCTCAGGACCACCTCTGAGCTTGGCAACCCAAAACCACAGGTCCAGATACAGTTCTGATTCTCACGTTAGCTCCAACTGCCCTGTGCAGGGCCGCTGTTCAGGCCATTCTCGACAGTATACCCCAAGGTCATTCTGAGGCTCCCAGATGCACTTGTCACCTTCATGGATCCCATCTTTCAGTAACAGCTCCCCCTGGGGCCTCCTCCACTCCAAGGGCACAGGCAAAGGCCCCCCAGGGAAATAAGGGGCCCAGAAATGCCAAAGCAGAGAAGGAGGCAGGTGGGAGGTGTGGCCCAATAGGGCTCTTCCATCTAAGCCACACTCAGACCCAGGGCATGGGCTTGTCACTGAGTGGATGAGACTCAAGCCATGGGGACCGGGTGCAGATTCCGACTCCTCCCACGCCCACACTGGCAGGGACTGTCCAAGTGGGTAATCAACCCACCCTTCATTTTCCAAAGGGGGAAGGTGAATTCACACAACCTGCCTGAAGCTACCCAGTGACCTGGTGTGGGATGAGACACAGGGACCAGACTCCCCTTCTTCAGGTCTCTCTCTCTGCATTCTCCCTGAATGCTTACAAAGGTACAAAAGGTCAGCAATGTGATCTGTGATTTACAGACTAGAAACAGAAATGCAGAACCAAGCAGTGATACCAAATAACTTCAGTTCTGAGCCAGGGCCTTTGAAGACCTGAGAACATCCCCTTGAAAGGGGAGGCTGGAACTGGACACCTGCTGGCAGAGCAATGGGGAGTGAGCATCCTCCACCAGTACCTCTGAGCGCCTCTGAGACTTCATAATCTAGTCCTTTGAGCCCCTGTTTTGGGCATGGCCTCCAGCCTCGGTCTTCCAGAACTCTGCTGGGCTCCTCTTGCTGTCCCCTGCTGCCCTACCCACAGGACTCAGGTGTCCCTTCCCCACTCTGCTATTACTGGGGTCATGCACAGCTGGGGCACCTGGCAAGCCTCAAGCAGGAGGAGAGAAGAGAAAGTAGCCACCGCTAGGAGCACCCAGAAAGGCCACAAAGGAGACAGGCTTCAGTGCCTTGGGGATAAACTAAGCAGGGAAAGACGGTGAGATGCCAACAGTACTGTGGGAGACCTAGGGGTGCTTAGTCTGCTGAGGCAACAGGTGGGCAGCTGGCTGTCTGGACCATCTCCAGTTCACCCCAGGCTACTGCAGCCTGAGGGGGTCTACGTCTGCCTGGGGCCTTCTCAGGCCTTCCCTACCTGACCAGGGGCTGCTCAAAGGATGCTTATAAAGGCTAGCCCTTGAGATCAGTAGCCAGTCCCAAGGACCTGAATCCTGGCCTGCCCTGCCATGGCCTCCCGGACTCTGAGCTGCCTAGGGTTGGGCAGGAAGGGCTGCCTCTCTCATGCTTACTGGCACCTCGGGCCCCCGAAATAGATCCTGGCCTTCTGGGGGAAAGGGAAGCCCTCCCACATGAGAGTCAAGCTAGGCAGACAGGGACGTGGGCCCATTGGGCCTGCCCGAGCAGCCTCCAGGAAAGGAATGTTCCAGGACAAAACCACAAACCCTGGCCTCCAAGTCCCCTCAACCTCAGTGCAGCTCTAGAGTGCCTCTGAGTAAGTCCCCAGCATGAACCAAGGCGAACAGGCTCTGGAGAGTTTATGCCCCAGATGAATCCCCTCTGGGTGCTGGGAAGGCCCAACTCAGGAGTTGCTCCAGAGTGACCTCTGGGTCTCCCAGGGCCAATCGGCCTGGCAACTGGACAAAAAGCCAAGTGCATCCCAGGAATCAGGAGTCTCGTGGATGGGTCAGGCACACCCACCAGAGGGGGTCCCTGCTAGTAGGAGAGACAGACACACATGCATCCAGGGTGAGGAGAGAGAAGGAATGGTTGGTACGAGGAGTAATGGGGTGAGAGAATAAGGACTTCGGGGAGGGAGTGTTCAGGGAAAGCCAGAGAGAAGCCAGGAAGGAGAAGGGGCCAGAGGAGGAGGAGCCTCTGTCAAGTGGGGAGGAAATAGACAACCCCCTAGGGTTGACCTTATCACCCAGAGTATCCTGAGCAGGAGAACAAAGGAGTGTGGAATTTTTTTTTTTTTTTTGAGCTTGTAATTTTTATCTTAAATTATAACTCGGTAAACAGAGCACAGGTATTTTTTTCTACCATCAACACTCCTGTCATTTAAAATGACCACAGCGCATCACTCCACAGGTGTACCCAAACCCATCCAGTCCCCTCCTGGTGGGCACCTGGGGCCGAGTCCTTAGAATTATGAACAATGCTGGCTGAACAGCCACCCCCACAGATCTTTACTGTCTCTCCTTGGAATGGATCCCCCAGAGGGGACAAAAGAGTAGGTATGCAGCAGCAGCAGCAGCAGGGCCTTGGTTCTGACCTATAACAGGAGGTGTGTGTTGTGGGGGGAGGGGGGGCGCAGTCCATCATCCTAGGCCTTCCCAGTCCCCAGTTAGCCCTGTGTGCCATAGTATGACAGGTGAACAGGCCTCCCAGGGCTGCTCAGCTCCAACATTCCTGTCCACAGAAAGCACAGTACTGTGAGCACCCAAGGGAGAACCCATCCCCCCCGCAGAGGGATTCCTGCAGCCCACCCCCCACCTGGCATGGGTGCAGTAGTAACTCAGCGCTCCAAACAGGCGAGGGCGGGCAGCCTGCTGGCATCCCATTCCCAGGAGCAGCGGGCTTGGGGCTGTGGGAGCAGGCTGCTTCTAGCTGAGAACCTTCTTCCATGCAGGTGACGAGCTGGAGAGAGCAAGGGAGCCCCTCAGTAGGAAGGGGTGCTGGGGTAGATTAGGGCCTCTCCCCCCAGAAAAAGCATAAAAATGTTTCCACAGTCCAGCCTCAGTGAGGCAGCCCACCTGACCCCAAGCTGAGCCAGGACAGAACCTGGACCCTTGGCCCTCAGGTCAGGAGCAGCCTTGGGGAGAATACCAGCATCCTCCAAAGTCTTAGGGAGACACCTGTCATTGGCAAACCCATATGAACCTCCCAAACAGCAAGACAACTTGGAGAGGGTGTGTAGGGCTGCACTTGGTGGCTGTAAGCCCGGGGGGCCAACGATACTGACAAGGGTGCCTGTCCAGCTTCTTCAACATGGGATATCAATGGAGAGCTCACCGGGAGAGACTTGTCCCGGGGCACACAGCCAACAGAGAGCTGGAACTATGGCAACACTCACACTACTCTACTCTTCCCCCTGCACCCCGCTTGTCCCCAAGTAAGGCGAACATCAGAGACAGTGCCAGGCTGGCAGGGCGGCACCTCTCCCACAGCTGGCCCAGACAGCTCCATCTCCTTCAGGAGCCACCCTCCTCAGGAGTCCCAAGGCCCTTGGGGCCAAGACTCCCCATCTTCCTGATGCCCGGAAGAGCAGCGAAGGGCCCTGCCCCTCCCACAGCACTTGGAGCCACTGTCCCGCTCCGGGCCTACGATTGGCGGCACAGCCAGGGGTAGGCTAGGTTGAACACCCCTGGGGACAGGAAGTCCTGCAGCTTCCACTGCAAACCCACAGGGCCCGCCTCTCTGGCCGCAGGGTTGCACATAAACCGCCAGGGGCGCCGTCACCCTCCACCCAACCAGCGGTCCTGGCTGGGCTCCCGAGGGCAAGGGATTCCCCGCGCCATCCACAGGTAATGAGTCCCCAGCACAGGCAGGATTTGGGGAAGCCTGCAATTTGCCTGCAGTTGGCGCCCGCCCGCTTTCAGCCTCTTCTACCAAATGAGACGTCGCACACTGGGTCCCCACAACTGTTGGCTGCCCCTCCCCTCCCCCGCAGCCCCCCCCACCCCGCCCCGCGGAAAAGCAGAAACGACAAACAACTAAGTGGGGGGGGGGGCAGCCCAGCCCTCAACTCCACCGCGGCCCCGCCTGTGTGTGCCGCACCCCCGTCCTGCGCCCACGCCCCACGCCCCTCTGCACCCTCCCTCCCCACTCCGCCGCGGGGCAAGATCCTGGCCCAGCTCCGGGCTCCGAGCAGGCTAGGCACTCACAAACCGCTGGCACCATCCTGCCGCCCCCGCACAGCAGCTATTTATAGCTGGGGAAGCACCGCGCCCGGGCGCCGCTGCCCACCCCGCCGGCCCGCTCACCATCCCCGGGAGCGGCCCGCGCTGCTCCTCCTCGGCGCCGCCCGCCGCGAAGTTGCTCGGGCCGGCGGGAGAGCGGCTCTGGCTTTCGCTTTCGCGCGGCGCAGCGCAGCGCACACCCCCGCGCGCCGGCTCGCGGCCCCGGGCTGGGTCGGGCTGGACTCGCTCGGGGCTCGCTGCGCGGGCTTCTCCCCCGGCGGCGCGGGTGCGGGTGCAGGCTCCTCCAGTGCCCGCCGCCCGCCCCCGCGCGCTGCCGCCCGGCCCACCCGGCCGCCCACCTGACGCTGCGCAGGGCGCTGGCCCCGGGGCATGGGGGCGCCGCGGCCCCGCCGCCGGCCGACTTCCTCCGCCGCGGCGCCCGGGAAACCATGGCCCGCGGGCTTCCTGCTGCGCCTGGCGGGCAGGGGGCCGGGGCGGGGGTGGCAGCCCAAACCGACCCCGGGAGGGCTGGGCAAAAGCTTCGGAAAGCAGGGAGCCGGCAGGCAGAGGAGGAGAGGCGGTCGCGGCCCAGGCCCCCGCCCCCCGGCCCCGGTCAAGTTCCTACCCGCCGGCTCCGCCGTGGCATCTGTGCAGCGGAGCTAGGGCGGGCGCCGGGCCATGGCCGCGGAGGCTCGTTCGCTCGCGGCGGGCCGGGGCGGGGCGGGCAGAGCCGGACGGGGCGCGGGCACTCGCTCCCTCGCTCGGCCTGGAAGCGGGCCCAGCAGCGCAACTGACTTTTGCCGGCCAATCCTCGCAGGTTCCCTGGCCCGGTGCGCGCGGGTGGTGGTGGGCTGCCCACCAGGCGAGGGGTGCAGCCCTCACCGCAGGAGGCTGTGGGTCCCAAAGGCCCCGGACCAAGCGGTGTAGGGCCGGCAGGGAGTGCGGCGGGGGTGAGTGGGTGGGGGGTGGCCGTCCTCACCCTGCACGCGGTAGCTATGTGAACGGCGCCCCCTAGAGTTGTGCCAGGCGAAGGCCCTGTGGAGGGCAGAGGAGTGGGTGTGTGGGGACACGCAGCTACACTGAGCTGTCCTTGCAGATCCAATGGGGCAGTGGGAGGTGGAGTAAAGGCTTTCCCACTAACATCCTCAGGGGGAAGGGCCGAACAGAGATGCCATGGCAGTCCCCCAGTGGGTTTTACAGCTGGCAGGGGCCTCATTTTTCAGTTGGGCCGTGAGGCTGAGCCTGGAGAAGGCCCTGGGTCAAGGCGGTGGGAGTGGCCAGGCCAGGCAGAAGCAGGGTGGGCTCACGATTCCCCTCTTGGACTCTATTCCAAGAAGGGCAGTAGCACCCCTCCCTCTCAGCACAGGGTAGCCTGGAAAGGGGACTGTGCTCATTCTACAGATGAGGAATGGACTCAGAGAGAAGAGCCTCACCCAGGAACATACCACCATGCCCCCAGCACCCATAGCTCTGGTGTGCACACAGCACCGTGGGGCACGCTGCTCCAGGACTGTCCACCAACTACCAGTAGCTCCTCCCTTGCCAGGTGAGGAGAGGCCAAGCAAAGGCAGGGACAGCGGACAGAGAGATGCTGCACCAAGCCCTGGCCTGCCACCAGGCAACCACCCGCCGTCCGCTGCCCCCCAAGCTTCTCTCTCACCACCTCAATGCCTTGAGTTCCTTGCTTCCTCCTCCTTCCCCACACACCCAGAGACCTCAGATCCACCTGGCCCCTATCCTGGTGACACTTGTCCTGGTGCCATCTCCCTGAGCCAGCTTGTTTCCACCTATCCTACACTTAGGCTAGTTCCTGCCCACTAGTGTTCCCAGTCTTACTATGTGCCCCTACCAGGTGCCCTTAATCCAAATGGGCTCGGGTCCAACCTACCTTCAGCCAGGGGGATGTCACACTCTCTGTCCTCCCTCCCTCTCCCCCTGGAGGACCACTGCTCCCTGCCAGGCACTGGAAGAACCAGGCTGTGGTTCTAGAGGTCATTCACTTGCAGGGAGACAAGCATGAGCACAAGCCACCCCAGGGTTATGTGAGGACAAGGGTCTCCTGACTGGGTGCTCGCCACAGGTCGAGTCTCAGAGGAGTTCTAAATCCACATGGTGCTCAAGTCACAACAGCCCCTCGCCATCTACATGCATATCATCATTTGACACTCACATGTGGGGACAGGTTCAGAGAGGTTGGGCACTGGTTCAGAGTCACACAGCAGTAAGGTCAGTATGGCCAGGACCCGCTGCCAGGCCTGGCTGGCTTCAGAGCTGGTTGACTCCTCCTGGCTGTACGGAAGGCTGAAGCAGACAAGTGACACTTGTGCCTTGCACAGCTCATGACCTCACTTCATACCTTATCCACTTCCTGTAAGATAAAGTCAGACCAAAGGAGGCTGAGAACATGTGCCCATCACACCTAGGCCAGGAAGAAGCTGTCTGTGTTACAGAGTATGTAGTTCTCTGGAAACCAGCCCTTGCGATGCTCTCATGAGCACACTGAGGCCCAGGGTGGGCTGGGGCAGGCTGGGGTCCCATGGTTTTGGCTGTCATAGCAGGAGGGAGGCCTGTAGTGGGTGAGGGGAGTTCAGGGGTTCTGTGCCAGGCCTCTGCCCAGCAAAGTCTCTGGAGAGACTAGCCTGGGACACTGTGTGCTCCCAGTGGTCTCCAGCTTCCTTGGCCCTGCCCCAGGGACCTCGCAGTACCCAGCACCCCAAGCCCTGGTTTGTGCAAGCCCTCTCCAGAGCCCCGTGACATGGGCATTGCCATCTCTAGCTGACAGACCATGGCACTGAGGCCCAGAACCGGGAGGTGGTAATCACTCTCCCTGAGCCCCCAGGAGGAGGCATTCTTGTGCACACTGCATGTGAGAGTGTTGAGACAGGGGGCCCTGGTGGGCTTGCATCAGAAACTCAGGAATTCTTTGGGCCCCAAAGAGCCTTGTGCCCCTTCTGGGACTTACCAGTACCCTACGCAAGAGAGGCCCCATGGGTCCTGATCACCCACAAAGCACCTGGATGTGCAGCACACAGGCCTCTGACTGCTGTCCAGGGAGGATGGCAGCTCATCCACCTCAGGGCCACCCCTGAAACCTTGGCGGCTGCGGCAGCACTCCGCCAGCCTCAGGGGCCCAGGAGGCCAGTCCACCCTGACCATGCTCATCCAGTGTCTGGCAGGAGCCCTGGCGAGCAGGGTCTAACCTGTGGGTTGCCTGCTCTGGGTCAATCCTGGCGATCAGGTGGCCCTGCCCCGTCTGGGTGTTGAAGGGCACGCTCCAGCCTGTCTGTGGAGGAGAACTGATGTTGGAAGTGGATGTGCTGACCCTGGGCTGCATGCAGGCCCAAGCCTCCTCAGCCTCGGGCCAGGAGGAGCCCCATGCCATCAGAGTACCCCACTGCCTTTCTTTCTTTTTTTTTTTTTTTTTTTTAAGATTTTATTTATTTGACAGAGAGAGACACAGTGTGAGAGAGGGAACACAAGCAGGGGGAGTGGGAGAGGGAGAAGCAGGCTTCCTGCAGAGGAGGGAGCCCGATGCGGGACTCGATCACAGGACCCTGGGATCATGACCTGAGCCGAAGGCAGATGCTTAACAACTGTGTCACCCAGGCGCCCCACCCCACTGCCTTTCCAAGGGATATCTGACCTTCAATCTCCAAAGCAGACTTGGATGACTGATCATAAGAACACAAAAGTCTTGAGGACATTGCCTGGTCCTACAGGGACTTTCCCAGGCAGACCCCTCTCCCCAGTCCAGCTCCAGAACAGATGAGTCACAATGGAGAGGACAACGGTGGCAAGGGCAATAGGTAGGTGGCCCTGAGAGCCACCTCCCCACCCCTGGGCCCAAGTCCCCTGGTTAAGGGCCAACTCTGAGAGGTGCTGACCCATCACATCCCCCCCAGCTGCTGTCCACCCAGCAGCCCCTGGCAGCCACCAGGGAGGTAGGGAGGCCAGGGCTTCACCCATTTTCATGTTGGGAAGTTGGGTGGCCAACATTCCTCTTTGCAGCCCTATCTGGCCCCTCCGCCCACCCCGTCCTGTGTGGCCACGTTTATTCTCTACACCACAGCCATTTCTAAAATGCCAACTGCCCGCTGCCCTTAGGATAGAGGTCTGGCCTCCCCCAAAGCACGCATGCTCCCAGGGATGGCTGCAGAGAGGGAAAGCTGAGCTGGCTCTCCAGGAGCCCAGGGATGATCACCAAAGCCAGAAGAACTAGAGAAAGCCCAACTGAACAACTGTGGCATTGTCTGGACGAGCAGTCCCTAGCAGGAGCACGTGAGGGGAGGAGGAGGGTAAGCAGGGCCAGAGAGCAAAGTGTGAACTGCCTCAAGGTGTCTGTTGAGTGAGGAGGCACAGAGAAGGATGAACAACACTGGCCTGTGGGGCAGATGCTGTCACCCTGTGTTACTTAGTAGAAAGGAAGACATGCTGTGTCCCTGGGTACGGAACCCAGACCAATGGGTGAATGTGTGCATGTCCCCACGCCTCTGCCTCAGCATGTCCTCACCCTGGGGTGGACCAGCAGAGAGGGCAGACGGGGCACTGTTCACCCTTTTCTGGACACTTTCTGGTCACCGGAGCAGTGCAGTCCGCTGGAGTGGTAACCACAGCCTTCCTTGCACATAGGCGCTTGGCCTTTGGCTCATGTGCCAGTGAGGGTAGGCAGCCCCCAGCAGAGGTGGGTTCCTGGCCCAGTGAAGCCAATCAGATCCCAGAGCTGGGCTGCTGCCCCAGGTGCTGCCAGCTGAGCTGCCCAGGGGACCATGTGGCCCTAGTGGCCCCCTGCAACCATCCCTTCTCAAGACCTGAGCCAACACAGACCCACAGGTGGCTCCTGGTTCCTTTCTGCTGACTGTGACCTCAGTCCCCACTTGACCTAACCCCATCTTCCTCCTTGGCTGAGTCCAGGGCTACCTTTAGGTGGCAAGAATGCTCCTTGGAGTTAATAATCCCAATCCTCAGCCTTAGAGTTTTGAGCTGCCAACTGGTTTGGAGGCACAAGCCTTACCGCTGCTCACCTGCCTCCCTGCTGTGGGACCCTGGCTCTGTGTGACGTGGGCCTGGGCAGCCTCTCTGCCAAGTGCATGCCAGCCGAAGACGCTGGGCCTCCCAGTCTCATGCGAGCCAGCTTCCTCTCCCTTCCCTGACAGCTAAGACATCGAAACGTGCCTCTCCTGCCCAGTTTACAGACCCGCAGCTACAACCCCACTTCCTTCTCGTATGCTAGAGCTTCTGGTACCCAGGAGTTCCTTAGACTGTGCTCTAAGGCTGCAAGCCTGAATCCAGCTGTTTTGCCTGTATGGCCATGAGTGAGGACACAGTGGTGGGGAAAAGGGAAATGACATGCCCAGGGGAACAGACCAGCCACGGTGGTCAGGGCACAATGCAAGGATCCCTGTCCCTCAGGCTAGGGCTGCGTCTGTCTCAACAGGCGTGCCCATGCCATGCACAGCTCCACAGGGACCAGCATGTGGGCCTCTGGCATGCATACATTCCCACCAGTGCCTTACCAAGAGGGGAATGCCATGTCCACATCCCCAGTCACCATGAGGCAGACTCGGACACCAGGGCTCTCATGGGAAGGGACTGATGCAGCCACAGTCCACATCAACTCAGCTTACCTGGCACTTCCAGCCCAGCCAGCTTGGGGATCAAGAGCACAGGTGGCCACAGAGGGAGAGAAACAAGAACGAGACAAAGGGACAAGGCAGCTTCCTGGGGAAGACACAGTGGCATCTGGGCTGGGTGCTGCTGGACAGGGATCTCCCCACACAGGGTAACAGAACGGAGGAGAGACAGGTAGGGGGCCTGTGACATCAGGGACAGCCAACGGGACCGCGTGGAGGGGCCTCTGTGGAGAGAGAAGGGTCGCAGGCAGGGCAGAGAAGGGAGGCCAGCAGGCTGTGAGGCCTTTTGGGGCAAGCTGGGTCTTGGGGTGTGATTGATGGGGACCATGAGAGCCTCCCTGGAGCGAGAAGACGCTTACAATGGGCTCCTCTGAGCCCACCCCCGTGTCAGGTCTGGGAATGAGATCTGCGTCCAGGCTTCTAGAATCGCCCACTCTTTGGAGGACTGCTGAGCTGCTTCCGCTTCATCTCAGGAGGGAAGCCCGCATCCTAGAAAAGCCATGTCTGACATGCACACTGAGAAAACTAGGACAGTCTATCTATCGTCTGACCCCAGGTTCCTAATAAATGGCCTTTGTGGGCTTGGGGGGCTGGGGGGCAGCTCTGGCTTCTCTGGCTGGGCTGCTAAGTGAGGGGGAGTGATAGGAACCTCAGTAGGGTCAGGTTCAAGGCACAGTGGCTGCAGTAGCTGTGCCCCATGCCAGGTTTCTTCCCTCGATGGCCCCCAAGGATCCTCATGCAGCGAGAGGCCGAGCTGAACGGTGGGCAGGGGTGAGCAGACACCAACCACCAGACAGAGGCGAGGTCCTAGACAAAGCTCGCACCGCCATGGGCATGTGGCTTCCCAAGCAGGGCCACCACTTTCTCCTAACCCAAACAGCCCCCCGACAGAAACCCTTCAAATCTCATATACAGCATCAGAACTCACCCTGCAGAGCAGGGCTCAGTCTGCAGTCCAGGGGGGCCCCCGAAGTAGCACACCTCTGAGACGTGACCAGAACACGCACCCCAGGCATAGCACCCTCCCCTCTCTGGAGCAATGTGTAACCTCTGTGATGGCAATGGGACCTCCCACTTATGCTGTGAGGGGACGGGACAGGGCTCCATCCCCTAGCAGTGGGGTAGCCCATTCAGAGTGGCTCCCACACAGGCAGGATGCTCCTGCTGGCCCCACAGCAGAAGGTTGAAGCCTAAACACAGCACTCTCACACCGAGCTGCAGGGGACATGGGTCTTATTTCTCTGTGGCCAGAACCTACCCTCCCCCAGCCTCCCCTGACCCTCCACAAGGCTCTTTTTGGCCCTGCCTGAACATTCTCCCTAACCTCTCTAGCCCCCAGGCCCTTCTCCAGGCCTTCCCTCCAAGCTGCACAGCCCACTACTCTGAGAGCTCCCCACTTGACCACGACACTGCAACCAGGACACCCTGCGGGGGGCACCCCACTGCCACAGGACAGAGCCAGCCTGCTGACCACAGATACAGGGCTGACCCCATCTACCTTCTCCACCACTCCTGCCCTGAGCTGTGAGGACCCTCACACCCCACACTGCCTCCCTTGGGTTCCCTCTCCTGGAACGCCTCTCCCTGGTCTGACAATCTGGCCAACTCCTCCAGGAGTGTTCCTGACTACCTGCCCCCGCTCCATTTGCTGAGGCTACTATATTGCACCCACAGCACCTCGAGACGCACAAAGTAGTACACTCAGGGTGCCTGGGCCAAGTGCTGGGGGTGGGTACTGACACTCAACCTCATACAGAAGTGAAGCTATGGAGGGTAGCAAGCTCCTGTGCTCCTGAGCAGAGCTATCTCCTGTCACCCAGGCGAGGGCTCCTCATCTGCGGCCCCCGGGGGCCAGCCTTCCATTTCCAAGGCCTCCATAGCACCACCTCATTGGGTTTCACACGCCCCTGCCTCTGTGGCAGAGCCAGGTTGACTTTCCACCTGTGGGGAGCCCGGGCCTGAGCCTCAGCCAAAGCATGGCCTGGAGCCCAAGACTCCCCACCTTCCTCCAAGTAGGTCCAGGTGGGTGTCTCTCTGGGAATAAAGCCCAGCACTGACCTGAGGGGGCTGAGGCGGCCAGGCCCCGAGAGATGCTCCTGCTGCCTGGGTATCCCCGCGGACTCTCTCCTAGGCACAGTGTCCCAGGGCACATGGCAGGCAGTACCGATATAACCCCCTGAGGTAGGTCTAATCAATCCCACTTTGCAAATGAAGAAACTGAGCCTTACAAAATCTGACTAGCTTGTCTGGAGCCACCCAGCTATATGGGTGGAGCCAAGCGTGGAGCAGGGCCTGGGCCTGCCCTTGTGAGGGAGTGCTTGCTCTACCCCCAGGGGCACCGGTGGCCACAGCCCATCACCATGGAAACCAGGCAGGGACTCCTGGAGCTGGAGCTCTGGTTTGGATTTTAAACCCAATGCTGCTCTCTCAGAAGCAACTTGCTCAAACTTTCCAAAGAGGAAAAGTGGACAAGGGGGCTGGAGGAGGAGACAAATTCCCAAACTGAAGTTACCCCAGAAAGAAGGCCTGGCCACTGAGCTTAGGAAACCTTGTCTGGGTTGGCAGAATGGTGGCAAGGCAGAGACCCCGCAGCCTCTCTGGGGCTCCTGCCCCTCCTTCCCGGGAGCCTGGGCAGGATGGGAATGTGGCCAGAGCAGGTGGCACCAAGCCCTTCCTGTCTGCTAGAGAGGCTGCCCTTTCATGTTTCCCAGCGGGGTGTGTGGGAAACTGTTCTTTTGGAAATGGGCTGGAAAACCACTGACCTCATCCACTGGCCCACCTCTGGAGATGAGGAAACTGAGGTCAGCAGGGACCAGGACCAGGAAGCCAACAGCAAAACTATACTCTGAGGGCAGAGCAGCGTCCACCTTGCCCAGAGTAGGGTGCGCAGGAAGATGTGTGGGCCAGACATGTGGGTATCCCCATCCCAGCCATGCTCCAGGCCCCGCCTGCCATCCACAAGCCCCAGCCACGCCTGCAGAGGCTCCTAGCTTGAGAAGCCCCGTACAAGGCAACCTCACCATCATGCACAGTAAAAGATGGGGAGACTTTAGGCCAGAGTGTGACCTCCAACCCTGGGGCTTAAGGGCAACCAGGGTCCCCCAGAGGGGCAGCCCCATGCTCTCAAGAATCCATCACAAGCCAAACCTGGTGGCCTTGCCATCAGGTATGTTCTTGTAGGGGAGCATCTCTGGGCCATGGGAGGTACTGTTTGGGCCCCTCACTCGAGCTCATATGGCCAATGCCCATCGCCTCAGGAAATCCATCCTCCTAGCTTCCACTCTAAGTGTAGGCGCCTCAGAGCGGCCAAAGGCTGTGGGCAGCTCACCCTGAACCCCCAAGCTCCCCTGAGGGTACCAATGACCTGTCTGGAGGGACACGCAGGAAGCAAGGAAGGGGAGGCAAAAGGGCAGCATTTGGCAGTGGATGCCAGAGGGCAGCAGCCATGGGCACATCTCTGGGGAGGGCAGGCAAGGGCCCGCAAATACATCCTGCCCTCCCTTCTGTCCCCACCCCTGTTGCAAGACCCCTTTGGGACCCTCAGCTGCTCTCCACCCCTGCCACCTCCCACATCTGGAATCTTCCCTGGTGGGGGGATGCTACTGCTTCCTCTTTTTATCAACCAGGTGGGTTTGGGGGAAGCAGAATAGGAATGCTACATGCTGCCAACAGCCCACCAGACACCACTGTTGCAGGGAGGGCCAGGCAGGGCAGGGTGGGTCTCTCCCGTGACCTGGGGCCCCTGTCTACCTGCCCAGGACAGGGAGGTCACACCCTCCGGTAGGGGTTAGGCCCAGAAAAGGCCCCATCTGGGCTGCACAGGGCTACTTCTTGGGGCTCAGATATGTGACCTGTGGCCACCTCAACACAGGGCTGGGACCACAAGGTTCTCAAGTGTCAAGTGCTGGACACTCCCATCTCCCATCTCAGAGATGAAGAGACTGAGTCTGAGAGATCACGTACCACCTCGTAGAGGACACGGTACTTCCACACCCTGGCTCAGTCAGCGGGTACACCAGGCCCACGGGGGCGGCACCATGGCAGGAAGCAGGGCCCCTACCCTACCACTCCCTGGCTCAGGGGCCCGGGGCTTGCCACCTCGGGTTCCCCATCTGCGAACAGGGTAATGCAGCACCCCTCCTCCCCGCAGGCTTTGGGTGGGGCCAACTGGTGGGAGCCTGGCAAGCAGGATGAAGCCCAGGGCAGAGGTGGGCAGTCACGTCTGCAGGCCCCCTCCTGTCTGCCCTGGGCACCGTGGCCAACAGCGTGGGGTCTTACCACAAACTTTGCCGGGCCGGGTGCAGGCTGGGTGAGGGTGGGTCGGTGGGAAGTGGGAAAGGGGGACAGGGAGAGGTCTGAGCTCTTTGGGGTGGGAATCCCAGCTTTGCTCCTTCCGGGCTGAGGGATGCTGTGCCGTGCTGCCACTGTCCTTAGCCTCAGCTTGCTCATCATGAGATGGGGATCATGGGGTTGCAGGGAGGAATAACGAAGGAAGTCCCCGCGAGTCCCTGCACCCATGGAAGCAAGCCCTGTGGCCTCCATCCTCTCCCTGGTAGAGGCCCACTCACTGGCATTCTCTCATACCTTTTGGCTTTCCATCAGGCCATACCCACCAATTGGCCGCCTGCAGCCTAGGGACGGGGACACAAGGAGGCCCTGCCAGGGAACCCCATCTTCTTTCTGGCCCTGAGGTGGGGTGCCTACAGCCTCGGCAGCCAGAGCCCTCCCACAGGCTCTCCCCTCGCTCCCAGCCATCCTCAGGTCCTTGCTCCACTTTCCAAAGCCTTGCTGAGGCCTGGGCCTCCTCCTAGAAGTGTGTCACCCGTGCTGCCTTCAGCACCACGGTGCTGCCCCTCCAGATGGTGGCCCGGGGCCTGGGACAGTGTCCCAGGGGGTAAAGCTCAGAGCTCTCTGCCCGAGCTGAGGCAGTTACATGCAGTGCCCCAGAAAGACACAGCAGGGACATGTACCCAAGAGCAAGCCTCTAAGAGCTAGCGTGCAGTGGGAAAAGAAGTCTACCCTGGAAAATGTTCTTCTCTTCAGGAATGTTAAACAGCAAGCTCCTGACTGAGCACCCCCAGTGTCTGGGTGGAGGGGGCTGTGGGCTGAGGTCAGTTCTGGATGTGTACACAATCACTGCCATCCCCCCGGGCTGGCCAGAAACTCCGGCATGGAAGTTGGCCCATAGGATGCGGGTCCCAGGCCTGGGCTCTAGTCTGGGCTCTGCCACTTGCTGGCTGTGTGGCCCAGGGCAAGTCACAGCTGTACCATCTGCAGGGGTCTCTGCACCCCCTTGCAGGACGGGCACGCTGTGCGGGATCACAAACGCCAAGGGCTTAAACATATCCTCTCCCTCTGCCCAGGCATCCTGGCACTGCCACAACTGTGGATCCATATCTGGAGATGGAAACTGTCTCCAACGGCCAGAAAAGACTGCACACTGGGGGATGACCATCTAAAGGCTGTTTACATTTGATTGTTGGTGGTTTTTAAAAAATTCTAGCTGTGAATGAGGGCGGCTGGGCTTGAGGACTATGCTGTGGTCCTGTCAGGATAGGGGCCTGGGCATCCTGTGGCCTTGTCCCCACTGCCCCACTGCATGCCAGCCTCTTGGGCTGGGACACTCTGCAGCTTCTCAGGTGGGAACCAGCCCCCCCACCTCCCACCACCTGCCACCTCTTGGGCTCACAAGGTTCCCATGGACAGGGAGACAGGGATGTGGACAGGAAGCCTACAGCACCTGTTCCAGGCTGAACCTGGGTCCAGCAAGCCGGAAGAGTTGTGAAGTTCAACAGAACCTGCAGAGCCCAGGACATGGGAAGGAAAGAGAACCCGGGGATAAGCTAAGAAGCCACGCAAGTTTGCTAACCTTTTTAAGACTCTTAAAAACTGGACCTTTTTTCCCTGGAGAACTTGAAGTGAATCTTTTGTTTACTTTTGCAACTGGCCCATAGATCATCTCAACAATGCTAAAAATAGCACCACTGCAGCAATTTCTACTACAGCCAAGGAGCTCAGATTTCCTCAATTTAAACTTTTCCCTTCTTTTCTGTTCTCTAATTCCCACTGTGGTGTGACTGGGTTCCCTTTAGGCCCGACGACGGCGCTGCTGCACAGCTCCAGGCATCTCAGTGAGGAGGGGGAGGCCAGGACACCTGCCACAGTCACCTCCGCCGAGGGCAGGGCCAGGGGCAGAGCCTGATCCGTTCCTCACTGGCCAGGTGGGATATCCGCAGGTACCATGGGGGAAGAGGAAAGCCACAATAAACTCCAAGATAATTTCTTCTGAGAATCAGATGACATGGGGGCATAGAAGTAGTGGGATGACGGGTGGCGTCCTGGAGTCCCACATGCACACACGCAGACTCAAGGCCCACACCACACCGGGTAGAAGTGTGTGAGCCAGTGGACCTGGTGTGCCGGAGCAGAGCTAAGCTCCAGCCCACCCCCGCCTGCACCCCCATGCTTCCTGTCCGCACAGCCCTGCCTATCATCCCACTGGTCTGAGGGAGCCCCGTGTCCCTCCTCTGCCTGTCCCTAGGGCCCATCCACTGGCTGCCATTCCCACCGCCTGGGTCCTGACTCAGGTGCAGACTAGCTGGCTAACCAAGCCTCGGTGTCCTCATCTGTAAGGCAGGGATAACGGCACTACCTACATGCCATGACTTACAGGGATTCAGTGAGCGGTCACGTGTAGTGAAGTCCCAAATAGAAGCAGGTCGGCAGCGCTGCGGGTCCTGCCCTGGTCTGGCCCCTCCAGTACATCGTGAGGGCAAGCGTGATGTCTTGAAGATCCCCCTCCTAGCCCCTCTGCCCTACAAGGAGGTCCACACTCCGTACCTGGCCCAGCCAGTGCTTCTGCAGGCACACGGCACCCGCCTGATGCCCACACCGGCTCGCACCTCCCTCCGCTCAGAAGCCCGCCGAGCAGGCACCTCCTCAATGTCCCCTCCTCTGCCTTTCTCCCACTGTCAGCTCCCCCTCCGATTCTGGGGTCTCAGCCCTAGGAAGGGTCGGGGTTTATTCAGGCCTGAGGGTCTCAAAGAGCACGTGTACAAAAATGACTGCAGTGGTGGGGCTCAGGCAGGTCCTGACACTTGCTGGAGGAGATCAGCCTAGGGCAGGGTTGGGGTGGGGGGAGTGTCCAGAGGAGGTGGGGTAAGCTTCGGAAGGCTGGGCTGGGCGGCGAGCCCATGTATGGAAAAGACCGTGAGGGGACCACAGAGGGAAGACCCTACTGCAAAATGGCCCTCAACCAGTATGTTTTCAGAGGCTGAAGAAGGCACTGAAGCCACAGGCCTGCAGGCAGGAGGGACAATGACAGCCAGGCGAGGTTCCAAAAGGGAGGCCAAAGGGTGGCAGGACTTACTTACATTTGGCTTAAACAAACCCACCCCTGTCCCCACCTCCTCACGATCCTTCCCCGTCTAGCCAGTCCTACCCAAAACCCACCGTGAGCTCTGGGCTCCCACAGCTTTTGTTCACCAGCTCACCTCCCCCAGGGACCTGGGCACCCCTCAAGAGGGGGCCTCTCTAATGGCTTGAAGGAAGACAAAATGGGCCATAAGGTGACAAAGAGCCGTGCAGAGAGTGCCTCAACCACGAGGAGGCCTCAGAGCAAGGGAGGGGCAAAGGACTCCACCCCCGAAGGAGGGGGCAGACGCACAGGACACAGTCCGCCACAGCCCACACCAGACATCACTAATGGAGCAGACAGAGCCTGGATGTGGCCACTGATTTCCCAACACAGCAGCTAAAGGAGCCGGTCATGGAGTAGGACAGACCTGGATTTGGACTCCAGCCTCATTACTTGCTAGCTGTGTGATCCTGGCTCACTCCCTTGGCTTCTGCACACTGTTCGAAGGGGGACAGATGGAACCGATCTCTGCAGGGTCCCCCCACCTCTGCTGCAGAAGCACACCCCACAAACGCCCCTTCAGTGCCATTCTCTCCCATTACCCGGAGCAAGCACATCAGCCAGGGAGTGGCCTTTGAACAGGGCCTGAAAATAGGGTCACAAGCTCTGCTGTCCAACAGGGGAAGGCAGGTCAGCCTTGGTGGGCAGAGGACAGAAAAGGGCTTTTGATTTTGACAGCCTACGGTACCTGCTGGTGTCAACTTCCCCATCTGTACAATGGGGATAATAATAGCATCTAAGCCACTCACACATGCTGTGGAGGATCAAAGGCGGCACCCCAAATGAAGCCCCCAGTGAGTGCCTGTAAATGGGGCCAGTCTTGCCGTTGCTGCCGTGGGCCCAGCTGGGTACAGATGCTCTGGGCCTGTGGCAACCATGGCAGCCTCCGCTGTTATTGTGCTCTGCCTCAGGAGCCCCAGCCCCTGGGTGGAGCCAGGCAGGGACTGTCTACCATAGACAGGTGGCGCAACCCCATCGTGCCCACACAGGCCCGGTGCCCACGCCAGCCGACAATGCAGTCCTAGCCTCTACCATGGCCCAGCTACTTACTCCAGCCTCCATCTGGAATCGCAGCCCCACCTGCTAGGGCAGGGCTAGATGCCCCTGTTCCCCTGCCCAGAGCCACACCATCCTCCCTACCCAGCCAATGAACCATGCAGGCAACATTCCTGCTTGGGAGCAGCTGGGCTGATCCCAGTGTAGGAGCCAACCTGTCCCTGGCTTTCTGCTCTCCTTCCCTCATGTGCAACTGTGGGCTACCACCCACGGGCTTCAGCACCAGACAGAGTGAGGTTCACATTCGTCCTCCAACATGGACTGGTCGTGGGACCTCAGCCAAGGCACTTTACCTCCTGGCACCTCCATGAAATGGGCCTGTGGACACTGGACCTCCCTGACAACGTAGCTGGCCAGGGTCTGGCACACAGCAGGCTTAACAACGGGGCAACACATTCCTTGAGGTGTGGCACAGGGACAAGCAGAGGTGGAACCGAAACTGGTCACAACCGGTCCTGAGAGCAGCAAAGGTGACATGGGTGGACTGATTTCAGGAAAGGTGTGGGTTTGCTGCCAACCGGGGGCTTCCTATTCCGACATTCCCTGGCCCTGACCGGAGAGGGTGGGTGGGACTCTGCACTGGAGCGCCCCACGGGCTGGAACACCACATGCCGATGCTCCTGGGGCTTGTTTACTGCCGGGAGGCAGGACAGATCTGCTGCTGTCAGGAGCCATAGAGGGTATAATTAACTGGGGAAACCAACACCTCATCCCTGGGTCGTGCCTTGGTCTTCCCTGATGTCTGCCTGTTGCAAAAGGCCCCAAACTTGGGGCTGGCATCCGGGGGTGGGTGTCAGTGACTCAGCTCCAGGGGTAGGTGCAAGTGAGGCAAGGGCTGCCCACAGGCCCACCAGGCACCGTGCCTCTCGGGAACTAGGAGGGGGCGGGTAGTGGGAAAGAAGGGCCAAGTCTAGCCCTGCAGCAGGAGGCAGATGTCTTGGGCACAGACCCCAGGACCTGGCCAGGGCTCACCCAAGCCAGGATGATGCCTGCTGTCCCTCACTCTGGGGCTACTGGCTTCCCAGTTAACCCTGTCCCAGGGAACTCTCAAGGGCGGGGAGAATTCCTGCCAGGGGAATGTGCTGGGGGTGGGGGTGACAGAGACACTGTTCTAGATGAGGTCCCTGTTTGGGAGTGTGCCCGGTGTGCTGGGCTCCAGAGGCTGTGCCCTGCTTGGCACCACCGGCCTCCATTTGGACCCCCGGCTCCCTCCCGAGGGCCGGGGCACTGTCTCAGGGGCTGGGCTACCCGCCTCAGAGATGGGCCTGCTGTGCCTGCCCCTCCCTAATACCTGTCATCTGCTCACCGTGGAGGTGGAGGGGGACTCCCCCAAGATCACACAGCCAACTGGAGGCAAGTTAAGGGTAGAAGGGGTGTGACTGATTCTTGCCTAGAAAGATGGGGTGCCGGGGGTTTTAGAGGCCTTTTCTCCTTTCCCCCAGCTCTGGTGGGGTGGCTCTCCCCCGAGCTGGCTGCCCAGCCTGTGGGGGTCCTTCCTCTCACATCAGGGCCCTCAGTGAGCACATAGGCACCAGGGCTGGGGACCACACAACACAATCGCTTGAAGAACAAAGACGGCTCATGACAACTGTATCTCCCAACACTTAAAGCAACATGGACTCAGGACAAACAGAACCACAGAGCCCACGTGGTGGCTGCCAGGTAGCAGCACACGCCAGAGCCGGGGCAGACAGAGGCACTAGCCATGGGTATAGGAAGGGGCTCAGCCTTCCCAATCACCCCATAGATAGGCCAAAATGAAAGTCATCTGTGGTTCTGAGTGCCAGGAAGGGCGGAGAGGGGGCTGGTGAGAGGGAACCTGGACAGGATCCGCAGAACCACCTGGCTTCCGACGTGTGGAGGCACTGGTTTTGGAGGGCCTGTGACCTTGTCCTGGAGACCTGCACAGTGAGGAGGGAGACCAGGGAAGGCCATGTTTTTGTACCAGTGGAGAACTGGAAGCTAATGCTCCCCTGGGCAGAGGGCAGGTAGATAAGCTGGAGGACAGACAGCAGAGCACTATGCAGCACTGACAAGGAGTACGCACGACCTGCATCCACAGGCACCAAAGGCCAAGCCAGGCCTTGCAGAAAGGGGCCTGCATGGTGGGCAGACAGCTCCGCATTTCAGACTGCCCCACTTGAGCCAGGGCAGGGCCTGCGCGTCTGGAGGGCCCCAGCCCTGTGAGAGATGGGGCTCCCACCACTGGCTCTAGCCACGCCCCTTCTGGTACCAGCACTGCCCTCCTGCGGCACCACTGGGATCCACAGAAGAGCCCCAAAGCCCCACGCAGGCTGACTCCTGATCCCAAGGGTGAATTGTGTGATGTGCCAAGCCCGTGCTGGGCGAGGGCTTCCATCCGCCTATTGTGACCACCCTGCCAACAGGCAGCCCCGTGCCCAATGCGGGGCCTGGGAGGGGGTGGAGTGGCCAGGAGCCAAGCCTACCTAAGTCCAAAGTCTGTTGCTCTACTCAGTGGCCCGGAGCCTGGGGACCTGCCCTGGGTGCTACTGGCCACGGGCTGCTCGCCTGGGCCTCAGGCAGACCCCCACATGGGGCAGGAGTGGCTATGGGGGCGCCGTGGCAGGGCAGCCAAGTCCCAGCCAGGCAGCACCTCCCCTCCACTCCCTCCAACTCGAGCCGCAGCTGTTGCCCACCCCACGCAGTCTCGGACGCAGGAAGCCGTGCTAGTTGGGCCCTCAGCTCCCTTTGCTTCTTTCACAGGGGCTGGAAACTGGGTTGAAACAAGAAAAAACCCTGCCTGCTAAAATAAGCAAACATTTTGGGAAAGGAAGGAGAGCCATCTCTGGCTTGGTTACTATGGGAACATTTCTGAAGCAACTCTAAGAGGGAGAGAAGTTCGCTCTGGACAGAGCAGCCCAGCTCCAGCCTGTGCCTGGGCCCACCTGCCCAGAAGTACACACACCAGTACAGGAAGCTGTAAAAGCTTCTGGGCACTCGGAAGACAAGCCCTCAGCCTCCACCGTGTGCTTGGAGCCTGCTTTCCTGGCCCCCTCTGCCCAGAGAGGGACAGCCCCCTGCTCCTCCCTCCCCCGTAGCCCACTCAGGGCTGGGCACTGGCTCAGGAGGGTTCATATGACCCCAGGCCCAATCCCCACCTCACAGCCTCAGCCCCAGGCCTCCCTGTCTTCCCTGCTCCCTGTTCTGCACAGTTGGCCTGAGGAGCCACGTCTGAATCACACAGCCACACGCCTCCGCCAGTCCCGCCCGATGCTGTGAAGAAACAGGCACCGGGGCCCAGGCCAGGCCCTGCTGGGGCAGGGAGGGCCGCAGGACCTCAACCAACAACGTCCAACAACCCTGGCTCTGTTTTGGCAAAGACCAGACTGTTCTGCCCGGTGGGAGAGGACTGAGGTAATGGGGCCCTCAGCCGGGGCCCGGGCCTGCTCTGGAGCACGAGCCACAGCCCAGGAGCTCCAACCTGCTCGGCACACAGCCCGCAAGCAGGGATTTTCCACGGCGGAGGAAGGGGGTGGGCTGGGAACTGTTCCCTCGCAGCCAAGTTATGGAACAGTGGGACTGGAGATGTGCCAAGTTCATTCCTCTCTCCCTCACATGCTCATCCAACCGCACTGCTGTGCCCTGCTACACGCCACGTCTACGCTGCGCGGGGCCCCAGCCAGCTGTGCAGCAGGCCCGCTAAGCCCCATGTGCAAGAGCTCCCGTGAGGAGGGCTGCCATCAAAGCCCCAGGTCACACTCACCCGCCCTTCAGCATCCCTCTGTCTGGCTCTTCACCCGCCCCATGAAGACTCAGCCAGCACTGCCTCAGGCACGGCCCAGCCTTGAGGAGCTCCCCCTGAGGGTGCCTCTAACCTTGGCCTCCATCGCTTGGCCCTTTCCTGGCCGGGCGGCACCCGCCCTGCAGTGGGAACCCTGCCTCCAGCACACCCAAACTCAAGAGTTCCCCCAACTCTCCCACGTGCCCCATGGTGTCCTACAGAGGCCCTCCACGGAGGGACCCATGTGCAGGGCTCTACTGCAAGCCTGCAAGCATCCTGGGGCACGGGCACCACAGCAACCAGCACTGGCTGGACCCGGAGGATGCGCCTAGAGACCAGCTGTTAAGGGAAAAGGTACGAATGGAATCAGTCCATAAACAGTGAGCACCTCTCTGGGCCAGGCTGGGACAGCTAGGGCCTCAAAGAGGAACACGGCACAGAGACAGGCACAGGGAGGCCTGCTGCAGCCTCCTTGTGAGCACAAAGCCGGGCCCCACATATGTGCCCACTCAAGGAGACCGTGGCCCTCCCACGGCACAATACTGGGAGGCAGCTGAGTGAGACGGCCTGTGCCCTCACAGGGAAACTTCTCTCAGACTTAATGTCAGCAAAAAAAAAAAAAAAAAAAAAAAACCTCAAAAAACAACAAAAACAACCCCAGGTTGCTGAAAAGCTCGCGGGTGTGAGCACACACAATTTTGTACAGCTACACAACAAACTTGTCTGATTCTGTACACACACACCTAAGATAAGAGAACAGCCCAACCACGCACAGAAGCATCTCTGAGAAGGCCGTGGCGCCTGGGCCCCACTGTGTGTCAGGACTGTTTGCAGGGACAATGTGTGGCCCTATAAGACTCACACAATTTTCAGAAATTATCAATAACAGGAGGGTCCCCTAGCCCGGGCCCTTGAGGATGATGAGGGGGGCTGTCCAGACAGCCTCTTGGGTGGCATGGGTGGCCCAGGACAGTGGGGTTTTTGAGGGATGGCAGGTCAGGGTGCCTAGAGCCCCCACCCTCACCCCCGCTGTACCTCCTCACAAGGGCCAGCAGCCCCATGCCTTTGCCCCCACCCCAGGCTGAAGCAGTAAACCCCAATGCACAGCAGAAGGGAGAAGAGCCAGCCTGTTCCTCCCGACCTACAGCCCCAGTTGTCAGAGCCATGGCCCGATCCCAGCAGTCAGCTGAGGGGGCTCTAAATGCTCCTCTGTAAACGTGGCAGAAAACCATTTCCTCACACTTGGTCACACCTGCTAAACAAATTCCTGTACTGAGAGCACACAGGGTCAACACTCTCGGTGTGAGGCAGGGCTGGAGGAAGTGTCCACCCTGAGGGTCCTCCTGCAGCAATGGCAAGGATGGGGGGTGGAGGGGGCACTCAGCAAGGGCCATCCTGTCACAAGCAGCTGGGAGCACCTGTCCCTTGGGCACTTCACAAATAGGGGTGCAAGTGTCTGGCCTCCACCCCAGAGGTTAACATTTCGGGCCGGAGAAGCACGAGGAGCCCCAAGGCACCTCCAAAGAGAAGAGCCGAGAGAGCAGAGATGGCCAGGACTTGGGCTGGAGAGGGCCTGGGGGTGGTAAAAGCAGCAGGTCACTGGGAAGCATGGAGAAATAGCTGACACAGTGGAGCTAAAACCACCCACATCATCTAGTCCAGGCTGGGTGGCCTGTATCTGCAGGGGCTACTGGCTACGGGGAGGCGTTGCCCAGGTGCCAGGCTCACCCAGGCACTGCCACCTTCTCTCCCACAGGCACAGCCTGACTGTCCTTCTGCAGAACTCATTTTCTGGAAGGCCCCAGGAACCACAAGAGCTGCTATGGGGAGTGAGCCCAATGGGGAAGGGGCCTGGAGCACCCGGCTGCCAGCTCAGACGTGCCCTGGGTTTACAGGTATCTGAGGTGCTGGTCTCCTAAACTCTATCATTAGGAAGGGTAAGCACTCCACCTATGAGGAAGAGAGGGAGACTGGCTCTCTCCTTCCAACGTTACTGTATAGTCTTTGAGGGCAAATACCAACAATGGGAGAGGGAAGAGGGAGGGAAGCTGTATTCTTGAGCACCTACCATGAGCCAGATCCTGAATTAGGGTCATTATCCCATTATATAACTTGATCCCTACAATTACTCTTCAAGGCAGGTACTAACGGTAGCTAGCTCGTTTGATAAAGGAGCTCAGGGAAACTAGCTAGCTGCCTGGCTCTAACTTCAATTTAGAAACTGCAGAAAAAAAGGTTTGCACAACACTGACAGCCCATTTCATCAATATATAGAGTTCCTATAAATCAAAAAGAAAAAGATCAACAATCTAGTAAGAAAATTGACATGAGCAGAAATGGCACAGAAGAAGAAATTAAAACTGTTAGTGTGGGGCGCCTGGGTGGCTCAGTTGGTTAAAGCGACTGCCTTCAGCTCAGGTCATGATCCTGGAGTCCCTGGATCGAGTCCCACATTGGGCTCCCTGCTCGGCGGGGAGTCTGCCTCTCCCTCTGACCCTCCCCCCTCTCATGTGCTCTCCCTCATTCTCTCTCAAATAAATAAATAAAGTCTTCAAAAAAAAAAACAAAAACAAAAAACTGTTAGTGTGATATCACGGGCAATCCCACTAATAATAAATGAGACACAATAGCATTTTTCACCTACTGAAGAGCAAATATGTAACAGTTAAGTAAGACAGTGTAGAAGAGGTCTGAAAAAAATGAATCTGTGTTTGGGAATGTGGGCTGGATCTCTGGAGGGTACTATCTTCTAAAACTTGAAAGCACCACAAACCCTTTGACCAGGGAATTGTTTCTAGGAATTTATCCTATGAATGGATTTCCACATAGCAAAGATGTATACACAAAACACGGAAATAACAAGACTGGAAACCATCTAAATGCCCATCAATAGGTAGGGTATGGGGAGGTAAATTGTGGCAAATCCATATGTTGGGAATACTATGCAGCTATTAAAAAGACAGAACCAGTTCTTAAACACTCTCTAAGATATATTTTTAAGTGAAAAAGAAAAAAAACCAACAACAACAGAAGTCAGAAGCACTTGTACTTTGTCCTTTGTGTACATGTTTGTGCCCTGGCTTATAAACAGGCAGACACCCTCTGGAAGGATACACACAGGATGAGGAACAGTGGCTGCTGAGGGATGGTGGCTGCAGCCTGGGCATCTGCAAACCCTTTCTCTGCAAACCCTTGGTATTGTGTAGACTGGTTACAGGTTACATCTATTGCTTGTCTATAAAATACCCGGGGAGGGGAGTGCTGGCAGAGGCAGAGCTCCTAGGCTCCATGGCCCCTGCCTAGCCACTAGAAGGTCAGAGCCCAGGAGAGAAGAGCCATGGGACCCAGACCCCTTGGCGCCTGGCTGGCTCTCAGTGGGAAGGGCCCCACTGCCATGTGCCTCGAGAACCAGCCTTTGACACCCCCCTCCAGACCCAAGACCTGCTCTCCTCAGCTCCTGTCCAGGCCAACCCCACCCTTCAGTTTCCTGACAAGTAACAAGGCATCAGGGAAGACACCAAAGCTCAGAGGGTCTGGGTAACTTGCCAAAGACACCCAGCGGGAGCTGGCTGTGCTGGGAGGGGTGGATGAGGACTTGCTGGTGGAGTAGAGCGAGGAGCCAGCTATCTCTGTGCAGGACAGAGCAAATGAGGGAGGGATGGGCCTGGGTGGGGTGGCCAGGAAGGGTAGATGTGGGCTTTAGGGGGCCTCAGGGATGGAAAGCAGACAGGCCTTGGCGACAGGCCATGTCCTGGCCAAGAGGTGGGTCTCTACCCTATCCAGAATGTCAAGGCTGGAAGGGTACTGAAAGCCCAGCACTGGCCAAACTTGTTTTTTAAGCAGTAGACCCAGCTTCAGTCAGAATTTCCTAGGCACCCGAGACCACATGAGGGCACATGGCGCTGCTCCAGGAGAAGCAGACCATGAGCCTGGAAACCCTTTCACCACTTCCTGCTGGGGCCCCAGATTACCTGGGGCTCCAGAGAACACACTGAGCCCATCCATGCCTCTCCCCATAGACAGGTAAACCAGTGCCGAGAGGGGGCAGCGACTTGCAGAAGTGGCTCGGCAGGCACGGCCCCACTCCCGAGTCTGGCGCACTCTCGACTGCGCCACCCTGCCTGCCCTCTGAGGATGCCGCAAAGCTGTGGTCCTGGGAACGCCCGCCCAGGGGGGCCATTCGCACGCCTCTGGCGCAAAGCAGGGCAGCAAGCAGCCTCGGAAATCAACAAGGCAAAGTACTCACGTTGAAGAAATTGGTCTTGTTCCTCTCGCAGAAGAGCCCCTGTGCCGGCATGTGCTGCAGTTGTTGCCACGGGATACCGCTGCCTAGCAACACGTCGCGGGCCCACTGGAGGTTCTGGGGAAACAAGAAGTAGGTTGGAAGTGAGTGTGTGGGCAGCTCGCGGCGCCCACGGGGAAGGGAGGCAGTCCCCTCCTTCCCGGCTGCGTTGGCAGAGCGGCGATGAGCAGCGGCTCCTGCAGACACCGATCCCGCAGCTCCAGGGAGCTCTGGCTGCGGGCTTTGATCATCTGGCTGTGGGGTACATTTCCGGAACTGATTTCCTGCCTAGCATAGCTGACTTAGGAGAGTGTGGCCTCAGACTGCCCCAGAAGGGCACAGACAGGGACCCCTGGTCCGGACTGGCCTTGAAAAGCTGCTACATGGACCCAGTGCCCCGCCTTCTGTCAGGGGGACCCCCGCTGGCCCAAAGGGTCAGCCCTGACTTGTCAGGGTGTCAGCAGTATTCCTCACAGCTGGCGACACAGCCACCTTAGGCTTGGAAGAGCTGGTCCCTGTGGGATGCCAGGGGCCCAAGTGCTTGGGAAGGGATGGGGGTTCCACCCATAGTGCTCAGGCCAGTGCTCTCTGGGCAATGGTACCTCCTGTAATCCAGGCCCAGGGGCCCGGTAAGGTGGGAACAAGAGCCTGCTAGCCCTTGTGGGACTCCGGGGCAGCGAGAGAGGCTGGGTGTGGGCTTTTGGCTGCCTTGGCCTTCTCTGGGGCCTTCTCACTGACTCAGAGGGCAGCCCTTCCCCACCGGATGCCTGGCCTGCCACCTTCCCCTCTCAGGTCTTTCCCACAGAGGCTCCCACGCCAGGACCATCTCACCCCAGCACCTGGGACAGTGCTGTCTTACAAGGGAGAAGCCAGCAGGGGGCAGAGCTGGGACTGGAACCTGGACGGCCCAACATCAGACCCTCCTCTTTTCCACAGCACCCATCTCCCCTCTCAACCCCCAGCCAATCAGTACTCCTCCCCACCCCCATTCAGGCCCCCTCCTTGCCTCTCTCACCCCTGGTGCCAGGTCTTTATCACCTCGCGTCCCAATTGCTTAATGCCTTCTCACATCTTAGCCTGCAAGCCTGTCTCACCTGCTCCCACTGTACTCAGTATTGGTCAGGCTGAACTTATGAAACAGTCCCCCTAGTCACAACTTCTGGCAAAAGTGCAAGCTCCCTGGCTTGCTGGCTGGGGGCCCCTGCTGGCCTGCATCTGAGCCTCTGCTCCTACCTTGGCACAGAGGGACACGCCCCAGGGGCTGCTATAGGGGCTGAGGGCTGCTCTGCACCCAGCACCAGGCCAGACCCTGCAGCTGCAAGGGGGTGGGACACAGAACTGAGGATCCCTCTGGGATGGAGACAGGTAAAATTTCAAGCACACATCTCCTGGATGACACTCACAGCAGACAAAGCTAGCTCTTCCGTGGAAGCCCGAGGGAGAACATCATCTCCTGGGAGAAGCCTGGATGATTAAGCCTGGCAGCGACTCTAAGGCCATTTCCTATGGGGACAAGGCCTGGCTCTGAGAGTGGCTGAAGGCTGAGGCCCTGTAAAGTCAGGGCTGCCCTCGCCCAGCAGGGCTGCAGCCCAGGCTGGTCTAAGCAGGTTCAATGTGGGGCTGGGGGCTAGAGGGCCATGGGCAGCCCAGCGTATAGGAGAGCAGGGCCAATCCCAGCTGGACGAGAGGGCACATGCTGTCCACAGCCCTCTGCACAGCTGACCCCTCTAAGCCAGCACTCAGGAGGCTGGCTTTTTTGCTCAGAGCCCTCCTTGAGCCCAGACACCTGCTCAGATACATCTGACATGCTGAGATCAGGAGCAGACTGAGACTCCAATCAAAACAGCAAGGCAAGCCCAGAGTAGGAATCACACCAAGGGCCGTGTGGGGGCTGCTCTCACTAAGGCTCAGCGGCTGTCAGGAAGGGGCAGCCACAGCTACAGTCTCCTGAGACATTACTTCTCCAGGACTCTCAGGCCTTTCTAGGGCCTCAGGGACAGATGCCACAGCCATTCATGGTGAATGACAAGCTTCCTGAAAGCCAAGGCACCTCCTCTCTGCCCCCACATGGGGAAGGCAGAAACAGGCAGGGGGGAGGGGTTACCTAGGCAGCAACAGTCCCTGGCCCTCAGCCCGGGCCCTTGACCAGGAACACACGGGCCACTCTGCCCTATACATAGGAAGAAGAGTGAACTACTCAGTCCCAGCAGTGCCCAGCAGTCTGGCTCAGAGACCCTGCCTCCCAGACCAGTCCATTAAGAAGCCTCCTGAGGCTGGTTACAAGCCTGGCCTGATACTTCTGCCAGGGGAGGGAAGGTTGGCCATGGACAAACGGAGCGCAGAGCAGGGAAACAGGGTGGGTCAGGTGTGCTTCATTACAAGGAATAAGATCCAACTCAGATTAGTTCAAGCTGATCAGGGCTCTTCAGGGGCCCAGGACACGGGATCCAAATAGAAGATAAAGCCTCAGACCTCCAACAGGCAGGGCAACCACTCGGGGAGCCCAGGAGAGAAGCTCACAACCTTTATCAGTACTCTGCCATGATCCCTTGGCCTCAGTGCCACTTGGCTCAAAGTCTCTCCCAAGTGAGATGTGAGAGGCTGCCAGTCTAATCAGCCATGAAGGGGACCCTCACAGAAAGGAACATGAGACAGAAGACCGATACCTGCACTTCAAATATGACAGGTGAGCCCACCTGACCGTGACCACGGAGATAGGACACAAAGGAGACCCACCTCTGGTCCAGTGTATGTAGGTGAGTGAGGCTCCTAGGGGAGATGACACCTGAGCTATGGTCTGCCCCTAGAGCCATGACATGAAAGCCCCTTTCAGGGCTCCTTTGGGACTTAAGGGAAGTATCCAATTAGCAGCAGTTTGAGAAGGATGGGGAAATGAGATCTGAAGAAGCATCTCCATGGTGGCCATAATTTTCATAAGAACATCAAGAAAATAAAATACAACCAAGACTTCCATGTGGCTTGGGGACACATGAGAGAGAACGGCGCCAGGGCCAGGGTGGAGAGAGTGGGGGACCCTGCTTCCCTGAGCTAGGTGTCTCATTCCAGGCCCCAAGGCTGTGGGACAGGAACACACATCCCTGCAAGGCTTCTGTTTCTGCCATCACTCTGCAGCTTCTCCCATGACACCTGCACCAAGACGGCCCTTCCCACCTGAACAGTCAGGCAAGAAGGTGGAGGGCCAGGGAGGGAGGAGGCTGGGGGAGAGGTCCCAGCACTCGTGGAGACCTGAAAACCAGCCACTTGAGAAGAGTGCAGAAAACGCAGGCCTGCCAAACCCGATCAGGATTGTCAATTAGCCTCCTGCAGACTTGGCCCCTGAACACCAGCAGAAAGCAAGGCTCCTCAGCCGTCTCCCAGGCCCGCCAGAGATAGCCGATCGATGGCTAAGGCACAAAGCGTCCAGACGGCTCACAGGAGACCTTAGCTAATTTATGTCTGAGGCCCCGGATGGGAGCTGACAGGGACAAGGAAACCTGCCCGGAGAACTGACAAGTGCCAGGCTAGGGAGGGGAGGGGAGGGGAGGAGCAGGGGGAGCTGACCCACCACGGCACACCTGTACTGCAGACTCTGCCCTGCAGCTTCATGCTATGGGGAGCTGTGAGGCACGATGCCACCTGGGCCAAGCACAGCACATAACTCCTCATAACTCCTCATCCTATGTACTGCCAGTTTACAGAGGAAACCGAGGCTCAGAGAGGTCCAAGAGTCGGTCTGAGTCCCCCAAGCCAGGAAGTGGCAGAGCCAGACTTGCATTCCGGTCCAGACCCGAAGGACTCAAGGTTTGGGCTCTTACCCTGCACCCCCACCCCAGGGTCCCCCACTCTCTCCACCCTGGCCCTGGCGCTGTTCTCTCTCATGTGTCCCCAAGCCACATGGAAGTCTTGGTTGTATTTTATTTTCTTGATGTTCTTATGAAAATTATGGCCACCATGGAGATGCTTCTTCAGATCTCATTTCCCCACCCTTCTCAATCTGCCTGGGGTCATGCTATGTGCAGCTCCAAGGCTGCCCTGTCTCAGGCCTTGAGCAACCTGTCACCATGCCACTGGCCCGGAGCCTCAGTTTACCATCACCCCGGGAATGGGAGAAATACCACGGGGCCACTTGCCAGATAACAGCACCAATCTTCCTGGGATTCGTGGGACCCCTGAAGCTTGGTGCACAGACCCTCCTCTGACAGAGGGCAGAACACACTAAATGCCCAAACAGGGGGCAGATGGAGAGTGGAGTCCTGATGAGGGGGGGGGAGAAGAATCCCTAGAAGCACATGGCACCTCAATGTCCTCCACCGCCTGTAGCCTAGACACCCCTAACCTGCCATAAGGCAGAGGGACCCTCCTGATTCCTCTGCTTGAAGGCCTCAGCTCCTTCAGAGTGAGAGCCAGCTCCATATCTCAGTTTACCCGCACACACGCAGGCTCCTCTCCTTCCCTCCCCTCTCCCATCATGCGAGGCCCTGCAGCCATACCTGCCTCTGCCCCCACCTTTGTCCCTGCAGGTCTCTCTGCCTCGCGCCATCTCACCCCACTCCTACCTGCCCCCCAATACTGTCCCCACAGCCCCATGGCCACCTTAAACAGCCTCTTCTGCTGACCCTCAGATGGCTTTGTTGTCTGCTCCCTCTTGTGTGTCAGCCCTGTGAGGGCAGGGACACCATCTGACTTCTTCACCAATGGCCCCTCAGGGGCTAGACCAGTATGGGGCCCGCAGAAGGGATGCGACAGATATTTGGGAAGAGTGAAAGGAATGGGCAGGGTTTGAGCTTGCAGGACAGTCTGAGGGGCCGAGGCAGGAGAGTGCCAGCCGTACATGGTGGGCGTAGGGGGCCCAGGACTGGAGGCAGGAGTGCTGGGGCAGAGCCATCACCCTGTGCTCCTTTACCCAAGAAAGGTGTTGGGAAAGAGCTCATGTGCTGGTCAGGCTAGAACATGAAGTCCATCTTTCAAGACACCCTTCTCTATTCTTTCTTCAAAACAGTAATTCAGAAGCCCTAGGTTTGCCTGGCAGTTCTTCACAAGGGCACGCAGTGGTACACACTGAAGTTTTGTTGAAGGAATAAATGAATGAATGCCTGGTAGTCTTGGAGTCCTATGACTAACCTCTTGGGGCCTCAGTTGCCCACTTGGAGGGTGGGGGTGGCAGTGACCATCAGGCCACTCTTAGGGTCAGTTGAAGAATGCCAGAAATAGCAGATGGGAAGCAACTGTCTACAAATACACCAATTCCCCACCTGCACCTTGGGGAGAACATCCCTGCCCATGCAGCCCACCCCCCTGCCAAGCCGGGCCTTCCCACATCTTCTCCGAGGACCTGGCCTTGCCCCTGAACTTGGCAAAGTTTGCCACTGCTCCTCCTCCGCCCTCCCCACATGGACCTAAAAAGCCAGGCCTGAAGTGCACCCCCTGGCTGCTGGGTGGGTTTGACCAGCAGGAGATACCAGTGAGAGAGCAGAGCAGGGCAGGGACGAGAGCAGAGCATTTATCCCAAGTTCCCTCCGGTGCTGAGGGTTGGCCACCAAGGACTGAAAGCTCTGACAGGCAGCCTGCTGCAGAGGTGCCCGGGGCCCTGCACTACCCCTACCCTGTGGGTTCCTGATGTCCACCCAGGCCACTGTAAATCCCTCCTTCATTAAGGCTCTTCGGATTAGCGGTTGGATAGAGCCATCTGAGGCCTGAACTGACAAACGCCCTCACTCTCTACACAGCAGCCGAGTCTTTCACACACACGACCTTGAGGTAGCTTTAACCACACTTAGAATGATGCCCCACAGTTCCTTCCTGCCTCCCCAGGCCCTCATGAGCTCTGACCACATCTTTTCCCCCCTCTCCTCCCTGCCCAGCCAGTCACACAGGCTTCTGGCTGATTCTAGTCCTGCCAGGCCCATTCCTATCTCAAGGCACACATGTGGCCTGTGCTGTCCACCCAGAAGCCTCTCCTGGTATCACCTTGCCTAGTTCCCTCACCTGCTTCAGGTCTTTGCTCAGAGATGCCTTCCCAGACCTCCCTGCCTAAAGAGCCACACTCCCCCACTGCACCCCCTTACCAGCTTTATCTTTCTCCCAGACGCATCACTAACCGCCGCTAGGTGTGTTTCTACCCTCCATTCCCTCTGTGCGCACTCAAGGGGAGGAGCTTGGCTGTGCACACCACTGTATCCCGGCCCCTCAGGCAGGGCCTCGCACGTGACAATGTAGGAGACAGCTGCTGAATGAATGAACCTGCAGAGATGCACGGGCACCATGCTGGGGGGGCGGGGGAGGGCAGAGGACGACACTAAAATACAGGGGTTCGGCCATGTCGTGGTCTATGGGATGATGCGGTGGTGGTAGTTTCTTCCAAATTGGAATACGGTTTGTAATGGGTGCTGGCAGCAGAGTACTCAACCCATTCAAACTGCTGGGATCCATCTCTCTCCTCTTCCCTGAGAGAGAACAAGGAAGGCAGTGGGCCTTTATGGGGGCCATCTGTCCCCCCCCGGCCCCCAAAGGCACAGCAAAATCTTCAAGCCATGTTGCAGACAGACTTTGAAATGCATAATCGAGATTCTGAAGTTGAGAAAAATCTCGAGTTTCATTTTGCAAATCATACAAATAAAGCCTGCTAAGAACCTGGCTGGCCGGGCTGGGCAGCAGCCCAGGGCTTGTGCGTGGGGAGCCTGAGGCCCAGCATCGTTCTGTGTATGCAGAAAGGGAGCAGGGGCTGAAGGAATGGAGGGGAACGCCCTGCTCTGTGGCCGGCACGTCCCCGTCATGCCTGGTCCTGCCGTCTGGCACGAAACGCACAGCTTACCACCTGCTCCTGGGACACTCACTGTCTGCATGGTGGGGTGGCTGTGTCACAGCTTGAAGGCGCAATTCCTTCACACCCACCCAGCCCGACAGCGCATGGCTCTCCTTGTGGGCTCTCATTTAACCTGACTCTGCAGGGTCCAGATATGAATGGTGGCACAGGCAGGTGGGCAACTGCCCACAATGGATGGGGGAGGGGCAGGGGCTCACAGCCCAGCCGGCTAGCCCCTTGCCCAAGCATAAGCTGACCCTGAAGTCAAAGTTCAGCAGCTTCTCTGGAGATCACAGGCAGCAGCAGCACTGTCCGACTCTCCTGGCAGGAGGCAGCTTACCAAACAAATCCTAAACAGACACTGGGGCCTGGGCTCATCCCATACAGGTTCTGGGTCTGATTGGGCTGGAGCGGCCAGGCCGCTATCCCGCCATATGCCCCATCGACAGGGCCTTGCCATCTACCATGAGGGGGATGCACTGCAACAGTGCTCAGCCACGACGCCACGCAGCTGCCTCCAGGAGGACAGCGGGACAGGGATGGAGGCCTGAGCTGGTCTAGAGGACTGCTCACAGCGAGCGGCCTCTGCTCCCATCAGAGCAGCGTGCACATGGGGCTTGCAAGACAGGCTGCTCTCGTGTCATTGGTATGCATGTTTCCCAGCTGGGAAAGCGCTATTAACTCATTTTCCTCACAACAAAACCTAAACCTACCACGAAGGTGCCATTATTCCCACCTGACAAGTTAAGAAACCTGTCCATGGGACTGAAACTGGAAGCCGGCTGTCTAGCTGGCCGAGCCTGAATGAGGTTCTGGGAGCTGACACTTGGGAGAGGTGGCTCAGGTTCCAGCATGCACACCACCAAGGGGACAAGTGCTGGGAGGGGGACACACTCTAATCACAGGGTCTGGGGAAGGGCCAGGCCTATGATCAGGGCAGGCTGAATAGCCCCTTTCCCATCTCACAGCCCTTAGGCTCCTGACCATTCCTCACCTGGGTGTCACCTCTGGGTGACAACTTGGATGCTAACTGTCAGAGAACTGCTCCAGCTCAGAGGGGAAAGGCCACACAGCAAAAGGTGGGCTTCATCCCACAGAAGAGCCAGCAAGGCTCACGCCCACCCTGGAGGGTGGGAGGAAAACCTTTTGGTCAAGTGTAGGGCCAATGAAGGCCAAGCCTTGACCTGGGCAGTGCTGGGGCCAGATGAGCAGAGCCCCAGCCCAGGGCCCAGAAGCCAGCTGTGCGCCAAGCCCCAGGAAGGTGGCCTCTCCCACAGAACAGGCCCTTCTCCTTCCTTCCTCACTTTGGGTGCCACGCACCCCTGGCTCACTGCCTGCCTCCTGCCACACTGACCAGCAGCAGCCCAGTGACTGTGGACACTGCGCTCACAGGAGCCAGCAGGTCAGCCTTGCTTCTGCTAAAGCTCCAGCCTCCCCTTTCCTGGCTCAGCCTGACGTAGCCAGTCAGTAGCCATGTGGCTATAGCAGGAAGCCGGGCATCCACCCACCCGGCCAGGTGAAGGACTTGAGTTAGAAGGCTTCGGTCTCCCCGACCTGGAAAGGAGAGGCAAAGGAAACATCTGAGCCTCACGAGGTCCAGGCCCTGCCACATCCTCACCAAGGGGTTCGAGACAAGCTGCTGCCCCCTCCGAGCCTCGGTTTCCCGCTCACCGGGCTGGGCAGGGTGCTGTGCGAAACAACACCAAGGAGCTGGCCCAGGCCAGGCTACCTCAGTGCCGCACTGGAGTCTGCTTTCTTGACCTTTCTCTTATGACGTCAAGTGACCTGGGAGGACGAGCAAAAGCAAAGAATGGGAAGAACATTCTCCAAGTTGAGACCCAGCAATGAGCACAAAACAAAGTAAGTTTAAGAGAGGCAGTAACCTAAACAAGAGGCTCCCCGGAGGAAACTAGCTCTGGAAAGCACCACCAGTGTTCTGCCTAGAGGCCAGGTGCCCAACTCCCTTGCCCCCGCAGAACTGCCAGCGAGGCAGTGGCTGCTTATACACCCCCAGACCCCTAGGAGGAGAGGCTACAGTGTTTCATTCTAGCCAGACTGGCAGGTATGAAGTGGTATCTCAGTGTGATCTGGATTCCCATTTTCCCAATGGCTAATGGTGGTAAGCATCTTCTCCTGTGCTTATCGGCCATTTGTACATCTTCTTTGGAGAAATGTCTATTCAGATCCTTTGCCTACTTTTACGTTGGGTTGTCTTTTAATTATTGAGTTGTAAGAGGTTTTTTAAAATATATTCTAAATGCAAGTCCCTTACTACATATATGCATACCTCAGAGGTAGAGTGGATTCAGTTCGAGACCACCACAAGAGTGAATACCAAAATAAAATGAGTCAAATGAACCTTTTGGTTTACCAGTGCTTATGAAAGTTATGTTTATGCTATACTATAGTCTACTAAGTGTGCAATAGCATTATGTTTAAAAAACAATGTATATACCTTAATTTAAAAATACTTTATTGCTAAAAACTGTTCACCATGATCTGAGCTTTCAGCAAGTCATAATGACTGATCATAGATCACTATAATAATAATGAAAAAGTTTGAAATATTGTGAGAATTACCAAACTGTGACATAGAGACACAAAGTGACCAAATGCTGTTGGCGCTGAAAGACTTGCCCAACACCGGGTTGCAGCAAAGCTTTGATTTGTAAAAAAAACATAGTATCTGCAAGTTGTAACCAAGTGAAGCACAGTAAAACACGGTGTGCCTGCCTGCACGTGATCTGTAAATATTTCTCCTTTTGTGTGGACCATCTTTTCATTTCAATAATGTCTTTTGAAGCACTTCACCTGGAAAGTAGAGGCAAAGGAAACATCTGAGCCCCAGGAGGTCCAGGCGCTGCCACATCCTCACCAAGGGGTTCGAGACAAGCTGCTGTCCCCTCTGAGCCTCGGTTTCCCGCTCACTCGGCTGGGCAGGGTGCTATGTGAAACAACACCGAGGAGCTGGCCCAGGCCAGCTTTTAAATTTTGATGGGGTCCGGTTTATTATTATTATTCATTTATTTTTATCACCTGTGCTTTTGGGTGTCCTATCTGAGAAACCACTGCCTGGTCAAACCACATCTATGGTCAAAAATCAGTTGATCATAGATATATGCCTTTGTTTCTGCGCTCCCAGTTCTATTTTGTTATCTATACATCTACCCCTAGGCTAATACCAACCAAACTGTTTATTTTCAGCTGTGGTACAAAACACATAAAAATTTACCATCTTACCCATTTTTAAGTGTACAGTTCAGTAGTGTTAAGTATATTCACACTGTTGTGCAACAGACCCCTAGAACTTTTTCATTTTATGAAACGAATTTACTGAAATTCTATACTGATTAAATAACTCCCATTCTCTCCCCCAGCCCCTAGCAAGCACCATTCCACTTTCTGTCTCTCTGATTTTGATTACTTTAGATCCCTCATGTAAGTGGAATCATAGGGTGTTTGATTTTTTTTTTTTTTTTTTTTTTTGGTGCCTGGCTTATTTCACTGAGCATAATGTCCTCAAGGCTCATCCACGTTGTAGTACATGTCAGAATTTCCTTCCTTTTAAAGCTGAATAGTATTCCACGGTTTTGATTACTGTAGATCTGCAGTAAATTTTGAAATTGGGAAATAGGAGTCCTCTAAGTTTGTTCTTTTTCAAGACTATCTGGCTCTAGGAACCATCTTATAACCCACTCTGTCCTAGACCCCTTGCAGCAGGTGGTGCTGAAGTTCCCCAGCTGAGCCACAGGCAGTGGGTGGCAGGAACTGGGATAGGGGTGCCCATGCCTCAGCCTTCTTTCTGGATCTCATTAGTGAATTTCAGAAGCCTCATGATAAAAGGCCCCAATGCCATGTGGCCTCTCTCCTGGGCCACTCACATGGACTCCAAGAAACAGTTTTTTTCTGAGCACAGACTGAAAGTCTAGGGCTCAAAATCCTGGTGGAGACTGTAATCTTGGAGATTGTAAGTGATGTAATAGCTACACTTAGGGCCCTTATGGCCAACAGCATGTGTGATCTTCCCTAAGGTGTGGAGAGCATTAGGGAGCCCTGCTTCCTCAGGTGCCCCTGGCCCTCGATGTAGGCTAGCAGGAGGCCTGCCTTGGGCGGCCCAGGGGGGGTCAGCCTGTGTGCAGCAAAGCCAACCTTGGGCAGAAGCGCAGCCTTAGGCAGGCATCAGAAGACCTAGTAGAGGGGCTAGGAGCCATGGGAGATGCTGACACTGAGGAAATGGACTCTGGGGTCCTGGTGAGAAGCTCAATGGGAAGGCCCCCAACCCCTCACCTCATTGTTACAATAATCCTGTGCGAATACCACAAGAGAAGAGTCGTGTTACCCCTTCCCCCGCCAGCTGGGATCTGAACCCAGGTGAGCCCACGTTCAGAGCCCACATTCCCTCTCCCTCCCCCAGAATTCCTGCGGCCAAGAGCTAAGCAAGTGGTTCCCTGCACCCTGAGGGTAGTTTCTCTGTAGAGGCCTGGGGGTGGGGAAGCTTATGGAACAGAGCTTTAGCTGGGGAAACGTGAAAGACCCGAAGGATCTGGAGCAACATGCACAGCCCCTGGGGCCTCTCTGAAGGCAGGGATGATGGATGTTCCAGCCAGGTGGCCACTGAGCCATGAGATGGCAACAGGAAAATGCTACTGCCAAGCCCACAGGCAGATTTTATGAAGAAATGTGCTGCTGTTAAATATACATAGCGGGAAGTGTCTGTTACCAACAGCTGTGTTTGGAAGGCAGTCACTGCTTGTCAGCTAATGGTGCCACATGAGTCACTGAGAGCACTGGTTGTGTCCCCCATATCTGGGGACAAACTGACACCCGGGCCTGGGCAGAAGCATGCCCAGCCCCCAGGACAATGGCATGCCCCAGACAAGGTCAGCCTTAACTCAGGCTCTCAGTGCAGCGAGGTGTTAACGACCTGCCCTTCAAGTTGGGGTGACACCTGCTGCTCAGCGAAGGTCTCTGAGTCAAGTAGGCAAAGGAGCCAGCGGAGCCCCCGGGCTGCACCAGGGCCTAGGGTGTGGCGACCTGGAGCTCCGGAGGCACACCTGGCACCTACACAACTGCCATGTAAGGGGGGGGTCTCTCTCAGAATCACGACCAGCATTCCCTCTCAGAAAGCCAAGGAGCCAGCCTGGGAACGCAGCTAACAGAAAAGCCAGCAGAAACAGAGTGTGATGGCTGTGGGAAGGTTTTCCGGGAAGGAAGAAAAGGTAGCCTCCGTCCCCACGACCAGGGGTGGCTGGATCAGCTGGGGTCCACCCACCCCACAGGCCATCCGAGGGTGACCAAGATGACCTGGGGGACATTCACAGAAATGGCAACAAAATGGCAAACTGAGCACAGATGCTCTAATGGCGGGGGGAGCAAAGGAGCAACTGGGCCAGGGTGAGGCTACCTGAGCCCATGCCAGGCTGTCCCTCTCCTCTGTGTGACCCTAAGCCAGGTATGCAGATGTGAAGTAGAGAGAGAACAAGACCCCCACCTCCTGGACCTGAAGTATCTGAGAGCTTCAAAAGTGACAGTCAACGGCGTGTGTGTATGAGAACTGGAAAAAATACACATATAAAATAGCTTTTGTTTTAGGGTGGTAGAACTGTGGATATCCCCTAATTTTTAATTTTGACATAGATACTATTTTTCACTTTTAAAAAACTCATCCAGCAAGGGGACAGGCAGGGAAAACGACAGCCTTTGCTTCGCACCAGGTGGGGCCCTTTACATGCATCGGCTCCTTTGAGCTCAAAGCCATTTAATGCGGAGGCTGCAGCTGGGTGCTGGGGGCTCTGTGGGGCCTGCATTGCAACTCAACTCTCCCTCCACCCAACCCTGCATCTTCCCCTCCTTTCCATTGCGGCTGATCCCTAAGAGGCATCTTGTACCCCAAATTCTGTCAAAGCATCTGCCGCAGTGTGGGGAAGGTTTGGGCTCAGCACAGGAAGCTCCAAGTCCTGCTAAGAGCTGACCACAGCTGGGGGGAGCATCTGAAGAAGGGAACACCAAAGGCGGTGGAGATCCAGATGATGGATGCTAGTGTCCCTTCCAACCAAGACTCATAAGAGTTCCCGCACTGAACTCTGCTGCTCTCAAAGGAGGGAAGAAGGAAAGTTCCCAGAGCAGTACTGGAACATGGTGGGGGGCAGGGGCAGTGTCAGCCATTGGGCCCCCGAAGACTGCTGCAGAGGGGGTTTCATTAAAACCCAGGTCTACCTGGATTCTGAAGGCCCAGGGCACCAGAGGTAAGGTCCACTGCAAAATGTAGGCTGGGCAGTGAGGGAACTAGGCTCAGGGGGTTCAGCGGCAGCCAGGAGAGCCAGACGCCCTGAAGCAGAGACAAAGCCCAGAACGAGATCCCCTCGTTCCCCAGGCCTACCAACACCACTGCTCTGACAGAAATCAACCAAACTACGTGAGCATGTTGGGCAGTCATGACTGTGACAGGGCACCTACCTGTGCCTAGTCCCCAACAGAATTTTGTCAAGTAACAACTTCCTGTCATGTAACCAGCGCCAAGCCAGCAGCCATCCCTCCAGCCAACTGCCCTTCCTGGGTCTTGAGGTCCCACAGAGGCTGGTGAGGAGGGGTCAGCGGGGAGTGCGGGGGGAGCCTCTGGGAGGAAGAAGTTTCTGAGCCTGGACCTTACTGAATAGGGGAGCCAGACAAAATTATAGACTACAGCCAGACTCCAAGGGCTGCCCCTGCCCCGCCACCCTGGCCCTCTCTGGCCCTCGCCCACACCAGTTTGGCTCAGCCAGCACGGCCACACGCCCAGGCAATTTGCCTGATCGGGGCTCTCTCCCTGTCCTCCAACCTGCCCACTGTCCCCCACTCTGCCCATGGCCGCCCTACAGGTCTCAGCTCCGCGGGTGCCTTTGTGGCGCCGCAGCAGCACCCCCACTCCTGTGTGTCCCCCATTATCTTCTTTGTAGCATGTGTCACAATGGGACTAGCTTTATTTGCTTGTTTGCGTATTTTAAAATCTGCCTGTCCCTTAGAAGGTAGCTCGGTGGGGGCCAGCGCTGTGCCCAGGGCACTTTCTCCAGTGCCTCCCAGGTGCGTGAGAAGGGGGTGGAAGAGCACACATGCCACACTCCCTGCACAGATGCTCCATGCCAGCAGAAGCGAGCCGGCCGGGAAGCCCCCGAGAGCGCTTAAGCCTGGGGCACAGCTGTTAAGAACTGCTACATCATCTGCTTTCCAAAAAGAGCTGGAGGAGGCTGTCAGCACCCAACCCCCATGCAGCAGAGGCTGTGAAGATGGTTCTGGCAGCTGCACTGGAGAGGCGAGCCCAGGGGCAGGATGATGGCACGGAGGCCTCTCTGCAAGATGCGTCTGGAGGAGACGGAGCCTGCAGCAAGGCCCTGGGACGGGGGGCGGTGGGGGGCGGTTCTGTAAGGCATCTGGGGGATGTGCATGCGGGGCCATGCTGAGGACAGTGGAGTAAGAGTCACTACACAGGCCCTCACAGACAAGAGCTGATGAGTGTGTAGGTCCTCATCCTTCAGCCCACAACTAGTACTGGAGCCTGAGATCCTGCTTCGGGATCCCGGGAGCCACTCCTCCCTTGATCCCTTGCTGCGACCCACAGTCCTCACCAACTCTCACCCGGAAAGCTGGACCACTCTTGTAAGGACCTGCCTCCTACATCTCTCCTGTCCCGTCCCTTCCATGCACCACTACCCAAGATCTTCAGCAGCTCCATCAACACTCAGATGCTCGTGGGCCCTGGGAAAATCAAACCCCTCTCCTGCCCCCAGCGGGCTGGCAGCTCACTCACCCGGTGAGTCTTGCTGTAGGTGTAGAGGAAGGCCAGTCGGTAGAGGCTCTTATAGTGCTGGGGGAAGCGGCTGAGGCACAAGCGGAAGGAGGCGATGCACTGCTCCGTAAGGAACTGGCGCTGCTCCTCTGCCCCGGCCGGCAACCCCTGGGGAAAGGCTGCTGGCTCCCCCAGGGGGTCAGCTCTCTTCCTCCCATCCCACAGGGCAGGTGCAGATGCTGCCGGTTTGACAGCAATGCAGGCAGAGGCTGGGGGGTCTGCGGCAGGCTTCTGGCTGCCTTGCTCTGTGGCCCGGAAGCCTTCTGTGCTCTCCAAGGACTCCTCAGTTTTCCCTATGGGTGAGAAGAAAAACAAAGTCACCTCGGTAGTGGTCCACCACCAGCAAAAGAGGTGCCTTAGTGAGGTGACAGGCACAGCTAGGCCTGTGCCCTTGCTAGACAGGTGCTGTACTCAAAAGACCCAGCAGTAGGAGGCATGGGGCCCGGCGTTGGCTCTGCCCCTGCCGGCTGAGGCCTCCACAGCCTTCCCAGTCTCCTCCCCTGTGAAACAGGGTGTCCCAGCTGGCACACAGCAGAGGGGCCCCGAGGCTGCAGACAGTAGGGGTTGCAAGCGGGGCTCTGGGCCCCCCCTCTGAATGGCAGCACAAGGCTGTCCCGCCTCCGAGGCCTGTGCAGGTGCCTGGGGAAGCAGTCCATAGAAGGAAGGTGTGGCCGCCACCACCATGGAATAAAATAGCCAGGAAAGGCGCACAAAGGACTGCACCTGCTCTACCACTTAGCACCTCAGCCCACAGCCTACCCGACACCCTTCTCCAGGGTGAAGAGCTCACACGCAGGAGAGCCCAAGCTGGGTGGCAGGGGCTGCAGAAGATGACTGGACCAGGAGGGAGGGATAGAAGGAAGAGGGTGGGGGCAAGCATCAAGGGTAAGGGGGCTCCTTGGGCACCCGGGAGTTTGGCAAGGCCTGCGGGGAGGAGGCCAGAGAAGCAGCCCGGCACCAACTCTGAAGCCTGTCTGCCACAGTGGGCTGAGCCCCTTCCCGCCCTTAGCCTGATGGCCCCTTCCCAACTGTAGTGGCATCCAGGAGAAGGATGGGGCCTGCTGCGAAAGGGCAGAGTGGTCAAGGACTAAGGTCCCAAGTTCCCCCAAGCAAAACCACGCAGCCATCAGGTGCACATCAAGCTCTTCCTGCCCAGGAAAGAATCTGAGCAAGACAGAGCCAAGCTGCTCAGCACAGCATGCAAGGCCACCTCCCATCAGTCCTGCCATTCCTCCTAGCTCCCCTCCTGGCCTCACACCTTGAGACCAACCATGGGGAACAAACACCTCGCTCTTTGTTCCTACCTCTCCACTGCTGCTCCTTCTGGACACACCGTCTGCACTCCCTTCCCTGACTTGCCCACTGCTCTCATTCTTCAGGACTCCACTCGGTGTCACCTCCTCCTGCAGGCCTCCTCAGCCCCAGGGTGGGGTTTGCAGAAAGCCTTGTGCGCCCAGCTTTTTGGTATCACCCATCCCACTGTATTTATGCACGGATGCCTCCCTCTTCCCCATCGCCCAGAGCCTAGCACAGGGTCTAGCTTGAAGCTGACTGAATGCCTGGAAAGCAGATCACATCTGATCTTGACACTATGCTCTCCTTTCAGAGGAGCTCAGCAAACCATGCAGGTCCCACAGGCACCCACTCAGAGCTCAATGACTGCAACCAGGAGTCTGCTCAGGGCCGGCATCTTACAGGGGGCACCAGCGCCTTACTCACAAATGTGCCTGATTACTAGTGTTCAATTCAAGGGACACATTTCAAATACAGCTCAACAAACACATTCTGAACAACCACTCTGGGCCTAGCCCTGTGCTAGGCACAAGGGAGATAGGGAAATAGGATGAAGATGCAGGCCTCCCAGGGGTTCAAATAAGATGCTAAGCATGTGCTCACACACAAAGACACACAGGAACAGGTTTCCTATGGAAAGTGGGCAGAGGATCAAGAATTAATCCAAAGAGGGGCGCCTGGGTGGCTCAGTCATTAAGCGTCCACCTTCGGCTCAGGTCATGATCCCAGGGTCCTGGGATCGAGCCCCGCATCAGGCTCCCTGCTCGGCAGGAAGCCTGCTTCTCCCTCTCCCATTCCCCCTGCTTGTATTCTTGCTCTAGCTATCTCTCTCTCTGTCAAATAAATAAATAAAATCTTTTTAAAATTAAAAAAAATAAAAAGAATTAATCCAAAGAGCTCAGAAGACATGTCTGAAGACACATAGGAAAAAATAGAGACGCCAGAATAAGTGAAAAAACCTAGTGGCTTTGGGATCTGCATGGCCTCTTGGGTGATACGCCTCACCCACAGCATCCACTCTTAGGGCTGAATGAGCCTCACAGGTCACGTCAGTGGAAGAAACGGGGTCAGAAATGTCAGTCCACACAGCGCTTCCCAGCCAAGAGGCCCAATCCTAACCCTGGCAGCGTGAAAGTGAGAAGACTTCCTCCTAAGATAAAAAGCAAGCGAAGCAAATGCTCTGGCCACCCTGGTGCCTGCTGCTGGCAAAGAGGACTGCCTTAGAATGCCCATGGTGCACTAGGCCACCTCCCACTCCAGCCACTGCCACCCAATCCGTCTTGAGCATGGCACTCAGGCATGGTCATCAGGCCTCTACTTGACCAACAAGGGGCAGGCGCGCAGCCACGGGATGGCGGTCCCTGAACGAGGTGCCTGGTAGCCATATCAGCATCCTCGACCCACATCCTGCCCTGGGCCCAGGTGGCAGGGAGGGCCCAGGCCAGGCACCCGTGTCCACTGTCTGGACCACAAGCTGTTGACAAACTCTGCTGTCGTCAGAGTGATATAACAGAGTGCCCTTGTGTTTAGGTAGTGAAATCTGGGCAGCTTTTTCCTCTATTAAAAAGAATAAACCTTTACTGTGGCTACATTCACATTATATACATTTTTTTGAAGCTCTGACCCCTAAGAAGGTGAGCTTCAACTAGCTGTAACAGTCACCTGTGGAGAAACCTCCTTCCTGGAGGCGCCTGTCAAAAACCAGAGTGGAGAAGTAGAGGGGAGACGAGTCCTCGGGAGCCGGCGCCCACTGGACGCCGTGGGACAGAGGGCACCTGGAAGGGCACGGCTGTCAGAGCCGATCTTACTTCCCCTTGGCACCCGCGGCCTGGCACAGACTTGGGTTCCATTACGCCCTGCAGCTCAACAATGCCCATGAAATTTGTGAGTGAGCCCTGTGCCACTGACCGTGACAGAAGCAGCAGGCTGGTGGCAGGGCCACCCACAAGGGTGCACCTGAAGGGCTGGGGTGTGGAGCACACTAGGGGCACACAGCCAACCCTGGCCCAGAACCACATCCTGGTTTTCTGCAGGGGGCCGAAAGCTGCGGGAGTCCTGGTGGCCAGGGTTCCCACCCCTTGGGAGCCCGGAGGAGGGGGTGTCAGAGACCACCACTGACCAGAGCCAGGCCTAGAGGAACCCACTGCTCCCTGTGCTGTCTGCCTGGTGCGGGCTCAGAACACATTCCCTGCTGCACCTACACTCCCGACAGGAAGTTCACCAACTTCACTGTGGTTACGAGGAAAAGCTGGGCTTAGAGCAGAGAGATGCATCCACAGAAGTAAGATGCTTCCCTTCAAGCCCACCAGCTACTGCGGTGACTCTGGTTCTACTTGAACTTTCTTTACCGGTGGCAAGCCCCCACACTGTCCGCTTAAACCACTGGCTCTGAATGGAAGAAGGGCAGGGGTGGGATGCCCCTTGTGTGTCTGGAAGGTCCAGTCCGGCCCGGGCCAGACCACACCCGACCCTCTCTTGGCTTAGCACCCCAGCCTCCATCCCCCACTTCCCCAAGCACAGTGGAGAGAGGCCTGTGACAACACAACAGCACCCACAGCAGTTCACTGCTGGATGGCCCACGGAGCACAGACAACAGGCCCCACCTGTCCAAGAGTTAAAATGATCTTATTGGTAAGACTGGACATGAACAAGAGTCGCTGTGTTAGAGCGTGGGCACTATTGGTAACTTTTTCCTTTCCCTTCCAAACTCCCTGCAGCGTGTTTATGTCAGTTGTAGAATGTCAACATCGGTTTGGGACAGCATAAAAAATGCCTAGTGGGAAAGTGGGGCACTGGCCTCACCTTCCGTGTCCTCTTACCTGACCCTAATGAGGGCACCTGTGCCAACCTGCAGGCCATGCAGCCTCACCAGCTGCTAAGGCCAGCTAGGGGAGGCAGGCGAGGAACACAGGGCTGGGATAGGCCATTGCCAGCATGAAGGGCTCTGGCCACATCTACACGTGAACCCCTGAGCCTCGTCTCTCCCAGCCAGGGCCTGTGCAGACACATCCTAGGGAGGGGTCATTGCCAACCCTAGCTGCCCCTCCCAGCCCACCCAGAGAGGGGGAATGGGGCAGAGGTTTAGAGTGAAGACTAACCCTGGGCAAATTCCCGCCCCTCTCTGAATCTCAGGTTCTTCACCTGTAACATGGGAAGAGCTGCAGGGCTGTTTCCTAGGTTGGCTGGGACGACAAAAGGAGTTCAAACAGCGCCTGGCACAGGGCTGCTGAGCATGGGTCTGGGTTGTTGTTGTTGTTGTTATTGTTTGGCAAACCCTGGCCAGGGTGGGAGAGCTCTCAAAACCCATGGCCAGCCGCCCAGCCGCAGCCCTAGAGCGGCACCGCGGACATGCAGCCTGCCCGAGCTCTCCTGCGAGCTGGGCGTGGGGCTCTGCCCACTGGTTTCCACAAAGGGGGCCTGGGGGCCCCATGAGAGCTGGGCATGCCCCGGGGTTGGATCAGGGCCCCCTGCCCAAAAAAGGGGGCACTTTTTCCTAAAGGCCTGATGTAATTCAGACTAAAAAGAAAACACATTGGTGACATTTAGGATCCAAAGACTTTTTTAATAACTGTGTAGCAAGAAAAAAAAATACGGCACTCACGTCACGGACGTGGCTTTCCCACACTGGGCCACGGGGGTCACAACAACGACAAGTGTCACTGAGTGCACATTGTACTCCAGGCACCATGCGAGCACCTTCCTGAGCCGCCTCGTTTCATCCTCACAACCCCCGGAGTGAGCCTCGGGATCGCTCCCACCCTACAGGGAGCACAGAGGCCCAGAGAGATGCGTAACTTGCCCAACTGAGGTCCCAGAGCAGCAGGTGGAGGAGGGAGAACAGGAGCCAGGCCCAGCCTGGGCCACTCAGGAGCCCATGTTCTTCAGACTGCCTAGCCTGGCACACGTCACCAAAGCAGTTCTAACGCTCAGAGCTATGTCTTCATACCTCTTTCCTCTGTGGCCCCCTGAAGGTCTTTACCAGTCGGTCCTGCTTGGGAACTGGGAACAGGCAGCTTCTTCTCCATGTAGAGCTTCCGGGAGCCCTCCAATGAGCTGGCAGGCTCATTAAAGAAGTCCTGCGTTGAGCTGGAGTCTGAGAGTGCCACGGCCGTGCTGTCCTGGCTGCGCTCTGAAGGGAAAAGGAGGGAGAGAGGGCAGCAGCATGAATCTACACCAGCTCCAACATGGAGAGGCCTCCCCAGGGTGAGTGTCCTGGTGACTGCCCTGCAGAGCAGATGGTCTGAGCACAGCCACTATGACCCTGCTGAGCCCGACCCGTGCCGGAGGCCACTAAGCCACTCACCAAAGGCACCAATCTTCACGGTCAACCTTGTGGGGTTTCCCCAAATGGTGGGGTTCTGGTAAATGGTTAACAACTGGCTCTCGGGGTGGGGAGGAAACCCGCGTTTGTAGCATTTACTCATTCCTGTGGTGTAAATACTCCCACCATGGCCAATTTCAGGCTACCAACCAACATGATCTTGCTGAAGGTAGAGCTGGAAAGAGATGCACAGTAGTACACCATTCTATAGCTTTTCTACCACACAGAGACAAGAGGCATAAACAACTGAAGCAGGTCAGAGTCCTGCAGACATTTTTAGCTGGTTGCTATAGGCCAAGTGCAGTCTAGAGTGAGAGCCGCAATCCCTGGGAGACACAGACACAAGGGAGGTTGCTACCCACGTGTTTGCTCCTCTCCTCGGACCTCCACATGTGCTCATGAGAAAGATGAGGGGCAGTGCAGGAAGAGAGACTGAAGGAAACCTTCCGGCGGTGCACGCCTGGAGAGGAGGCGTGTTTGTTGCTACAGGAAAGGAAGGAAGTGCTGATGGGACCTTTTGGCCCTGGAGAACAAAACCCTTAAGCCAGCCGGGGAGAGAGAGCAAATCTTGTTGCCTCCAGGGTACAGGTGAGGACCCACTGCAGCTGTGAGAAGGGAAAAGAAACACCTCCCGAGGGAGGGGCAGGAAATACCATTTAGGGCCCAAACATCTGAGGTCTCCCTTCACTAGGGGAAGAAAAGCCCCACTCCTGAGATGCAGGGACACAGTCTGCCTAAGTCTGAGGCTGGACAGAGACAACAGAGAACCAGCCTTGCCCCTATGCCAGCCTAGCAAGCACAAGTAACAGGCAAAGCAGTCTACCACAGGAAAAGGGGCAAAAACATGGAGAGAGACCCTCCCTGAGGTGTACACAAAAGGCCTAAGGCTGAAGGTGGGGATGGAACATTGAGAAAACGTTCTGGCAAATCAGCTCTGCTGTAAGCATAAGGTAAGATCATGGACATTGGAAACCAGTGGTACACTAAAAACAAAAAAACCCAACCCCAGCTCAACTTCTGACTAGCCTAACTCCCCCTCCTAACAGCCTAGAAACAGGAGCGAGAAGCCCATTCCAGGCATAAATACAACTTATTTCAGTTTCTTCTGTCCTACACATAATATCTGATATTCAATATAAAAATGAGGCACACACACACAAAAGAACATTGTCAAAAGAGAAAATCATCAATAGAACTAGGCTCAGAGGTGACCCAGATGTTGGAACTACCTGATGAGAAATTGAAAAGTAACTAAGGTCAGGGTCACCTAGCTGGCTCAGTTGGAAGAGCATGCGACTCTTGATTTTGGGGTTGAGTTCAAGCCCCACATCAGGTGTAGAGATTACTAAATAAATATACTTTAAAAAAAACAACTAAGATGAATATGATTTATAAATGTGATTAGTATGTTAAAGGTTCTGGTAGAAAAGGTGGACACATGCATGAAGAGAGGGGGAGTTTGGGGAGTGAGATGGAAACTATGAGCAAGAGTCAAATAAAGATGCTGTAAATAAAAGACACAACAGCAGAGACGAAGAATGCCTTTGTCAAGCTTCTCAGCATACCTGACACAGTTGAGGGGAAAAATAACCAAAACTTGAAGACAGAGCAGTAGAAATCATCCAAACTGAAGAGGGAGAGTCGGGGGGAAATCAGAACAGAGCAGCCAAGAGCACCCAAGTGATCTAACATACTAATCAGAATCCTGGAGGGAAATGGGACGGACACATGTCTGAATAAATATTTAAAGAGATAATGACTGAGAATTTTCCAAAAGTAATGAAAGACATCAAATCACTAAGAATCTCAGAGAACACCAAGCAGGGCAAAGACTCCTCCACACATATTTAAAAAGCAAACAAACAAAAACATCAACAACAAACCACACCTAGAGGTCTCATATTCAAACTGCTGAAAACCAAAGACAGAGAGGAAATCTCGAAGGCAGAGAAAGACACATCATATATAGAGGAACAACGTTAAGAACTACAGCACACTTCTCATCAGAAACCATGCAAGTCAGACATCTTTTTTTTTTTTTTTTAAAGATTTTATTTATTTATTTGAGAGAGAGAGAATGAGAGAGAGAGAACACATGAGAGGGGATAGGGTCAGAGGACGAAGCAGACTCCCTGCCGAGGAGGGAGCCCGATGCGGGACTCGATCCAGGGACTCCAGGATCATGACCTGAGCCGAAGGTAGTCGCTTAACCAACTGAGCCACCCAGGTGCCCCAGACAACATCTTTAAAGTGCTGAAAGAAAAAAAAAAAGTCAACCCCAGGGGCACCTGGCTGGCTCAGTCAGAAGAGCATGTGACTCTTGGTCTCAGGCTTGTGAGTTCAAGCCGCATGTGGGGTGTTGAGACGACTTAAATTAAAAAAAAAAAAAAAAAAAAAAAATCAATCCCAAATTCTATATCCAGTGAAAATATCTCAAAAATGCAGGAGAAATAAAGACTTTTTCAGACAAACAAAAGCTGAGAGGAATCCTTACCATGAAATCTGAGTTACAAGGAATGTTAAAGAAAGTTCTTCAGGTAGAATGAATTGAAACCAGACAGAAATCTGGATCAACATAAAGAAATGAAGTTCCTCAGAAATGGTTAAAGTAACAATAGAAAAGACATTCTTTTTCCTCACATGTAGTTCCTCTAAAATATTCCTGTCTACTGTCTAAATCAAAACTAGTGGCAGCCTATTGTGAGTTTATAGTTTATGTAAAAGTAAAAGGAATGAAAACAAGGGTACAAGAAATGGGAGTTTCCTTCAGTGCACCTGAGTAGTATAATATCACTTGAAGGTGGACTATGATCACTTACACATGTATATATTGTTAAGCCTAAGGCAGTCATTTTTATTTTATTTTATTTTATTATTTTTTAAAGATTTTATTTATTTATTTGAGAGAGAGGATGAGAGGAGAGAGAGAGCACATGAGAGGGGGGAGGGTCAGAGGGAGAAGCAGACTCCCTGCTGAGCAGGGAGCCTGATGCGGGACTCGATCCGGGGACTCCAGGATCATGACCTGAGCCGAAGGCAGTCGCTTAACCAACTGAGCCACCCAGGCGTCCAGGCAGTCATTTTTAAAGAGATATAAATAATAAACCAATAATAAAAGACAAAACACAACTTTAAAAAATAAAACTTTGTCTCCAACTTTGTGTATCTGAAAGAGGAAGCTCAGTGAAATAGGAATCAAGAGAGCCAAGTTCAAGTCCCTCTCATGCCACTCCCTAGTTGTGTGACCTTGAACAGGTTAAGCCCTTGCCCACCTATGAGTTGCAACTACATATCCTCTCAGAGAGGTCAATGGTATACCAGCATCTGGGGACACAGGGAGAGAGGCAGACATGGCCCCCAGGACCCTCCAATCCTTTGCTCAACTAACTCAAATACTGGGGGCCCCCTAGGAGGGCAGAAGTGAGCAGGCTGGTGGGCAAAAAACTTGCAACAAAACGTGAAGTTGTTTCAACAAAATCAAAGTCCTGGACTCTGGGAGAGCCAGGCTGCCTCAGTTCAAATCCTGCTCAGTCACTTTTTAGGTTGGAGAGCCTATGCAATTGCCATAATTTCTTTACATTTTAGTTTCCTCCTGTGTAAAACTGCGAGATATACAAATGCCCACTTTGTAGAATTGTTATGAGGATTAGATACGTTAATACATGGAAAGTGCTTGAAACGGCCTGATACACCGTAAGTGTTGACAAAATATCACCTTGATTATCAGTATTATTATTTCAGAGAACCTGGATTGATTTTTTTTTCCAGTAATGTCTCAAACTTGACGTTAGAGATTTTGTTCTGAATGGGCAAAGGGTTCTGCATATGCCAGGCTGCAGATCACACCTGAGCAGCATCATGTGGATGGGGTGGTAATCGCTTCTTATTGACATGACAGCGTTGTCCAAAGTGGTCCTGCCTGCACAGAGAAACATGGAATCAGGCCTGTGCTTCCAAAGGCAGCTCTGCTGCTCCACCCCCTTCACCCATGTCTGATCAGAGACCAGGGTTTGGAGACAGCGACCTGTCAGGCAGCCTCACAGTGCCTGCCATAGCCCTTCCTCCTTAGCTGCCTATGGGCAGTAGAAGTGTATATGAGACCCTTCAGCACCCAACACAGAAGCTCTGTGTCTCACTAATGCGGGAGCAGGGACCTGGCTGGACCCCTCTGTCTCACACTCAGTGAGGGGCTCTTCCCTGACCTGCAAAGCCAGACCCCAAGGCTCTATGAGCACCAAATGGGGATTCCTGGCAGGTCTGCAGCCCTCCTGAGGGTCCCAAACCCAAGTCCCCAGTGTGAGGGGATCACTTCTCCGAGAGAAATTGCAGGGACAGCCCATTTGCCGTCTCTGTGGGAAGGAGACCCTTGGCTCCGGAGCCCACACAGGGTCACTTGCAGGAGCTCAGGACCCAGGAGTCTCAGACTCACATTCCAGATCTGCCACTTGGGCTGCTCCAGGTCTCCCAACATATTTATCACTGCTCTCCCTGCTCTGTCCCCAACACACAAATAGGATCCCCACAGGGGCCTGGCCTAGTGCCTGGCACGCAGGCGTGGTAGCCCAGTGACCCATCCCGCCCTGCAGCATTTGCTCTGGCCCCGACAAAGAGAACACCATGGCTCGGACAAGATGGCAGGCCACGCTCCTGCAGTGAAGAAGTCCTTCTGAAAGTCAGGCCAGGGCAGGCGCTTCTCGCCAGCATCCAGAGCAGCTGTAGTCACTGCACGGCTGAGCAGCACATCGTGTGGCAAGCATCTGGGAAGCGAGCCTAGACGGGAGGGTCTCACGAGAACTGGCACGCTGCCTGATGAGCTCATGCACTCACAAGCTGTTGGGCTTTGGGCCTAAAGAATCACTAATTTGCTGGAATCCCAGTTGTGATTATTACAAAAACCACGAATTGGCTTAAGCAAGTGGATATTTACTCCCAACATGCTAATACCCTCTTGATGCTGCCTCCTGAGGGAACCTCTAATGCACCAGAGCGAGCAGGGAAGGCAGCAGACTGCCCTAAGAGTGGCGTGGGCAAGACAGAGTAGCATCAGGCTTCACGGGGGGCTGCTCCCCCGGGAGCAAAAATCAGCAGGTGGGGCCTCTGCTGAGACTTTAAAAACAACACCCACAGCAACAACAGCCACAGCCAAGGAGCAGGACACATGTAAGCTGAGGGACTGTGACCAGGCCTCCCGTTTTGAGGCTCTCAGACATACGCACGAGAACCCAGAACAGCCCACCCCTAACATCAGCCCTGGGGGACACCATGGTGATTCTAGACAAGCCCTCGTCCCAGGGGTGATCGAGAGCACCTAAGGACCCCTGAGGAAGGCCGATGCTGGAGGGAAGTGACAGGGAATGGAAGCCGCACCCCCACCACCACCGTCAGGTGGCGCCCCCTGCAGGCGGGCTGTTGGGTCAGAGCTGGAGAGGCGGGAGCTCTGCACACTGAGGTGCCCTGGCTGGAGCTGGGACCCCCTCCTTACCAGACCTGTAAAGCAAGAGGGTGGGGGGTGCTTGCCAAGGTTCCTGCCCACCGCTGCCTGAGAGAGGTACGTGTCTGGGAAACAGAGGACAAGCACATCACTACAAATGAGAGCCCAGGGCCAAGTTTCTCTTCAATCCTCTCGGAGAGGGTTGGCACAAAGCTATTTAAAATCATCCTGATTTTGAATACTAGGAAGCGGCCTACACCAAGGTCTTACACCAAGAAGCAAGTCAGATTAAAAGAAAACTAAGTTCATTTCTTTTACATCACCAGAGGAATGAAAAACTCTTAAAGAATGACTATCACTGGGCAGACGATGCCTCTGGGCAAGGCCCAAACCACCCTGAGTATGTCCTGCCTGCCTCCTGGCCAGCCCAATTCAGCACAGGCTCAAGCCGCACTGTGCATGGCATGGATGCTAGCACTGTGCCCTGAGAAAGGGGCATGGGGAGCCCATAGGTGTCTGTGGGGGCGGGGAGGCACTTCTGGCTTAAAGAGCACACAGCTTCCCTCCAGGCCTGGCTATAGTCCCACCTTTTCCTCAAAGTGGTCTATGGATATCACATTCCTTTTCTGGGACACTGTGGGCCAAGGGTCCAAATGAGCTGACATCCGGCTTTGTGTAAGTGTGCATTAATGGCCTGGGGTGCTTCCTCCCCATCCTCTGGGCACCACAGGACACCCCCAGGGTGCTGGCCTGTGCTGATGCTCAGAGAATAACCAGGTGGGGCTGCTGGGGCTTGGCAGGCAAAGGCTGCCAAGCCGCGGGGCAGTGGCCCTCCCCCCTCTCACCTGCCTGCTGGAGCAGAGCCAGAAGGGGAGAGCAGAGGCGAGCAAAACTGGCTGCCTTCCTGCCTCTGCCACCACCTGGAGGTCCTGCAGATTGGCCTGGGCTGGGGGTTTTCCTGGCCTCCTGGTCCTGAGCCAGAGCAGGAGACAGATGGAAAGCTCTTCTGCATAGGAGAGCCTGACTCAGCTGAAGAGCCAGGCTTCCTACAGGACTGGGTGGAGAGGGACTTCCAGGTAAGCACGTACCTAAAATGGGACCCCAGGGACTGCCCACAGCCCAGGATCCTGATTTCCTTAAGGAGCTGCCTAGAGATCAACAGGAAAGAAGACACACTAGTGGACAGACTGGACAGGCTGGCTCTGCTCTTCTTCAGAATGTTCTTTTAAAAGTCTGCCCACACAAAACCTGTTCACACTAATTAATATTTGTGGCAAAATTATAAATATTTCCCTCTCTTACTGTTAATCACTGATATGTTCCACATCTCTGCCTCTAGGCCACCCTAGCCCCTCCCTGGAATCCTTAGAGGGATGTTCATCTGCCAGCCAACTGCTGATGACACCCTTCACTTCTGAGGTGGGACCTGCAGAGCCAACTGCAAAGGAACGGCAGCTGGGGACACAGAGGGAAAGAGATCTGGCTTGGTGACAAAGAGGCTGTCCGTTCCATTGAGTGTGAGAGCAGACTGCATTCTGAGGATTTTTTGGTTCAAGTTTGACTCAGTTCAAATCCCTTGAACATTCTCAGGATTTCCAGGCCAACCTAAAAGAGCTCTTTGCTTACAAGACACATGTTTCCTAGTACATTTTCTCCACTTGCTCCAGCAGTTAAGACTAGAAACAGCTCACAGCCATTTATTCCATCAGCTCAGTTCAATGAAAGTTTGTGGGAAAAGGCATGGTTATACCATCAAAATCTGCAGCAACTTTGACTAGTGAACTATGAAAAGATCACAAATGCTCTGCCAAGTAGAAAGCAACAGGTTTCTAAGAACAGTAAACTTGAGTGGAATCAATATTTTGACAAATCTCTCAAACGGACTAACTCTGCCCCAGTGGGTCCCCGATGACCACCAGGAAAGAACACATCCATCGGAAACTAGGCTAGCTGTGTGGGAGGGGGGCCCTCTGGCAGGCCAAGGAGCCTGGACAGACACCCAAGAGAAGAGAGATACCAGATACACGAGGACCCCTGAAAAAGAGGCAGACACACAGAGGCAGCAGGCGGGCACAAGAGTATCACTGCGGCCAGTGGTCAGACAGCAGTGCCACCCCTCTGGGCCCCCCATGCTCAGAGTTGGGAGAAGACTTGGCCTTGTGTGCACTGCTCACCATGTGACCCTCACCATGCATCACTCTGTCACACTGTGCCTAGAGCAAAGAGTCCTTGTGCCCCTATCTCGGACCAGCTGGTTTCCCAAGCTGGTTTTCCCAAGCTCTCTCCCTGCAAGGTCTCTCTTCCTCCCACCCCAATCACCTCAGTATCCAAACATGGTAGGGCTCTCCAACCTCCATGTCTTTGCTCCCACTGTCCCTCACCTGAAATGGCCCTGCAGGCTTCTCTGGAGGGCTATCTCCTTCAGGAAGTCCTCCCAACCCACTAGGCCCCACAGCCAGCTCATGGCACTCCCTCTTGGCATCAACCACTGCCCCAGGACACCACCTAGGGATACATAGACCCAACCAGGCAGCAGGGATCAGGGTGCCCCCCTCCTGGCTTTCCTCATGGGGCTCTGTTCCATGCCCAGTACACAGCAGGCACTCAACATATGCCATGACCAGCTTCAGCCTGGAGAGGTTTCTTGGAAGGTAAGAATGGAGAAGAGAACAAAGGTGACTGGCTCTGCCCTCTGACAGTCTCCCTCCCTGCCCCAACATCAGTCCCCCTGCCCCCCCCCCCCCCAGGGGCACATGCACGGCCACCTAAGCTCCACTCTGAGCCTCTCCCACGTTGAAAACGTCTGTTCATGGAATGTAGCTTGCCCACCGTGAGCTGACTTCTCCCTCGCCCTGGGAAGGGAGGCTGGCGCAGACTGATGCCACACGCAGCCCCCTGCCCTGAGCCTGGACACCGCGCACTGCACACAGGGCTCTGAGGGCCCACCTCAGAGCATCTTGGCTACTGTGCACGATGTGCATTTTTACACACTTGTCCTTGTGAAGATAGCTTGGTATCTTAGAGTCTGTCGCCTTTGTTACGTTTTTAAAGCCGGAAAGAGCAAAGCAATGGAAATATAGGACTAAGCCACCTGCCAGGCAGACAGGCGGTGGGAGGAGGCCACCACTGCATCTGGCCAGAACTGAGAACATGGGCTGTGGGTAGAAGCCAAGCACATCAAACACACACTCTCCAAGTCACAGGACCAGCAGATGTGGAGGAGCTCCTGGTCACAGGGGGAGCAGGGAGCCGGACTGAGGACTAAGCATGCGGTCTGCGCTGTCCCCTGAAGCGAGCCGTGACAGTGCAAGCAGAAAGACAAAGCCTGGAGAACAGAGTGTGGTCAGGGTTAGGGGCAGCACGGGCAATATTGGTGGAGGCAGTGTGGGTGAGCAGGCGAGGATGAGCACAGATGGGACACGACACAAACAGTGACAGCATGGTGGGTGAGGACAGATGGTTACATGGGAGCTTGCATAGGGCACCCTAGGCTCCCATATGGCCTACACCCTACAGCCTGGGGCTCAGGGCAGGCTCTGTTCGTGCTGTAAGTGGGGTCAGATGGGCATCCTGCAACCCTGAACACCAGCCTCCATGGCTCCCACTCTTCTGACCCCCGGCTTGTTCTCTCTTCCCACCCTTCACAGTAAACACTGACACCCCCCCAGATCTTGGCTAAGCTTTGCCTCCTCAGGAAGGCCTCCCACCCACCAAGGCCAGGCCAGGTCTCTTAGGGGGGCTTCAGTTGCACCCTGACCCTTAGCTGATTCACAGCTTCACACTTGCCTCCCCCAAGCACCTGCAGCAGGAACCAGGATTTTCCACGCACCCAGCACAATGCTGATGGGCACTGGATGGGCATGGCCATGGGCTGGCTGAAGAACCCCACAGAAGGCTCAGCCTCAGATTGACCACAGGGCAAAGCCTCTGCTCTCTGAGGCCCTTTGTGGCTCTGAGATTCTCAGGTGACAATGGAGCATGGCAGGCAGACAGCAAGGGTCTTGGCAGTCCAACAGAGCCACTATGCACACATCCCAAAGGCTGGCTGAGCTGGGCGAAGCTATGGACCAAGGTGTCCTGTTAACAACCCTGCTCCCTGGGCCCTGCTACTGACACACCTCCAACAAGCAAAGCAGGGAAATGCACACAGATCCAGTCTCCATCAGGTCAGCAAATACAGGACCTTCCCAGTGTTAGCCTTCTCTGGCCTGGGGTGGAAGGAGACTCAGACCCCAATTCTCCCTTGGCTCGGTGGGCAGCCCTAGATGAGTGCCCAATTGCCCTCAGCTCGGCTTCCTCCTGGGAAACCGGACACGTGGCCAAGCCCGCAGGGCAGCTGTGAGAATGGGATCCCAGGCACTTCTCCCAGAGTCCAGCCCAGAGCAAACATACACTGCTGTGTGGTGGGGCCCTGTTACTCACACACACGCTCACATACTCCATGCCAGAGAGGGGTTATAGAATTTGTTCAGAAATCTCATTATGTTATGTTTGAACATGTGTAAACAGCAATGACTGGGAGCCTCTTGAGGGTCAGAATGTATTCCCTATGTGATTTCCTTTTCCTGGTCAGGAAGTGTTAACGCTAAGGATTTCAGGACTTTGGACAAGTCCCAAGATGGCAGGGAGAAATAAGGCAGCCAGGGAGCAGGGGGTCAGGCACGGTTGCCAATAGTGGCAGCCATGACTTAGTTCATCCTCTGTCTCGGTCTCTCTCTCAGCTTAGCCAAAGGGCCCCTCTTCAGGTCAGCTGTGGGCACCCTCCCAGCCGCCCTGAGAAGGGCTGGCTTTCACACCTGACCATGGTGAAGTCTCAGAGCAACTAAAGGGCCAGTACCAAGGGTTTTTAGCCAGAGCTGTGGACAGGCTGTAGGAAGCTCCCAACGCTAGTGTAGGATGGCACAAGGGTGCAGGTGGGGCCAGTCCAGACAGCAGATCTGGGTCCCACTAAGAAGCCATTATGAAATATTGTGAAGCTATTTTTCTAAATCTCTTTTGAAGATTTACACCAAGTAAGAATTGACCCCAGCTGATTTCTGATTTTGAAGCACAGGTATACAAAAGTAGAAGGGCAGCTCGGAGGCAGGGTATCCTAACTGTCCCCAAGGGAAGTCCTAATGCCTGGCTCCCTGTCTAGTTGGTAACAAGTTAGCCTCTGACAGGCTTCAGGGTGCGTGAGACTTGGGCCCAGAAAGCCAGAGGCCCAGGTCTACTCGGGGGCTATTGCTTCCAAGGACACCGCCTGCCCCTCTTCTGAGGCCACACCACTGGCCTGAGAGAGACAGGGTGCAAACCAAGGATGACTGGCCCCAGACCCAGGCTCCTCCCGCTGTGCGGTGCTGCATGGCCCTTGTGCCAACTCTGGTGGCCGGGGGTTGACTGTGTCTAGGATGTGGCTACAATTTGTGCACACCTTCCTTTAACACCCATGACAAGAACATTACTCCCATTCTCCAGGTGAGGAAACAGGCTCAGAGGGAAGTCCCTTACCCATGGTGGCCAAGCAAGATAGTAGTGGGGCTGGGATTGAAATGCAGATCCCCCTGACTCTAAGGCCTGCTCTGCCCTGGCCTCCCTGTCTGAGCTCGAGTGGGTCCCTGAACTGCTTCTCTTGGTCGGTAACAGGGCTAGAAGCACCCACCAGCCTTCCTGTAGAAAGGCTCAGCTATGGCCTAGAATGAACACTAATGCCCCATGCTACCACAAGGGAGGCTGGTCTCAGGCTGAGGAGTTGTATGGAAAGTGGGAGGCCACACGTTCTCCTCCTAGGGCTAGTTAGCCAGCCCTGGCTGGGTCACGGGAGGCAGGAGCAGAGGTGGGCAGGCCTTGGGGCTACCAGCATATCCCCTGACACGAGCAGTCCACTGCTCCGGCCAGAGCCAGGGCCTTTCCCTAGGAGCTATTATAACGGCTGAAAGGGCCACTTTAACGTTCTAAGAGCATGGCTATTTTAGGGCCCAAACATTTTCCTGTTGCAGACACTGCTTTCTTTCTGCGGTGAGGAGGGCAGGAATTCTGAAAGCACTATGCAGCCAGGCCTATGTGGAGCACAACAGGGCTAGTTCAGAGCTTCCTGGCACACTGGGCTGGGACTGGGTGAAGGTATACCATGGTTCCACATCATTGACAGAAATCACTTTGAAAAAAATATTTTTTTTTACCATCATTGAAAAATGGACAACCACTAAAATGATATTTGAGCTTGTACGTATGGCTCCGTCTGCAAACTTCCAGAACAAATAACCATTATGTTGGCACTCAGGCCATGTCACACCAGTGCCTGCCCCCCACGCTCTGCTTCCCTACAGCTCCACGTGCATGGGACAGCTGGGCAGCGGTGCCAGGTGGCATCACGGCCCCTCCCTGCCTCCCTTCCTCTCTGCTCCCGGGGTGTGCCCACACCAGGGGAGCCACTTTCAGCTCTAGGGGCTCCTGCTACCCAGGCCCTGCAACCCCAGCTCAGCTCGAACCTGCAGGGCTGGGAGGGGTGCCGGCCACAGGCCTGTGTACAGCCACGAGAGGCACTCCTTTCTCACAAAAGCTGACATGAGGTTCAGTTGTCACAGGAGTACCTGGCAGAAACTAACTTGCAGAGCAGATTGATAAAAGGTGGGGAACAGGGAAGTTTTCCTGTTGAACTCGGGTTAAGCAAGCAGGAGCAGGACCTTGCTCAGGCTGCGTGTGGGACTGAATTGGCCCTCTGGGGCACAGGGAGGTGACGCAGTCATGCAGCACGCACTCACTCAGCTCTACACTGGTCTCCCCACACATTCCCCGCAGGCCAAGCAGGACCGAGGAGGGGGCGCTGCAAGTCTCCTCTCCTCTCAGATCACCAAATCCCAGCCCGCCCACTCTCCCTCAGTGCTTCCCTGACCCTGCTCTCACACCCCTCTCACACCAGCTCTGGGACCCCATGCCATGGGGGAGGGGTGTCCCACGCCTTGGGGAAGGCAGGGCAAGGCCTGTTTCCCCACAGCCTGATGCGATCATTGACTTGTGAATGAGGGCCTATGCGCCTGTTGGCATTGTCACTGCCCCCGCCAGGGCTCCACTTTAACACCCTCTCGGGCCACTGATTTGGCTCATTCCAGCAAAGACTTTATCACAGCCTAGCGCTGTAAAGGTGAGGAGAACATGAAGAAATCAAGCTATGAGGTCAGCATGCGAGCCTCCTAATGTTAGTAAGAAATGTGGTTCAAAGGTCGCCACCTGCCCTATCCCACGTGGGACGGCCTCGTTCATGGCCCCGGGGATTCCCACCACCCCCGTCTGGACTCCCAGGGGTGACAGACTCAGCCTTTCCACGGCTGTCAGAAGGACATGCCGTAATAATGCAGGCACGATGCCAGCATCACTGGGCTGACTGCACAGAGGCCACTCCAGGCAGCCTGCAGACCCCGACAGCTAGTCCACAGAGTCTCAGAGAGGCAAGGTGCCTTAGCCTGTCCTGCCCCTTCCCAGCCCCCAGGTGGGCTAGCAGGTGGCAACCCTGAGCATGTTTTGGAAGCACAGAATCACCGTGAGGCCATGAGGTTAATGAACAGCCGCAACATTGCCCGTGTCACCCCAGACCCAGCAACCCCCCTCACCAAAACAAAGCGAATTGTCACCCGAAGCACCCTCCCCCGTGATTGGCGTGCCGCCCTGGGCTGGCAGTAGGGAGAACAGGGACTGTACCGTCCGGCGTCGCCTGCTGGTGGGGTTTTTTACATTTGACGTAATCGTGGTCAATCGGAGTAGCTGTGTAAGGTGGGGATGTCAGACCTGGGCCAGAGGAGGAGGGGAGGGAGGCTCCGGGGCCCGGCAGTGTCCCAGCTGAAGAGTGGGAGTCCTCATCCACCAGGCAGGCCTTCTCTCTGTGGGAAGATGGTTGGGGTGCAGGTCAGAATCTCTACATCCCACCAAAACAGGACATGTGCTGGTCTGAAACAGTGCCCTTCTTGACTGCTGGACCCCATGCCACCTTCAAGTGCCTCCTTGGGCCTCCTCTGCCCTCCTAGGGCCCACTGCTCCCACACACCTCAGATGACATGCCCCTCTGGCTGGTGGTCCAAGGTGCTGAAGGAGCTGCCCCTACGGCACCCACTTGGGCTCTGGCCCCCAATTGGCCACTGTCCAACCATCTCAGGCCCCAGGCCCCAGAGAGACTGCAGGGGAGCTGATAAGCCCTTCCTCAGAAGCACCCACCCCAGGTCCCCTCCATGCCAAGTCAGGACCCTTCCATGTGATGCCTGAGGCCTAACAGATTTAATCCCCAACAAGATGCAGACAGAGAAAACATCTGGATTTACTGAAAGCTCCCATGTGTATAAGGATATCTGCTACAACACTGTTGGGCAAAAAAGTTAGAAACACCTGAAATGTTCTATCAAAATGGCTATAGAAAACATGATGCACCCATGCTAAGTAATAATACATAGCCACAGACTGCTGAGAGCCACTAGAAAGAATGGAGTGAGCAGGGTACTATCTCTATGGATGGGGTCCCAGACCCCTTGTCAGGGGAGAAGTAAACTCTAGAATAGTACCTGCAGTAGTTTGTTTTTATAAAATAAAAGAAACTCTATAATTGTACGTGTAAATGTAAGCGTGTGTAAATGCACAGATAATTATTTGAGAAAATAAACTATGAAGAGTGGCTAATTCTGGGGACGAGAAGGGATTTGTCACATTTTAGCCTATATATTGCCAGAATTTTCCACAACTAGAATATATTCATGTATTATTTGTATAATTTAATAATTTTTCTTAAAGATTTATTTATTTGAGAGAGAGAGTGAGAGAGAAAGCATGAGTGGGGGGAGGGGCAGAGAGAGGAGAAGCAGACTGCCCACTGAGCAGGGAACCTGACATGGGGCTCAATCCTGGGACTCTGGGATCATGACCTGAGCCGAAGGCAGATGCTTAACCGACTAAGCCACCCAGACGTCCCTATAATTTAATAATTTTTTAAAAAGATTTATTTATTTGAGAGAGAGAGAGGGAGCAAGCACGTGCATGAGTGAGGGGGAGGGACAAAGGGAGAGGGAGAGAATCCCAAGCAGACTCCCCGCTGAGCGTGGAGCCCAACACGGGGCTCAATCCCATGACCCTGGGATCATGACCTGAGCCGAAATTAAATCGGACGCTTAACTGAATGAGGTACCCAGGTGCCCCAATAATTTTTTCTTAAAGAGTTACGATCAATATAAGAGAACATCATTATACGAGGGGGCCCTTTGTGACTAAAAAGTATACACCTATAATTTCTAGGGCACACCGCACCCACCTGGGTGACCTGCCACACGCATGCCCATCTCTCCCATAAGGCAATGGGCCTCAAGGACAGAGCCTGGGCGCAGGTCTCTCTGGCACTTGGCTGAGCCCTGCAAGAGGTGAGGCAAGCTGAGCTGAAGCTCCAAGATGTGGATACCGGGGCAAAAGAAGTCTGGGCCACAATCAAGGGGAGGCCCAGGGGTCCTCCCTGGCCCAGTGAAGGGACCACACCATGGCCCTAGCATCCCCACGCTCTCTGGCACCACAGGAAGAGCCTCCAATGCCCCTCTCTGCTTCTTAGAAGAACAGGCAGCACACAGGCCCTAACAAGGCCCCACTCTTGGGAGAGGCTGTGGAAAAGGACCCAGGAGTAAGAGCCTGAAACGTGAAAACTGCTTTCCTACAGTGTTCTGCACAGGACAGAGCTGTGTCCCAGTGGGGAGAAGGAAGGAGCTGGCTTCTCCCTAGGACCTGCCCCTGAGAGTGGGGTGGCACTGGGCATGGCCCCAGCGCGAGGTGACCTGGAATTGCACACTCAGCCTCTCCTTCTCAGTTTCAACAGAAGTAACTCAGACTAGCAACCAGGAGTCTCCAGATGAGTTACAGAGGTTCAATGAGCTCTAATTTACTCAGCAGCAATGTCCCCTGAATGCCACTTTGTGGTAAATGAGCCATCAGGGTACATATGGGGTAAGCTGCTGGGTGAAAGCATGCTACTCACTTCTCTGAAGCTTTGGGCGTATTCTTCTCCTCGCCCCTGGCAAAGGGTCCTTCTGCAGCCTCCTTCATGAAGTTGACCAGGACCTCTGCACTGACCCCAGAGTCGGACTTCCCCAGGAGCTTTAAGATGGAAGCATGGAGCCGGAAGTACACCTAGGAGAATGATACTCAGGTGTGAGCAGCCCTCCCAGTTGCTAAGGTTCATTCCACAGGCCAGTCAGCCACATTGGAAAAGAGCCCCTGACCAAGGAGACAGGCCACCACACACTGCCTTTTTTCACTCACTTTTAAACCAGCCAACCTATAAGTCATTCAAAGCAAGCTCTGACAATTAAAATGGACACGAACTCTCAGGGGTCCAGCTTAAATTTTTAGCCAGTAACACAGGCAAGTGGTGGTAAGACAATGAGAGTAACAACCCTCAGCCCCGCTCACTGGGCACCTCCTCCTACCACAGCCCCTACCACCCTCTGTGGGCCTCTCTCCTGGCACCCATAAAAAGGGAGCCTCCACACCTGTCTCCCACTGCACTTCAGACTCCCTGAAGTGAAGAACAGCTGACTTCTGTTTGTGTGCCCGCAGCTGGACCAGCCAGGTACCATAGGCCTGGAAAAGCTTGCCCCGGGGGTGCAGGATGGGTAGGAGGCACGCTGCACCATTCAGGGCCTGTGCTTTTCTTCATTTCCTTGAGTCCTCACCGAAATCCTCCATTTACAAATGTGTGAGGTAAGTTGCCCAAAGCCCCAAAGCCCCACAGCCAGCAAAGCCCAGGGCCAGGTTAAACTCAGGTCCCCCCTGCCCTCTACTTCTCCCAAGTGTACACCGCATCACACACAGGCACCTCCACAGTGACCTGGCCTGACCTTCGCACCCAGAGGTGGGTGCAACGGGGGCTCCCGCCTTTGGCACAGACTCCCACAGATGGCACAAAGGATGTCACCAAGACTGGGATCCCCTGTGGCTGCAGACCCTGATTAACCAGCCTCCCCTCACCCAGAGGTGGTTCTCAAGAGACGCTGCCAAGGACCCACCCAGGTGAGATGCCAGGTGGTCCACCCGGGTAGCACTCTCAAGGGGGCATCCTAGACAGAGACGCCCGCACCCAGAGCCCCTCCACCTCTAGCCCACCTGTGGCCCTCAGAGCGATTAGCCCACCAAGTCCATCTTCAGCCGCAGAAAACCTCTGAGGCCCCCACACACGTGCGGGTGGCTCCTCCTGGAGAAGCGCAGAGTGTTTCAACTGGCAAAGTTTAACCAAGTGGCAGGTTCAGTATTCTGACTGAAGGTTCAACAGCAAAGGTGAATTTTCACCAGGGCAGGGGTAAAGTCTTAAGAGAAATGTCATTTTTAAAGCAGCTGAGTGCTCATTCTCCTGAGAGCCAGCACAGTGCGCTAGGCCTCAGTTCCTCACCTCAAAGTCCCAGGGCCCCACAGGGATACCATCCTGCCTGCTCAATGGTTCCATTAGGCAGCAGAAGCCAAATGTCAAAGAAACAGCATGGAGGAAAACCCAGTTGTCGTTTTCCTGAGGGCTGGACCACCTCCCTTCACCAGAGATGCTGCACAGGGGCCCTGGGCTCAGGAGAGCCGGCCCTAACCGCCCTTCTCTTCTGCTGCTGACTTAGGGCAAGTCACACCAGCTCTCTGGGTCTCAGCCTCCTTAGCCCCAAAGTGGAAGTCCCTCGAGGGACAGGCCCGTGAGCCTGAGTGGAAAACACAAAAGAGCTGTGATAGGAAGGACGTGGGACCTGGGGCTGGGAATGACAGCAACCTGGAAGCTGCCAAAGACGGACATGCTCAGTATGAAACTGCGCTTCCACATTTCACCATGAACCCTATGCATGTGGCCCCCAGATAGTTGCTGCCAACCACTCAGCATGAACCATTTTTCCAAGGCAAATTTATAAAAATGAGACTTTTTTAGGTGCCCGGCTAGCTCAGTCGGTAGAGCATGAGACTCTTAAAAATGAGACTTTTTTGCTTGCTCACACAATTAGCAAATATTAAAAAGAGGGAAACCATGGTTGAGGGAAAACAGACATGCTCATAGATCAGTATAACCTTTCAGGGCAATAAGAAACTGTGGATGCAACATTAAAAGACCCTTGGAAATACTCCTGTAAGTGCTCCCTGACATGCAGGCCAGCCCGTCTGCACCCTGTTGAGGAAGAAATGGAAAAGAAGGCCAAACCCATGAAGGAGGGACTGGACAAATAAATGGATATCCAGCCAGACCGGAGGGCCCAGGGGCAGGGAAGGAAGCCCACAACACCTTGCACTACATCTTGTCTGGTGAAAAATGCCAGGTACAAAATGATAAAATGTTACTGTGTATCTATACGTTAATAGGGGGAAAATCTAGAACGATAAGGACATGCCCAAACTGTTAACAGGGATTATTGGGTTGGGGGGCTAGGATCACCAGGGACTTTAGTTTTTCATTTTAAACACTTGTGAATGTTGGATTCTTATATATTTTTTAACCACGAATATGTGTTAATTTTATAATGAGAAAAAAAAACATCAAGGCAGACAAGGCATAATAAACAAGCAGATTCTGCCCCAAACTCCAAAAAGCTTGCCTGGCACAGGGGACCAGCAGGGGCTGGGCACGCAGCCTCAGAAAGGGCAAAGCTAACGTGCTCAGGAAGCAGAGAGGTCTGGGTCGGGCCAAGCATACATGGATCCTCACCCGTGCACTCGGTTTCCTCCCTACAAAATGTGCTGATTGCAGTCTCCCAGCCTGCCTCCCAGCACTGCCCTGAGCATCGGAGGAGAACATGGTGTGAAGTGCTCCAGAAATCATAAAAGCAAATCTGAGCAGTAAACAACTGCTCTTCTCTTGAGGAGCAGCACAAGACCCCAAATCTGGGGCCAAGAGAGCAGGCAGCCCCCCTCCCTCTCGCCCCGGCCCTGTCCTGCCAAGCTGGGTGCTCTGGGCTCAGCCTGTGCCCTCGCCGGGAACAAGGGCACCAGGAAACACTGTGCTGCATCAACGTCCTCACTGAATCAGGTTCCGGCAACCTGCACGTGCTAAGGAGGAAAGGCACTCCTTAGAAAGACACTCCCTCCCCCAGAAAGGATGGTAAGCACCCCTTCGAAGAGAGAGGAAAGGCTGCTTTAATTTCATTGCACACAGAGCTGCTGAACACAGAGAAGTTTCCAACAGGCTGCATGGGAGTCACTGGGACCTCATGCCCCATCCCCAGGGAGACAGGGAGACCGGCCCGCCCCTGCCCTGCTTCCCCGCCCGGGGCCGGCACGGTGTCACCTCCAGGGCCTCCATGGCTAGCTCAGGCGGGTTGTGGTAGTGGATCTTCTTGGGGTAGCGCGCGGCCTCCTCGTGCAGGTAGTGGCCGGCCTGTCGGTAGTGCAGCAGGTACACAGTGGGTGGCTGCTGCTGCTTCTCAGCAACCTTGCCCAGCATGTAGTGGATGAGCCACTCCTCCTCGTCACCATCGCCCTCGCAGCGGGCCGCGGATGTGAAACAGTGCCTGGCTGTCTCCAGCATGCTGTCGCGCCGGCCCTCCATCTGGAATGAGAGCGCGAGACCAGGCTGGGCCAGGCCCAGGGCCCGAAACTGCACAGGCCCACGCCTTATCCTTCGGGAGGCCCTGCTGTCTTCTTTGCAAAGCTACAATCCTCTCAATGAGCCTGACACACAGAAGTGCCATCACCATTTCATAGCTGGGGACACTGAGTGTGGAGAGGCCATGGGACCCGTGCGAGGCACACCTCAAGTAAGGCACAGAGCTGGACTGAAACCTCTCCTCATGTCAACCCCAGTGTCCTTTCTTTTACCGTCCCCCTGCAGGATCAGCCCCACACAGTTCAGGAGTTTATGAAGTACCTCCTGATCCCCTTCTACAGGTCCCAACGGTGACCCTCACTACGGCTGCAGTGAGGTTCTCTGCCTGGGAGGGGGAGCCAGCACGAGGCCAGGGCTGCCAGGAGAACCAGGCCAACAGCAGCTCTGCTGTGTCGGTCTGAGAATGCCAAGAGCCAGCACCAATGTTCTGAGGAGCGCTTCGTTCTCTCCCGCGCTCACTAGGGTGGGAAAGCAGAGCTGGACAGGGTGTGCACCCAACACCCAGCAACACAGCACTGGAGAGGGTACCACGGGACTTCCCACCCTGTCCTCTGCACCCTTCCAGAGGGACCCGGGGTGCTTACAAAATGGCAGATTCCTGAGCCCCATCCAACACCCATGGCCTTGGAGCTGTGCCTCCAGCCACCCTCTCGCACACTGAAGGGTGGAAACAGCTAGGACAGAGGATCAGCTTCTAAGATGCTTTCCAACTCAGAGGATCACTTTTCCCAGGCCCTGTATAAGGGCTACGGGCCAGCACCTAGGTGCTATCCACGTGGAATGTCAGCCATCACGTGCCCGCGTCCCTTCATCCCAGAGCTCCTGGGCTAGGACCTGGAATGAAGACTGCCTGTGTGGGGCTAGAGGGGCTGCTATTCCCAGAAGCCCAGGTCTCTGGCCCCTCATCTCCATGGCCCTAGCTCGACAGCAGGGAAGCGGCGACCTCTTCTAGTCTCATCTCGGGGCCCAGAGGAAGGGAGAGGCTGCAGGTGCTAAGCTCTGGCAAGGGCGCTGCCTGCCGCCTACGGGAGGAGTACCCATGCCCCACTGAGCAAAGGCTACTCTACGAACGTTTATCCAGTGGGCACTGAGCTACGGGAATCTCCTGCAGCAATGGCCCTGGGGCCGGCACAAAGAACCCCAGTGCTCCGTCAAACACGTCTTGGGAAAGAAAATTACCATCTAGGAATCAAGACACCATCAATGGGTGAGATACGATAGGAAGAATCACAGTGGAGAGCCAGGACACAGCACAAGCCAAATGACCCCATCGTACGCCTCCAAAATAGGATTCTGTAGCAGATCTATGTAAGCAAAAGGCAGCCACTTCACTGGAGTCCTGTTCTGACTGCTCTGTAGCCATGTAGCCTCAACCAAGTCACTAGCCCGTTGCCCACCCAGCTCTGCCACTGAGGCTCATAAAGCCACCTACTGAGAAAGGAAGGGCAACTGTGAAGCGCCCCATCTGGTCTGGTACCACACAGATCCCCACCAAGAGGCCAAGCCCCTCCCTCCCCCACATAAAACACATGCTGCCAGTGTCCCTGTCCTCAGTAGGTGCGGCGGTCACAACACTTCCGACAGGAACAGAAGGGAGAGCCACCGAGGGTCCGTCATGTTCCAGAGCTCTGCCAGACACCTCACACCACCTGTAAGGACAGGTGCAGCGAGATGTGCACCTGCCGCTGTGGCACCTCATTCACCTCGTGGCCAGGGTGCCTGGCCCAGGACCGGCCCATGAGAGGGGCTAAGGGGATGTCAGTTCTCACCATACTGCCACACAGGAGAAACGGTCAGCCTTCTTAACAACCAAAACCACAGCAGGGACATCCAGTTCCTCCCTCAGGCCACACAGCTAGAAGGCTCTGGCTCCAAAGCCTCTGCCCTCGCCTGAGAACTGACAAGGGAAACCACTGGTTTTCCTGTAACACACCCCTTTGGCAAGTTTGCAGGCAGAAGCTAAAGTGCACAGCTATCAACATGTGTCCTACAGCTCATCTGATCAGACACAATAAACCCAAACCGCTCTAGCAACCAAGGGGCTGTGTCCCCATGACATACTTCAGGGTAGGAAACTGCCTTACCTAGAGGAGGAAAAAAAAAACAGGAGGCACAGGGCAGCCCTGCAAGGCAGTTTTCACCCTGGGCAACAATGCAAAACCTCCTTCCTTCCCTGCCTACTGGGACACCGGCACGCCTGGTGGATTTCCATCTCTCTCCTACCACCCCCAACACTCTGGCAAGATGGCCTGGGAGCCCAGTTTCAGGCCCTGAACTACCTGGGCCACTGGCTTCCAGAGGATCAGAATGGAGTTCAGCCACAGAGGCCACGAACTATGCAAGAGAAAGAATAGGCAAGGGGAAGAGGTGTGCAGGGAGTCAACCTGGGTCTCCTGTCTGTCGCCCACTTTCTGCCTTCCCTGCCCCTTCCTGGGAGAGCCAAAAGTTCCCTCCTCTTGGGGAGCTCTACAAACAAAACCTTCAAGTACCAATGGCAGAAAGGGCACTCTGATTTCTCATCATATTTACTTCCTGGAAAACCTCTATTCTGCTAAATCCTACTGGGCTTCACTGGTGGAGGATTAGAGAAAGAATCCCAAGGTCCGTGCCCCACCCACCCCAGTGAGTCCCAGCAGAGGGTAACAAGTGTTCCTGGTGCTACCAGGGACTTAGTTCCGAGCCTGCTCAGCCCTGGGGCCACTACACTAGAAACAGAATGGAGCAAGGGGCCTCTGCGTAGGGATGTCACAATGAAAGAGGGTTGCATGGCGTAAGTAGAACTCAACAACATGGTGCTGAATGAAAAGGAAGCTCAACGCCATACACAGCATGACAGCATTTAGGCTAGAAGAAAAGAACAGGTAAATAACGGCATTCCTTCCAGGAGTATATGTATACATAAGAAAGAGTGTTTGTTTAAAGTCTGGAAAGATACAAGCCTAACTGTAAGTTGCTCTGAAGCAGGGACTAGAAGGGGGGGGTGGGGGATGGGGAGGAGCCAAAAAGATTTTATCTTTGTCCTACTGTGGCAGTTGTTTTAAAGAAGGTGTTTCTTCTATGAGTGAAGAGTGGTTTCTATAACGGAGGTGATGGTTAAAACAAGGGCCAGGCTGCTCTGCTCTCGCCCATTTTCTTCCAGGGTTTGGCCTTGTCACAGAACAATACCTGTCCTTGCTCCGTGGCCACACTACCCTTCCTGCCACCACCTTTGTCCTCTGCCACTGGTGCCAGGCTCGTCCACGGGATACCATGTCTAATCCACCTAGGGAGCCTGCGCAAGGGCAGCTTCTGACTGTGAGTCCCTGATGGGGCCTTTTAACAAGCTCCCCACTCCCCCCGAAAGGTTCTGATGCCCAGTCACGTGGGGGAGCTACTGTTCTCACTGGCCCGTAGGGTTCATGCACTCCGGGCAGAGACAGAGAGAGGGACAACCTTAGGGCCGAGGTGCCCAGAGTCCAGCCCCCTGAGACAACCCTCTGGGTGCACGGGCGGTGGCATGCAGAGCTCATGGGAAGAAGGTGAAGTCACTGGCATTCCTCAAACAACACCCTGAGGTAGAGCCCCAGGTCGCCCTTGCCAAGTGTGGGTGACATGTGGAGACCAGGAAATGTGTGGAGAGAAAAGAGGATTTCAGCCTTTTTGTGGCTTTCTCAAAGTGTACTGTACAGCACTCCAATGTCCGGCAGGACCTTGTGTGTCAACTCCGAGGCCCCCACGGCAGTCACGACAGCATGGGAACGTTCGGATTCCACTCGTGCTCTTCTAACATAGTCCCCCAGCGCTTTCACGGACACCCATCCCCACCCAGCTCACTCCCTTCATTCTGTGGCCAGTCTCTTGCTGATTTCTATACCTAGTCTGATGGTGTAATGCAGACCTACTGCAAAGGTAAATGGCAAATTTTGCAAAAGATGTGGGATTTCATGAAGTTGATGAAAGTAATGTGGACAGGGGCGCCTGGGTGGCTCAGATGGTTAAGCGTCTGCCTTCGGCTCGGGTCATGATCCCAGAGTCCTGGGATCGAGCCCCACATCGGGCTCCTGACTCAGCGGGGAGTCTGCTTCTTCCTCTCCCTCTGCCTCTCCCACTGCTCATGCTCTCTCTCTATCTCTGTGTCTCAAATGAATAAATAAACTCTTAAAAAAAAAAAAAAAAAGAAAGAAAGGTGGACAAAGCCTTTATACATGAGCACCAGGCACATTTACCATGGTTGACAATCACCCAAAGGGAGGACAACTGGTCAAGGAAAAGACCGTAAGACACTCTTCTAAGGCACAAAGACATCAGAGAATCCTGTGAGAGGGAAGTAGCCCTCGAATATTTCTGCAAAGGTAGCTGCGTAAATTTATGCTGCTGAGGTGAAGGGGCATCATAGCATGCTAGCATAAAACTGTTGGAAAATTAAGCTCCCCCCAAGCCAACCAAACTCAGTCATTCCTGGTTCATTTGAAGAATTAACACATCCTTGCAATTATCACCAAAGTCCTAATAAGGTAAGATTTAGGAGTTAATTTCATCATTCTTTAATTACTAAGATAAAGTCCCAATCACACCTTGTAGGCACTATTCACTAGGATAACTGAGTCCCATTGTGAGTAGATTCACTTTGTGACTCTTTGCTAGAGCTGATTGCCCTCAAACAGCAGCTCCTTCCCCTCACACCCCCGCTAGTGGGTAGGGATGTCGCCCAGGTACAAAAGGGGCCACTGCGGGAGGGTGACATTTATGTCATTATTACATTCCCACTTACGCTTTTCCATACCAATTGAATTTTTAACGCTAAGGACACCTCACTTCTATATAAAATCAGTAAAAGCAACAAAGAGCTGTTACCTCCTTGCACAAGGCTAGGACTTCCCCTACTTAGCACAATGTGGGAAGGTCAGGGTCATCACGAGGCCAAGCACTCTGGAAGCCTGTGACCTGCCTCTGAAGGGTCGCAGGGGCCGGGGGTAGGGAGCTGGGCATGACAACGGAGGCCTAATCTCAAGGACGAAGGGGCTGTCAGGACGGCCCCACTGACCAGGCTGCTCTCACTGAGTTCCCATAACAATCCAATGGCAGCATTAACAAGGCCATTATCTTGTTTGGATTTTGACCACATATGATCACTATAAGAAACAGTCCCCTTCAGCACTCTGCTCTCCTAGAAACCCTTCTGGACCATGGCATCTTATTGCCACGTCAGCCTTAAACACGTCGGTGGGACTCCTTCACTTCCAAGTCAAGGAGGCAAGGGTGCCCTGCTCAACAGACACCTCAGGCTAGACACCCAGCGACTTGCACTAGGGGAACCCCCTACCAAGACGGACTTCAAAATTCCCAACACAGTGTCAAAAATTTTACAAGGACTCAGGAAGTTCCTTTGAAGGAACAGGGAAGAGACACAACTACTTCTGGTGGCCAACACGCCTCCCCTGCTTCTCCACTGCCAGGAAACTGATGGCTGACCAGCTAGATCACAAGAGCCTGGCCCTAAATTCACCCACACCAGACTAGGTGTCTAAAGACCAAGGACCAAGCTGTCACTGACCACAGTATGGCTTCAGTCTCATGAGGAGAATCATCTGTGAGCTCCCAGCAGGGTTGTGAGGACAAGTGCAAGGAATGGATAGGACAGAACTTTGCCACCTGAGGGCACTTTAGTCAGATAGCAGGATGGCAGCTCTTCTGCAGAGCCCCACCTCACCTGCTGCACGAGCTCAGGGGGCAGCTCAGCTCTCCACTGCTTCAGCTGGCGTGAGGCGAAGGAGTGCAAGGCATAGGACATGGTACCATACTCGATCCACAGGGACAGGTTGGAGCTGTCAATTTCCAGGGCCCGCCGGAAGCAGTTCAGGACAGGCGTGGCATGCTTCCAGATGGGCCCATCACTCTTCAGCTCATTGGAGTTCAGCTTGTCCTGAATGCGACTGGCCCGGGCCAGAGCCATGCCTGCCCAGGAATCAAACCTGTGGTCACGACAAAAGCACCAGTAAACACACCACTGCCCTTACAGCACTGCAGACATGATAGCCTGCAGGGCGGTGACCCCAGGGATTTGTGGGAGCCCGTCTCCCAGGCCAGGGCCCAGAGCCTAGCTCCACCACCCAGTGACACCATGTCTCTGAGCTATGAAATATGGCTAAAAAAACCCACCTCAGTGGGGCATCTGGGTGGCTCAGTCGGTTAAGCATCTGGCTTCGGCTCGGGTCATGATCCAGGATTCCCAGGATCGAACCCCACATCGGGCTCCCAGCTAGGCAGGGAGTCTGCTTCTCCCTCTGCCCCTCCCCGTGCTCCTTCTCTCTCTCCCTCACTCACTCTCTCTCAAGTAAATAAATAATAAAAATCTGAAAGAAGAAAAAAAGAAAACCCACCTCAAGAGAGCAGAGCTGCTGGGATATGTATCTTAGGTCATCCAGCACCTCACAGGTACTCAGTAAGTGTTCTAAGAGGATCCCCACCAACTCGAGCCCAAATTGTGCTCACCAGCATTGTGGGCTCTTGGACTCTGCTCCCTTTTGCTTCCTTGCTTGGAAGGCTTACCTATAGAATGTCTCTGATGGAAAGGAAAAGGGGTGCTTTACAAAGCACTGCCCATCCAAGATGATAGGGAAGCTCCCATCTTGCTGCCACCTCACCTAACCCCTCACTGGTAGCACCTGGCATCAACACATTCACTGACCAAAAGCATGGGGCAGCCAAGACCCCAAAAACACAACCAGGTAGCTTCTACATAGTTCTCCCTCTGGCACCTTGACCAGATCCTGCCCTCTCCAGCTGAGTTCCCAGAAGTAAGATGAGAGCGAGGGGACCACAGGATGGCTAAGACCCCACTGCTCTGAGATCGCCTGAAAGAAAGTGGTAGGGAAAATGCAGAAGGTTCTCTGAGATGGAAACCAAGGCTAAGATGATTTCTGGGCACTTGGGAGAGTGAAATTTCCTGAGTGCAAGTACAGACAACAGAAACGGCAGCAATCACATGACAGATGCTACCCTCCATGAACACTAACAATTCTTGACCCACTGCTACACTAACTTTAAAACTGGCTAACTGGCTTCCTGGACTATTTGACAGTCTCCAAGGCATTATGTAGGGACACAGCAAACTTACGAAGCTCACATGTGCTTCTGCCATACTCCAGGCACCTGGAGATGAGAAAGTGCAAACAAAGGAGCAGTAAACTGGCCTGAAGGCTCAAATGGTAACCAGAGATAGCAAAAAAGAAGGCTTCGGCCCCTGTGTGGAGGTCCCGAGTGTACCTTTTCCTCCTCAGGGCCTGGGGATCCAGGGCTCTGCTCAGGTCACCTCCAGGAGGAAGCATGGGGGTAGGTGTCAAGCTCCCCTCCAGATGGTGGGAACCCTGTCAGGGACTTTCTACCAGGGCCAGCTCCTTCCACACTGAGCCTTCAGCAACTCCCTTTGCCCTTGCCTTGAGGGAAAGGACTACATCACAGTGTATGCCCAAAAGCCTGCAGGAGTACCCAAATGGAAACCACTATGTGCAGTCACAAACATGAGTAACCAAGAACATAGACACATCATCATAAAACCTCAAAATGCTCCTCTATGTGTCAACAAAAACAAAGTCCTGCCATGGGTTCTTGATCCTAGCAGAGCAGTGCACAACCCACACTTGGGAATGCTGACCCACAGGGACAATGGGGTCCAGCCCAAGGGCCAGTGATGCCATGAACTCAGGAGGAGGAAGTGCCCAGAACCTATGCGCTGGGCTCTTAGACTCATGCAGGGCAGGCCTGCTCCTAGCACTGGGCCCAGAGTTGTTTCTTTGGCAGACGGATGAGCTGTATTGTGGCCTACTCCCATCTTGTCCCCCCAAATGCCACTCTATGAAATGCCTGGCCGAGGCGGCCCAATCCCAGCTGAGCAAGAGCAGATGGAAGAGTGAAATGAACACAGGTCGAGAAAAGCTATTGCTAGCATCCTCACAAGACTCTTTTCCCCACAGGAACCACCAACAAACACTGTGGCCGGAACACTCCACCATCCACCCAGCTGTCTGTCATGGGCTTCACCTGTACCTAGAGGGCTCAGAAGATTTAAAGAAAAAACCAGTATCCAAACTTCCATCTTAACTAGCACAGAAGATGAGACTGAGCCCAAGCTGTCCCTGACATTTGCCTGCTACGTAGGGCTGGAATGAAGGAGGCCCAGGAGTGGGCCACCAAGTTCCTCCTGGCCCTGGGGCCAGTCCTCACAGGACCTCCCACCTCTCTGGCAGGGCTCTGAACAGGTGCATGTATAGGTTCGAATGAGGCCCCGCTGAGCCGTCATGAACCTCGTCTTGTAGCCCAAGTGGCTTTTGAGTGAGAGGTGCCACGCCAAGCTCCCACTTCCCCATGGATAGGTGGGTTTTATCATCCTTACTTTTCAGACATGGAGGTAGCAGTACAAAGGAGGTGACTGCTCGCGGTCTAGTGCTCACAGCTCTAGCCACCACACTGGCCCACAGTGACTCCAGAGAGGACATCCAGGGCCATTGGCACATGGCTCCCTGCCTGGAGGAAACCAGAGGCCGAGCAATAGGGCATCTGGGAGAACCTTTCCCCCAAGCTACAGAAGTTGTGTAAACTGATTTCTTCATTCAGATCCCAGCCCCTCTCCCCTGGGCCAGGTGGATCCTGACAAGATGGAGCTTGCTGGTTTCGCCTGAGGGTGGGCAGCCACTGTGGCCTGGCCCCTGAGTACTTACCTACAGATACTACTCTGGACCCTTTAGACACAAGGCTTACCTTGACCCCAGGCTAACCTCCTAGATGTGGTAGCCGTGAGAAAATGTTCCCTCTCAATCAAATGAATCAGACTTTATGAGTAGGGCCCTTACCCCCAAATAAGGAAACAACCATAACTAAAGACACATAGAGCACATCAGCCCACTTCCCGGGGCCAGGAGCCAGGAAAGGAGGCAGCACACAACCAACAGGATAGAGCCAGGTGGCATCCCCTTCCCCTGCTGGCCTGGACCCAGATGGACAGCTCATACCTTCTCTGATCCCAACACTCATCCCAGGCACCTTCTGGAAAGAAGCCTTCTTCATTGCTCTTCTTTTTATGAAGAACTTGCCTTTCCCTAAAACTGCAGATTGCTAAACACACTTTCTCATTCCTTTTTCCCTGGTCTCTTTGCTGGGGCAGGGAAACCCCAAACTGGCCCAGTAAGGAGCCTGCTGAGCTGGAGTCACCCCAGCCCTCCCTGCCTGGCCTGATGCCCAGGCCACTGACCTGTTGGGGCAGATACAGATGTCATGCATGTAGAACTTGATGGCCTTGGACTGCTCCTTGTTTTTGAAATGGTAATCAGCCAGGAGGTAGTAGAGCTCATTCACCACCGGAGGGGAGGGGTCAGCCCCTTCTGGAAGGCAGGGCACCTAGCAGGTGAAGGACCAAGGATAAGGAGAGATGGAGTCAGGGTCTCAGATGTGACCAGTCATGCTGTAAACACAGGACCATTCACATTAGCACAGGACAGACCCTAGGCTTCTCATGGCCCTGACTTCTGGTATAAAGCAAGGAAAGAAGCCAAGGTGCATAAACAGCAATGCTGGAGGAAAAAAATGACAGGACACAGCCCCATCACACACAGTTCCTACCTCAGTTGAGGCACCCTCAATGTAGGCGGAGACTTTGTCTAGGCTCAGCGCTGGCCTTTCTGTGCGGGGTACAATGGTGGCGATTCTCTTCAGAAGGTTGGCCAAGTCAGCAGACACAGTGCTGGTCTTGTAGCTGTCAAATTCAGGAAGGGTCTTGGGCTTAAAATACTCAAACATAAACAGGGCATCCTCCCATATAAGGTCCACCTTGAGAAAAGACAGAAGGCAGATCATAATGCAGTCAGGGTAAAGCAGAAAGGGAGAAGTTCTTCCATGGGAAAAACACAGACGAGGTTACAGAGTTTAGAAACAGACCTGTATACCCTTAAAATTTTGCATACCCACTGTAATCCCCAAAACCAAACGTCTGAAGAGCAGAAAAGCAAACTGGCATACGCATGGGCCTTGATAAAGACAAATATTGGAAACTGAGGGCCGCACTCTGTGAGTCCATGTGGCCAAGCCAGAGGGTAGGTTCAAGCACGAGTGGGGACTGTGGCCAGGCCACTGACCCTCTCCATGAGCCTCAGCTACTCCACTGCTTGCTCTGGACCAGGATGGTTCTGCATTCTGTATAGTGCCCTGTGGGGGCCCTGCCCAAGTAGCTTACATTCAGGGGATGGAATTGGTAAGATTAGAGAATAAATGACAAGCCATGAGGTAATATACCCAACACTGCTCTGAAAACCAAACAAGAACAAATGAAAACCTCTAAAGAATTATTTGTATTATCCAAATTGGAAAAAGAAATCCTTTGAAAATTGCCATGCTGCACTTTTGAATGATTAGTCAACATTTGCGAAGGTAGTTTTTGCAAGGAAAACCCTTTTCCTGTGATCAGACTATGTCAGACCAGTCTCATTCTTTTGGTGCAAGAGCTATGCGTCTGATGTCCTTAAAGAGTGCTCAGAGCCCCTACTTCTCTGAGCCCCACTCCTCTGCGCAGGGGCAAGTGCGGGGGGTCTGGGCAGCACCCTCACCTGCTGGGCCGAGTGCTCCTCCAGGTACCTGGCCTTGCTCTTCTTGCTAGGGAAGCTGTACAGGCAGTAGAAGCACTGCTCCAAGGCCGTCTCCAGCTCCTCCTTGTAGGGGTGTGTGTCTTCCGAGGCGGACGCAGCGAGCTCCTTCTGGAGAACTCGTACCTATGGTAGGCAGGAAGAGATGCCTTAGAAGGCCCATAGCTTCCCTGGCACAGTGGGACCCCAGGGAGACCACCACTCTGTCAACTCTGTCAACCTGAGGAGGCCGTGTCTGTGGGACCTGTTTCCTGGAAACGGCCTATTACCCTCACAGGAGCCATTCTGGGTGCAGCTCTGACATGACCTCCTGAGGAGCTTGCTGGCCAAACTGCCTTCCTTCCAGCATGCCCAGTCAGTACCTACCAGCTGCTAGAAGGAGATATTATATGCCCTCTGGGAACTTCTCTACTTATTTATTGGCCATTCATTTGCTTCCCAAATATTTACTGAGCACCTTCTTTTGCTAGGCACAGTGTGACACAGTCCCTGCTTTTAAGAAGCTCAGATTCCAATAGAGGGGCAGTTAAACAAGTGGTTATAATGCAAGATGGTAAATCCCATTAGGGCTGAGGGAGTCTGAGAGTGACTCCCTCTCTCTCAGCATAAAGTATAAAAATACAGCACAAAATATATCCAAAGCACAAAATATATCCAAAGACATAATAAATTGTCTCTCTCAGACCAAACATTAATAAGGATTATAGAGGATATAAACAACTCAGTCAACATGTATCTATGGAGATTAGTTATGCCCAAATGTTAGCAGCTACACATTCTTTTCAAGCATCCATGGGATTTTTACCAAAATAGACAAAAAGCACATCTCAACAAGTACTAAAGACGAGAAACAATACAGACCACATTCTCTGAACATAAGTCAGTAAAATTAGAAATCAGTATATAAAGGTAGCAAATACCAAACGTCAAAACTTACAGCATGCAGCTAAAAACGTACTTGGGAGAAAACATAACCTTCAACACATGTACTAGAAGACTGAACACTGTCACTGAGTGGCCATCTAAGCACAGTGTAGTTCCAAAGACTTAGCACAGGCCTTTCCCATATGCTTCTAAACATAGGTTGAAAAAGACTTAGACCTTAATGAAAGGAAGATGTTACCTGAGGGATGGTTTAAGCACCATGTAATTCAAGGGGGTAAGCGTATAGCTTTTCCCATAAGTTTCACACATAAATTTGTAACACTTACATCTTAATAAAAGGAAGAAGTTACTGGGGTGCCTGGGTGGCTCAGTTATTTGAGCAACTGAATCTTGATTTCGGCTCAGGTCATGATCTCAGGGTCGTGAGATCAAGCTCTGCATCGGGATCCAAACTCAGCGGGGAGTCTACTTGAGGATTCTCTCCCTCTGCTCCTCCCCCCACTTGTGCGTGCTCTCTCTCTCTCGCTCACTCTCTCTCAAATAAATAACTTTTTTAAGATTTTATTTATTTATTTGAGAGTATGCAAGTGAGAGAGAGACCCCGCACACGTGCGTGCACTTGAGCGGGAGAGGGGCAGCAGGAGAGAGAGAAGCAGACTTCTGGCTGAGCAGAGAGCCTGACTTGGGGCTCAATCCCAGGACCCTGGGATCATGACCTGAGCCGAAGGCAGACACTTAACCAACTGAGCCACTCAGGTGCCCCCTGAGAAAACTAATTTAGATAAGCTTCAGGAAAGACTGACTTATAAAAAAGGAGCAGAGGAAGCACAAATAAATGATTTTAGCACTGAAACAGAGGCATAACCAGAGGTACCACAGAGACTTTTTAAATCATAAGCACACTTCATGAACAACTTTATGCTTATGTGGACACTATTTCAAAAATATAATTGGGTTGGGCGCCTGGGTGGCTTAGTTGGTTAAGCGACTGCCTTCGGCTCAGGTCATGATCCCAGAGTCCTGGGATGGAGTCCCACATCGGGCTCCCTGCTCTGCTCGAGGCCCGCTTCTCCCTCTGACCCTATCCCCTCTCTTGCTGTTTCTCTCTCTCAAATAAATAAATAAATAAAGTCTTTAAAAAAATATATATATATATAATTGGGTTAAGAAAAGAAAATCTAAATGGGCCTAGAATCACCAAAGAAAGGGTCAGTAGTTTAAAATTTATCCCCCCTGGGATGCCTGGGTGGCTCAGCCGGTTAAGCAGCTGCCTTCGGCTCAGGTCATGATCCCAGGGTCCTGGGATTGAGTTCCGCATCGGGCTCCCTGCTCAGCGGGGAGCCTGCTTCTCCCTCTCCCTCTGCCTGCTGCTCCCTCTGCTTGTACTCTTTCTGTCTGTGTCAAATAAATAAATAAAATCTTTAAAATTTATCCCCCCCAAAAAAAAGAAAGAGAGAGAGAGCTCTAGGCTGGGGTGACAAACTATGGCCCAGGGAGAAAACTGCCTATTTCTGTATAGCTCAGAAGCTAAGATTGGCATTTATATTTTTTAAATGATTGAAAAAAAAATCAAAAGAAGAATTTATTTTGTAACATATGAAATTCAAATTTCAGCATTCACAAGCTTTTACATATTATCTTTACATACTGACAAGGACTGCTTCTGTGCTGCAATGGGAGAGCTGAGTATCTGCAACAGAGACCCTATGGCCGACAGAAGCTTACAAGATTTACCATCTGTCCCTTTACAGTGAAAGCTGTGCCAACCCCTAGGCCAAAAGCATTAAGACAAGGGAAAAAAAAAAAAGAAACTGTAAGGATTGAAAAGAAGGGAAAAAATAGTTATTCATGGATGATATAAGTCCGCGGAGAAAATTTGAGAAATCTACAATCCATCAGAATTAATAAAAGCAGTAGTAAAGGAGTTAGGGACAGGAGAAACTTATTTTTTAAAAAGTAGTGTTCCTGGGCGCCTGGGTGGCTCAGTCGGTTAAGCAACTGCCTTCGGCTCAGGTCATGATCCTAGAGTCCCGGGATCGAGTCCCGCATCGGGCTCCCTGCTCAGCAGGGAGTCTGCTTCTCCCTCTGACCCTCCCCCCTCTCATGCTCTCTCTATCTCATTCTCTCTCTCAAATAAATAAATAAATAAATCTTTAAAAAATAAAAAATAAAAAAATAAAAAGTAGTGTTCCTATCTGTCCACAAACACGAAACAGAAAACTTAATTTTTAAATATTTATTTATAACAGGAATAAAAAAATAATGCCCAGGTATAAATCTAACAGAATATATATAAGAGCTTAAGGAGAAAATTATAAAACTGTATCAAGGGACATGAAAGTATAAGATCTGAATAAATGGAGAGATATACTACATTCATGACTGGAAAGAATCATATAAAAATGGCAACTCTCCCCCAAATTAATCTGTGAGATTAATGCCATTCCAATTAAATTCCAATGGTGGCGAGGATTAGGGAGTGGGTGGGCGGGGGTCACAAAATTTTACCAACTGTCCTTACAATGTTTTAGAAGAGGAAAGGGCAAAGAACAGTCAAGAGAATGTGACAAATAGGTAAGTCGATTAATCCTAGCAGGTATCAGTATACCTCAAAGACAGGGTGATACTGGCTCAGGAATACCTAAACCAATAGAAAGAACAAAGTCCAACAACAAACCCTCACACGTATGGACAGAAGATGGAGGGGGGCCTTACAAATTAGTGCAGAAAGAACAGACTCTTTGATGATTGGTACAAACCAACTGGCCATCCATATAGAATGTAAAATGGATCCCTACCTCATGTCATAAACAAACCAAAATTGAGAAGGAATAAAGACCGGATGTGAAAAATGAGAGTGAACTTTAAGATTAACATAGAGAAGAATATATTAATAATCTTGTGGGAGGAAAAGATTTCTTAAAGTACAAATAACAAAACAAACCACACCCAGAAAACAAAAACCCAACAAACCATAAAGGACTAATAAATTTGACATTTAAATTCTGTAAGACAAACACTATACACAAAGTTAAAAGACACGTCACATAAAATTGCATAGAAATTAGAACTAAATACACACGTGCGCGTGCACAGACACACATACACACACGGACACGTAAAACTGGTGAAACATACATATCAGACAAAAGACTGGAATTCAGAGTACATAAAAACTCTACAAATCAATAGGAAAAAGAAAAAAAGCCCAACAGAAAAATGAGCAAATTACATGAGCAAGCAAATCGCTAGCGGACACCTAGATGGCCCCGAGCAGAGAGGGAAGTCAATAAGCAGGAGCCAAGTCCACAAAGGCAAAGTTGCAGCAGGAACAGAAAAGCTGGGCCTTGGGTAGAAAAGTCAGGAGCTATGAAATGAAACATGGAGGTACTCCTATTACTTCCACTCCCTCAAATTCACTTGGCAGATCCTGGCAGCTAGAATACACGCTCCACCAAAGAAGATGCAGCCTAAGGAAAACCTGGAGTAGGATCGTCCCATCATCACCCCTGCTGCCTGCTGGAAGGCCGCTCCTCAGCACCACTCCTGCTGGGTACCAGCTTGCAAAGGTGCTACCTCATTCTTGACTTTCCCCAAGCAGCATAAGGGCATAAGGGTGACTGACTGCCTTGTGGAGGTGACCCTGTGGAAGTAGACAATGTCTCCACACTCTCTAATTGGGAGAGGGAAGGCAGAAGAAGGAAGTCGACAATTCCTGGGCAGCAATATAGTCTAAGCTTAGCACAATTCTTCCAAAAATGGTCCTGAAGCGTGGAGCTGACCCAAGGTGAGCACCTGGGAGGCCCTCAGAACTTACAGGGTAGAGCAGACACTCAGGCATCTACAGCTAGGGCTCCTGCCAAGTCTCTGCCTCCTCAGCACAAGTGCTCTGCAAACTGTCAAGCCTTACACATACATGAGCTCTATAAATATTCTCAGTCTCGTTCATTCATTCAACCCATTATGCACTAAGCACCTACTATGGGCTAGGTGCGCTGTGCTAAGTACTGGGATCCAGCAGTGAACAAAACTAACAAAAATCCCTACTTCATGGAAGTTACGTTTCAATGGAGAAGAGGTACACAATAAACACACTAGATAAATAAATTATAAGGCATGCTAGAAGGTGGTAAGAGCCACGCAGAAAGCATAGGGCAGAGGAGGAAGATCAGCACTGGGGAGGCAGACTGCGGTTGTAGAGAGGATATGCTTGCTCACTGAAAAGGTATAGAGCGGAGGTCAGCAAACCTTTTCCTGAAGGGCCATACGATAAATATTTTAGGTTTCACGTACCATATGGACTCTATCAGAGCTTCTCATCCCTGCCACTGTATTGCCAAAGCAGCCATAGTTAATAGGTAAATGAATGGTTATGGCCATGTTCCACTGAAATATTTATTAACAGACCTTGCAGGCTGGGTTGGGTGACCCTCTTGTGCTCTGTAACCTGTCTGTGTGCTGTTTGGCCTCACACTCAGCAGCGAGTTTTGGGGACAGAATCATGCTGCTTATCCCCAGTATGCCCAGTCAATCACAGCTGCCAAGTGAGGGAAGGTTATTTGCACTCACCAAATATTTACTTGCTAAATAGCTATTGATTCAGCAACTCCTACCTTGTATGAGTGGTGCCTGGCAAACAGGACTCATTGGAAGGCAGTGGTGAATGCAGTTGTTTCTTCTAAAATTACTATGAAGGGCCCAGCCCTATGCCTGACACACACATAACAGATGCAGTAACAAGTAATGGTTCTAAATCCACCTGTAGGTCAAGCCAGATCCAGAACCCCTGAACTCAGGTGCACAAGGGAACCAAGTTCAGACTTTCTGGCAACTCTGAGTAGTCAGATACAAAATCAAAGAAGCACAGCAGGCCCCAGTGCAGGGGGAGGCCAAGCAAGCAAGCCTCAGGGTGCCAACCCATCCCACCCTGCACTCCTCCCCCGCACCCGCCCTGCCCCCAGCCCTGGCCAAGAGGGCAGTGCTTACGTAGAATCGCAGCAGAGCCCCATCGGAATTGCAGCACCAGGACCTCCTGCCCAAATATTCGTGGGCTGTGTTGAGCAGCATGAGGGAGGATGGGAGCATGGGCGTCTCGGCCATCACTAGGGAAAGACAGACCGGCACAGAGTTAGCATGGGGACATGTGTGGGAGCTGCAAGGCTCAGCCTTTCCTTTGCAGGCTTTTCTGTCTTTACCAAAGCGGCCACAGATTTTTCTTTCTTTCCTTTTTTATCTTTTTAAGTAAGTAATGACTTGACTGGCTTTACTAAAGCAATACACGCTTCTCAAAAAACAATTCAAATCATACAAGAAGACATAAGGAATGCCTCATCCACCTCCAGATAACCATGCTGACATTTGGTGGACATCACTGGAAGCATCTTTCTGGGCACATATATGAAACATTTTGAAAGACAAAGATAATTTTTATTTATTTATTTTCCCCCCAGGTTTTTTTTTTTTTTATTTTATTATGTTATATTAGTCACCATACATTACATCACTAGTTTTTGATGTAGTGTTCATAATTCATTGTTTGCATATAACACCCAGTGCTCCATGCAATACATGCCCTCCTTAATACCCGTCACCGGCTAACCCATCTCCCCACCCCCTTCCCCTCTAAAACCCTCAGTTTGTTTCTCAGAGTCCATAGTCTCATGATTCGTCCAGAAAGATAATTTTTAACAATGAAACCCGTATGACATATACCATTTCTTAAAGATTCTTATACGTAGGCCTACTGGAGTATTATAGAAAAAAAATAGAATGACCAAATTTCAGTTAAGTGTTTGTTCACTAGAACTATTATTAGCTCCTTAAAGATTCTTCAGTGTTTTTGAAACTCTAGGCTATTACCCACTGGTGGGCTTGTAATTAGCATTTTTAAAGAGGACTAGGATAGAACACAGGACAGAAAATACCAGTGGGGCTCACACCAAGTAGAATAAGGATTCTTTCATGAAATTTGTTTCATACTTTTTGACCACTGGCCAGCCCCAGTCAAAAAGGTGTGAAAGGGGGGCACCTGGGTGGCTCAGTTGATTAAGTGTCTGCCTTCAGCTCAGGTCATGATCCCGGGGTCCTAGGATGGAGCCCCTGCTTCTCCCTCTGCTCCTCCTCCCCTCCCCCCGGCTCATACATTCTCGATCTCTCTCACTTGCTATAAAAAAAACATAAATTAATTTAATTTTTTAAAAAAGGTATGATGGGGTGCCTGGGTGGCTCAGTTGGTTAAGCGTCCGCCTTCGGCTCAGGTCATGATCCCAGGGTCCTGGGATCAAGCCCCACATCGGGCTCCGTGCTCAGCGGGGAGCCCACTTCTCCTTCTCCCTCTGCTGCTCCCCCTGCTGTGCTCTCTCTCTCTCTCCGTCAAATAAATAAATAAAATGTTCAAAAAAAAAAAAAGTATGAGGCATGGATTTAAAAAAAAAAAAAAACTCAGAAAATCATGAAGAAATTAAGTCATGCCAGTCCTTTAGTCTCCATTTTCAACAGCATCAAGTGATTCTATTACTCAAGATGGATGATAGCTTATAACACTTCCTTTCTCCCCTTCTCCCAATTTTTTTGTACATATTATTTGTAGCACTTCAAGGTTCGTAACACTGACACTCTGTTCTGTGACCATAATTAGCATAGTTGCTTTCTCTCAATTCCAATTCTATGGATTTGGTGCTCATCAAAAAATCTTGCCTGTGGCTTTTCCACTCCTGACGAATTTCATTCTGACTCATGTTGGTTTACTGACTTCATTCTCCAGTGGTGTTTTTAGAAGCACCCACAGAAGCTGGAATCCCTGTTTATAAATGTCTGTTACCACTATTAATTATAAGCAACTTGGCTAGATGTCCTAGTTTGCACCATCTTTCCTTGAAAACAGCGTAGACTTTTAAATATCACCTCAACTGCCTGAATGCGGCTAGGGAGAAATCTGAAATGAGTCTCATGTTTTATCCCGTGAAGATAAATTGCTTTTTCAGTTTAGAAATCTAAAAAATCTTTATTCTTAAAGTAGATCCTTAACCAGGATGTATCTTGCTGTGTATCAAATTTTTCACGGTATATACCGAAAACTTTGAATCTGCACATTCAGTTTTTATTACAGAGAAATTCATGTTATTCCTGTGTTTGACAGTGGGTTGACTGCTTGTCCTGTTTCATTGCTAGAGTCTTTCCATCAGAAGCACAATCTATCCTCGCACGGACCACCTGTTTCCCACATCTATCCTTCTCATCAACGCTTTTGGCTCTGAACTGTATCCCTGGTTTCAGTTCTACATATACTCATTCTGCTCCTCGCAGCCTGCTTTATTAGTTTATAATGGTGAGGCTTGGTTTGCAATGTTTTCCCTTAGTTTTGCAATTTTCCATTTCGTTTCATTCTGCTTATTAGTTCCAATTTGGTAATCAGTGATTTCTTGTGCAAATCGTTACAGGGCCCCAACTCTGTTCCTTGGTGTAAGTTTTCTTCCTGATTGAGGTCATCTATTTCTTTTTCGTCCCCCACACAGGGTTGGGGGCAAGCTACAATAGGTCAGCACACTTCCCACGTCACTTCTTCTACCCTGCTCATGGTCTGCTAGGGCACTTCCTCCATACAACGTAATTCCTCCATATCAGCAATGGATTTTCTGGGGCACTTTCCCAAATATAAGATCAATTTGCCCTTTCCTTAAAGCCATAATTTTAAAGTAGGTGCTGCTCTCAACCCACTTTCCTGTAACCTGTGTCTGCGGAGGTAGAAGGGAGATTACTGGGCGAGTGCTGCACACGGTCCTCGCTGGGACACCTGGATTTCGTCTTTTCTCTGAGATGCCCTTTAAGGTAGGACTGGCTAACCACTGAGAGGAGTGCAGTCAGCAGACAGCCCCCAGCTGTCAGCTCCTTCAGGTTCTTCTGTAGCTGCAGAGATGCACCTCACCCAAGGTCATGCACTTTCTGTGGGAGTCCATATGCAATGACTGAGCAAGATAGGAGTCTAAAGACCAGCTACTTGAGTCCAACATGGTAGGACAGCTCTGATGGGCCACTCTGGCTCCAGAGCTGCCTGCCAGGTTGGCCAAGGCCTGGGTCAGACCTGAAGCACAGATCAACTTTCCTTTGCTCTATCCTGCTTCCTCTCCCCAGTGAACTGGCTCAGAGAACTCAATATGACAATGTTCTACCCTACACCGGACCTCTCCCCACCCAGCCAGTAATGTGCTTCATCCCTGGATCCCTCCCCTCAGCGTGATCTGGTCACTGGAAGGTGGCAGGGCCCTGGAGCCCTTCCTGTCTCTGTCGAGCCCAGGGTGATATGGAGGGGCTTCTCCACTTGCCCACTCTCTACAAATGAGAGGACATTAATAATATTTCCCAGGATTTTGCCAACTTCCCATCTTCCCTCAACTTTCCTACCAGTGGGAGAGGATGGGACAGGAACCACACCTGCTGCCAGTCCACCAGAATCTTATTCTTTCCTTGGCCTTCCCTCTCAAGTTGATGGCATTCCACTGTCCCCCTTTCCTTGTTTGCTTACTGGCAGGTTTTTAAAATCTATATTTTGTTTATATAATTAATCAGAGGGGAAAGAATACTCTTAATTCAGGAGTCTCTCTGTATTATATTTATAAGAAAAACAATAAGCATAATTGTAAACCTCAATTTTTTTTTCACTATTAAAACCCTTTTGGAAAATATAAAGGTACTACTTGTCAAAAGCTCAAAAGATATTCATCCTAGAAATTTATCCAAAAAATCAATTAGGCAGAAGCAAAAAGGTATACATGAGGTTCATCGAAGTGTGACCTATAAGAGAGAAATGCTGCAGGCATCCTGAGGGGTCAGCAGGGGGGATGGTTCAGTAAAGCAGGACACCTCTCAACAGCATTACAAAAACTACAGAGCAAAATCTGAAACAGCTTCATAAAATAGGTCCTGAAAGCCTTTCTCAGTCTGGCACTTCCCATGTCCAACCCACATGGTCCAGCTCTCCTGCAACCCTGCTCACGCTGCTCCATCTCCCCAGTGTCCTCCTCTGCCCCTGCTCTTCTCTCAAACCTCAGCCCAATACCACCCCGCCCCTCGCCCCCACCCAGGCAGCATGAGGCACCCTTCTCTCAGCAGGCCACCCTGGCTTGGCACTGTGGGTGTTCTGGTCTGTCTCCTCCCACCATGAATCTGTCAGAGTGAAGTGCCTTATTCCCAGAGGTCTGACATGCAGTGAGCAGCTGATAAGTACTGGGGGAGTTAGAGAGAATGAATGGAAGGAAACAAACTGCATGTTAACTCTGGCCTTCTCTAGGTTGTTGGAATAGGGATGACTTTCTTTCCTTTCCATTTTTCTGATTTTTCAAATCACTGAGGAAAGATTCCCAATAAATTTAATCTGAAACTTAGCTGAATACATAAATATGTGTATTAAAATCTCAGCTATATAAAAAATTTGTGTCATTGGCCAAGTCTAGACAGAAAATGCAGGAACATTCTACCACTTGGTAGAATGATAGGGAATCTTTGTTTAAATGTCATTTAGTTGTTATTGTTAATTCTTCAATTCACCACATTTCCTACCACTGCACTGACTTGGCTCAAGTACCACCTCTATGAAGAGTCCTGGGCTCACCCTCTTCGGTTTCTTGTTATAACTACTCATCATTTGGCACTCCCATGTGCCAGGCACTGATTCAACAAATGATAGCTTTACTATTTCATTTTGTCCTCAGAACAATCCTCTGAGATAGGTACCATTATTCCCAGCATGTACCTGGGGAATAGAGGCTGAGAGGTTGTATGACTTGCTCAAGGTCACACAGTCAAGACGTGACAGTTGGGATTTGGAACCTGTGCTCACTCCATACCTCCCTCACTGGCGGGCTCACACCAGCAGGGGTCACAGAGCATGGTGGTTAAGTGCAAGGGCCAGTGTGTAGCTGCCCATCTCACAGGGCTGCCTTGGGAATTAAAGGAGTAAGCAAGTGTGAGACTGCCTGGAGCAGTGTCAGCACTCTTTGTAAGCACTCGCCACGCTGTCATTCTGTGTTGCCATCGGCACCAGACATGAAATACCACACCCCACTGCCTCTTGACCTCCCTGGGCAATGAGCTCCCCAAAGGAGCTTCTGCTTCTTCTGAGCACCACACAAAACCCTGATGACTGAGCCCTAAGTCCACTCAACACCTGGATAGAGCTGTCAAGGCCTGCCCCCACCCAGACCCATTTCCTGCCACCTTCATCTGTTGGGTTCTGGAGCTGTTGCTGGTGGCAGAGGGAGTGGAAGGTGTCCTCTTCCTGCCAGATGATCCGGTGCAGGATGATCCAGGGCAGCACTGAGGAGACATGGGGCTCCTTGGGCTCCTCTTGCACGGCCATGCTACAGTCAATGACCTGGGAGAGGGAGAAGAACAGGGGATGTCATAGTAGGGCCAGCTGTCGCTCCCACCCTCTGGGATGACTCCTCAGGGCAGAGGTGGGGACACTGACCTAGAAGCATTCCAGCACATCATCAGCGTCCCAGAGTACCCAGCAACAGAGTTAAGCCCAGGCATCGGAGAAGCCAGCTCTGATAGTCCTCCCTTATGTCACGTGCAGCTCCTGATGCCCTCAGCACCTACTGTGTGCTGGGCCCGTGCCAGATGTGAGGGTTACAGAGGTGAGTGGGGCAGGGAGGGAGTTGATAGCACAGAGGGAAGAGAGCCACAGACAAGCCACTCAAGAGTTAAGAATCAGGAGCGCCTGGGTGGCTCAGCTGGTTAGGCAGCCGACTCTTGATTTTGGCTCAGGTCATGGTCTCAGGGTCGTGAGATTGAGCCCCACGGTGGGCTCCACGCTCAGCATGGAGTCGGCTTGTCTGTCCCTCTCCCTCTACTCCTCCCCCTGCTTACGTGCATGCTTGCTCTCTCTCAAATAAATAAATAAATAAATAAATAAATCTTTTTTAAAAAATTAAGAATCAAAATCAGTATGGCCACTGCATTTAAGGTAAATGAGGGCCACAGTGGGGTTGCCAAGGAGGGGGTGGGCAACTGAGGTTTCCTGGAGTGGAGGTGACACTCCAGGTGAATGGCTGTGGTGGAACCAATACTGAAGAGGGCAGGAATGGGTGGGTGGCAGAGGACAGGCATGCAGGCAGAGGCCCAGAGGCAGCCGAGGAAGCAAAAGATGAGTAAAGGAGGCTGGGCGGAATCGTGCACCTTGGGTGATGGGCAACCCGGAGGAGTATGAAGGGTTGAAGAGAGGGAGGAGTACACTGATGTTCCCATGTCGCGGTGATGGCTGCACTGGGAGGGTAGAGGGGGCAAGGAGGACTGCAGGGAGCAAGCTGCCACAGTTCAAAGAAGAGAGAGCGGTGGCCTGGGCTAAGGCAGAGCACTACAGACAGAGAGGAGAAACAAAGAATGGGCACGTTAAGGACGTGGATTTGGCAGGACCTGTTGATGGCCTGAGTAGTAGTTGTCAGAAGAAAGAGCTTAAGGAAAGTTCCCTGCTATGAAGCCCACCTGGACGACTGGAGTGCTGTGATCACCCCTTGGCTATGAGGGCCAGGATGACGTGGGGTGGTGGAGAGCCCCGGTGGGGAAACAGAGGGCCTGGGGTTCCAGCCCCAGCTCCACCTCCTGCTCACAGCACACACGTCAGGGCCTCCTGCTCTGAGCCTAAGTCCACCCTTTGGGGATGGGTGGTCTGGAAGAACCCTGTGGTACCAAGTGGTCAGCAGTCTTCACCCCCACAGACCCGACCAGCCCCATGGAGGTGTGCAGCCAGTGCACAGCCAGAGCAGGTGCCCGCTTCCTGCAGCCAGAGCAGCCAACACATCCCCTTGGGGTGCCTAGCCTGCAGTAAAGCCGGTGAGCTACGAAGAAAGGGGATGTCTGAAAAAAGGAGTAGTGGCTTACCTGGATGAGGTTGTTGGTGAGCCGGGTGAGGCCAGTGGAGGAAGACGATTCCTTCAGGATGCTGCCACTGCTGTCAGCCGAGAGCGCCTGCTCAATGCCCAGCAGCAGCTGGGTCACCGTGGCCACCCACTCCTCCTTGGCTGCAGACTCACTTGCATTCACCATCTGCTGGACGGCCTCGTGCAAAGCCACATCGGAGCATTCGAAACACTGTTGGTGGTCCTTTAGCCGGAGCAAGGAGTCCTGAGCACAGGTAGGGGCGAGGAGGAGGAGGAGCAGGGCATACCATGAGAGGACTATGATGGCACTCTCCACGCCTAGTCCTCAGGACTGAGGGCCAGGTGGCTGGGGACAAAGACATGAGGGGCAGTCCAAAAAGAGGGCTTTCCACAGGCCTTGAGGCCTCTGTGAGGGCAATCACAGCACAGCGTGTGCCAGCCAGGGGGCTTTCAGAAAGGGGCTTGACCTCTGCACCTCAGTTTCCTCATTTATAAAGCTGGGACATGGATGAGGCCACAGAGCCGGTGAGCAGCCAAGGTGAGACTGAGTGAGTGACTCCACCACCTCTGTCAGCTCTCACCCCGAGCCACCGTGCCCCAGGCCACCCAGTCATGCACTCATCTGGTACCGTGGCTCCGGAGGGGTCTCAGCAGGGAGGGCAGGCTGCCAGGGAGGGACTCTTTCTGCAGAGGAGGGCCTGAGCAAGGCCACAGCAGAGGCAAGTAGCCCGGCAGTGCTGAGGTCATGGCTCTAAGAGGCCCCGCCCGACCCAGGTGCCCAGGTGGAACAAGGTACCGGGTACAGGAAATGAGCTGCTATACCTAGCACACTCAGTGCCGTGCCTTGGCACGTGGAAGAGCTCTCAGTACACCACACTATTTTAAAATCTTCTCTTTGGGAGCCATCGCTTTTTGTGCAGCCCCCTTTCCTTTTGCTCTAGAACAGAACCCACTTAGGCACCTCAGTCTCAGCCACTTTCATCACCATGCCACTGTGCAGGGAAACTCAGCCTGGCTGTGAATTTGCAGATCTGGCGGGCAGCCTGTCAGACCAGCAGGAAGCACCTGCTGCCCGGTGCCCCGTCAGGCTCTGACCTCACTGCAGCTAAGGCCTGGCAGCAGCTCCACACAACAGGCACAGCTGCCCCTCTCCAAGGGGATGCAGACAGGGGTGCCCAAAACTGCCTTTGGGATGTGCTGCAATGTCTGAACACAGATCAAAGCCATCCTCAATTTAAAAGCCCTAATTGCCAGGAAAATGGAGTCTGTGTTTCTTTAGAGAAAGCCAACACTCTTTAGCAGGAGGCCAGAGCCATAAAGGAGACTACAGGGTGCAGACATGGAACCCCAAGGCCCAAGCTGACCCCTCCTGATCAAACACCAATCACGCAAGGGGCAGGGGCTTATTGTGTAGCAAGATAAAGACTACAGACCTGAAAGTGCAGCCAGCGTTGCCACGAAAGTCAGGGACAAGACAAGGACCCACCAGCAGTGCTCTAATGTGACATAATCCCCAGGGCTCAAGGCTAGAAAGAGCTCAAAAGCACAAGAATAACTGCCAACAAATGAGGAGACCAAGGACCACTGACTGTGGGCAACATGATCATCTACCCCAAACAAACAGAAACTTTCAGAAATAATGGGAATGCAGCAAAGTGGCTAGATTTAAAATAAACATGCAAAAATCAATAGGGTTCCTATAAACCAGAAATGTACAGTTAGAACATATAATGACCACAAAAGGATCCTGCTCAAAGTCGCAACCAAAAATACCAAGAACTTAGAATCAATTCAACCAGAAAAAAACTACACAATTACATCAAAGAACATTAAAAGCAGCTTGCCTAAATAGGGAGAGAGAGCCATCAAGTTGCTAGAGGGGAGGATTCCAAATCAGACCCCCTCCACAGACGTATTCCATAAAAGCTAGACGAAGGACAATAAATGCAAAACTAACACCAAGGGAAGAAAACAAAGGCAAATACACTTTTTATCTATCTGTTGACATGCTTCTTGTCTGCCTCCCTTCTAAAATAGAGGTTTGGCCAAAGGGGGCCTTTCTCCCCTGCCCAGTGCCAGACACACTACGGGAACTTAATCCATGTATGTGGAATGAGTGGATGAATATTCTTCTAGTCTTGGAAAGGCTATCTAAGCATAATGAACAAAATCACAAACTTTTAAAAATATCAAAAGATTTGACAACATAAAATTCAAAACTCTTATATGTCAAAAAAAAAGGCCAAAATTTAAAAGCAAACTGGGAAAAAATATTTGCAACATTTGACGAAAAAAAGATTAATATCTTTAATGGGGCGGGCCTGGGTGGCTCAGATGGTTAAGCATCTGCCTTCGGCTCAGGTCATGATCCCAGGATCCTGGGATACAGCCCCGCATGGCATCGGGCTCCCTGCTCGGCAGGGAGCCTGCTTCTCCCCCTCCCTCTGCTTCTCCCCCTGCTCATGTTCTCTCTCTCTCTCTCTCTGTATCTCTGTGTCTCAAATGAAAAAAAAATCTTTAACAAAAAGAAAGAAAAAAAGGGCGCCTGGGTGGCTCAGTTGGTTAAGCGACTGCCTTCAGCTCAGGTCATGATCCTGGAGTCCCGGGATCGAGTCCCGCATCGGGCTCCCTGCTCAGCAGGGAGTCTGCTTCTCCCTCTGACCCTCCCCCCTCTCATGTGCTCTCTCTCATTCTCTCTCTCAAATAAATAAAATCTTAAAAAAAAAATAAAATAAAATCTTTAAAAAAAAAAGAAAAAAAGATTAATATCTTTAAAATATAAAAAGTACTCCAAATCAATAAGAAAACACACCCCCTCAATGGGAAATTGAGGAAAAACCAACAGTCACTTATCCTCAAAATAAAAACCAGGTGCTTCCAGAGCACTTGTCCCAGGCCTCACCACAGCCCTCTCAAGTACTGCTCAATGCCCATCCAACCCATCCGTGAAGCACCCTGCCATACCCAGGGGTTCTGGACGACAGCAGACGGACATCTGAACCCTGGGGCCATCTTAACAGGCGCAGTGGGGGCTAGCCTCTCCCCTCCCTCTCCCTACCTAATGGCCTCCCTGGTACACCCAACCACCCCTCCCATATGCAGCCATGCTGGACACTCCTCCATTCCCCACCAATCCACCCCCACAAGCCTGTCATGGTAACTGAGGTCAGACACAGCTCATCCCTGCTCTCAGCATGGGCCAGCCTGACCCTCCTCTGCCAGGAATTGGAACCTCCCTTCCTCCCTCCCACCCTCCCTTTCTTCCCAGAACCAACTCTTTCCTCCCCTTTCACCAGAATGGAGATGCCTCCATTTGCTCCTACAGCCGCACCCCTTAACTATTTCCCAGTTCAAGAAAGTTCATTCAAATGTCTCACATAATGGGAGCAAAAAGCCTGGGAGAAGATTGGGCTCTCTTTCCAAACTGAAGGGGAAGAACCCAGTAAGATAATAAACAGAATGCGATTAGTGCGTGAACCATAAGAGACAGGACACCAGACCACCCAACGCCCCTAAGCACATCATGTTTATCACCATTCATGTTTATCATCCAACCCCACGCTTCCCGAGGATGGCGGCACTGGTGAGAGCCAGCACCCACCCATATGGTGCTTGCTACATGCCAGGCATGGTGCCAAGACACACTAACTTGTATAACCCCTGTAGCGGGCCTCTGAGGGATGGACAACAATCATCTCCATTCTAGAGACAGGGAACCAAGGCACAGAGAGACTTGAGTAACTGCCTGGCACCCAGCAGATCCTGATGCCCAGTGCTCAGTGTTTACCTCCTAAAGAAGGCAGGCACGGAGGGAGTCAAGAGGGCACATGGCTTCAAACACCACAGTGGTGTTCTTTTTTCGTACACATGGTATTTATTTGATCTTGATTATAATGTATAGTTTGTCCATTTTAACATCTACTCAAGACTTAATTTCAAAGGTAATATAAAAAGACAGGCAGATGAACAAACAGGTGGATCGATGGGTGCCATCCTTGCCTATTCTTCCTTCCTTGTCTGCCAGGCAGACATTCCAATTCAAGTATGGGCTCATCTTGAGCCACACAGAACCCTGGAACCTGCACTCCTAGGTTCCAGCTTTCCCCCAGTCTTGACCATGTCTTCTAACTAGCATCTTCCTGAGTGCCAGTCAGCAGTTCTTACTCCTATTTTTCTCTTTTGGTGCGTGTTCTTGAGGGCCATCGCAAAGCCTCCAGAGAAGAAACCCACAACCAAGCAAAGAAGGTAAGCGATCAGGGCAAGGGGGACCGTGGGCAGCACACACCTGCAGCAGGAGCAGCTGGGCCGGCCTCTCCGGAATAGAAGTCATAAACTCCAGGTGTTTAGCCCGGTCAAATCCACTGGTACACAAGGTGGGGCGAAGCAGATGCACGACAGCCCTATAGTCCCCAGCCTCGTATAGCCGCTGAATCTCCTCCAGGGACTGGCACCGCTCCAGTGACTTCAGGTTCTTATCAATCTGGAAAAGGCCCAGACATTCTGCCCGATGACAAACCCCTCACATCCTCTCTGAATCTGGCCAGTGTCTGCATTTACTAGACCCAGATGAGGAGTACGAAAGTGGACTCCCTGTTAGCACACCAGCATTTACATTAAACAAATGCTTTTTAGGGGCGCCTGGGTGGCTCAGTCGTTAAGCGTCTGCCTTTGGCTCAGGTCATGATCCCAGGGTCCTGGGATCGAGCCCCGCATCGGGCTCCCTGCTCCGCGGGAAGCCTGCTTCTCTCTCTCCCCCACTCCCCCTGCTTGTGTTCCCTCTCTCGCTGTGTCTCTCTCTGTCAAATAAATAAAATCTTTAAAAAAAAAACAAATGCTTTTTAAAAAGTACTTCTGTTGGGGCGCCTGGGTGGCTCAGTTGTTAGGGTGCTTCTCCCTCTCCCTCCACCTGCCGCTCCCCTGCTTGTGTGCACGCTCTAATAAATAAAAAATGAAATCTTTAAAAAAAAAAAAAAGTACTTCTATTAAGGTCAAGGCACTCTATTCTTTTAAAAACAAAGCAAAAAATGGGGTGCCTGGCTGGCACAGTCAGAAGAGCATGCGACTCTTCAACTCTTAAAGGGGCCGTGAGTTTGAGCCCCACCTTGGGTATAGAGATTACTTAAACACCTTAAAAAAATAGCAAAAAAACAAAACTACCCCAGAAGCAGAGAGGTTCCAGAAAATTCTCTGCCAAAATAGTTGGACAGTGAACCAGACTCCTGGAACCGAGGAACCAGAGACCACTGGAGACTTGGGTGAGCCCTGGTCCAGAAGCTGACACACAGCATTGACCCATAGAACCCTCTCCTCGCAAGAGTTCTGCTGTGGCCCCCAGAACGCAGGCAGCAGGGGCACTGCACTTGGCCTTGTCCAGAAAATTCTGTAACAGTCTGAAGGCCACTCAGCTGATGTGGACATGTCACAGCCATGGAACTGTGGCAGGGTCTGAGGCTGCGCAGTGAGAACAGGATCAGAACCGGAGAGAGCCTGACACACATGCCCTGTACCGTTGACCCAACCCACAGCCAGACCAGCACTGCAGGCTTCTATAGCAGTTTCCCTCTAATCCCGCTGGAGCTGCTGCAGCATGCGGCCCAGAGAGCCAAGCAATGATCATTCCAGATCTTGCCGATAAAGGCCTCCCTCCATCCCTGCCCCCTGCCTGGATGAGCTTTCCCTCAGGGGGGTGTGCTGGCGAGTCCAAGGCGCCCTCATGCACCAGAGCTGCCTCTCCCAGGCCCCTTCACCCTCCCCTGGGAGGAAGGAGCCCCGCTCAGCGCGTGGGCCGCTCTCCTGCTCCACAGGGACACAACAGGCCTGGTCTAACTGGGCCAACCCAGAATAAATCTTTGACCAAGAAAACACCATTAAATAACTCCCACCCACCTCCTCCAAGGAAACGACCGAATCATTGTAGAGGTTGGGCAGGCGGATGACGACGTCTCTTTGCTCAGTCCCTGCCTCTGCCTGGATGGCAGTGGGGCTCTGGAGCAGTTCTGTGCAGATGTCATAGTTCTCCAGGGCCTGCTCCATGTCTCCCTGGTCAGAGGAAAAGCAGTCAAGGGACAGGAGCAGAAGGAAGAAAACTCCCTGTGCTGTGGCAGGTGCCTTACCTGCCTGATCCCACTAGACTGTAGGCACTAGGGGGGCGGTTTTGTCCAGTGACTGCTATACCCTCTACAAGGGGGCCTGGCACACAGCCGGGGCTCAACAAGTATTTGCTGAACGAATGATTACTTCATACCACAATTCTAAGGAAAGGTATCATTAACCCTATGTTGCAGATGAGGACACCTGAGGAAGGTTGAATGTCTTGTTCAAGATCATGAGCAAATAAATAGCAGAGCCAGGATTCGAACCTAGACCGGTCCTAATTCCAGAACCGACTATGACAATCTTACTCATTCTACCACAGTGCACCGGGTACCAGCATGTGAGGTGCTGGGTAACAGCCAGTCCACCCCGGCCATCCAGACCAGGCTCTGACAGGAAGCCTTCTGAGAATTCATACAAGATAAGTGGTTTTCCCTTCTAGAAAGCTCTGCATCCATTTGTGCACGCATTCAGGTGCTCTCAGGAAAACAAAGGCAAAGGGTTCAAGGCCTCAGGGTAATCCTGAGTGAGGAGGTCTACAGGGTGCACAGGAGATCCCTTCCCAAGCTCTGTGGTCGTGCTGATATGCTGTACAGACGGGAGGTTGTGCTGGGATATTTGAGATCTCAAGATTCCCCACCACATCCCACTTCCTCACCCTGAGACCAGTACCAGGCAGGTGCCATGTGTGCACATGCACACATATCCTCAACAAGACATCCAGCTCTCTTCCCTCCCTTTGGGTGCCAGGGAATGCTGACCACAGAACCAACCTGCAGTGCCAGGAACCGAGCCTTCAACCAATAAACGCGGACCACAAATTCTAGCCAGCCATCCTCAAACAGGTCCCGCTGGGATGAGGCAAATGACAGCTGCAGAAGGTCTCCCAGGAAGTGGGTTCCAGGGAAATCAGGCCCAAACCTGCCATTCACCACACCAGCAGGGCAGTTCCGAGGAGACACTGAAAACCATTCAGGCCAGAACAAGTCAACTTCATGTACACATTCCAAACACCCTTCTGCTCCCTAGAGGTTGCCCTTAGCCCTCACCATACTTGCTTTAGTGTCCAGGAGTACCCTGAGCCCCTTGGAGCCTTATAGCCCCTCAAATGGCAAGCATCAGAGAAGTCAGACAAACCAGACAGAGGATGCAGAGACCCCAAGGGTCCTCTTTTTACATACTGAACTTTGTTCACCAGGTAGTGGTTTAAAAGTCAGAATGATTCACATCACCTAGGAAAACTATTGGGACACATAAAGTGTCAGGTGATAACTTGAGAAATCTGAGATCCTACTTCCTTCAATCCTGAATAACAGAAAAAGCAGGTAGGTGGCTCCCTCTGGGGGCTCAGCTATAACTAACTACTTCTTAAGTGTCTAAAGGACTTCTTTGGGACCCTGGATTTTCCCTAGGCCAACAAGCCAACCCAGGAAATGTGCCCACTGCAGGTGTAAGTCTGAATTCCATGACTCAGCCTCCCCACTCCTGTTTCCTCCTGGCTGCTGAGGGTTGAGAAAATTACTCCTACCACAGAATACAGAATGCTTCCTACCTGCAGAACTTCTGCCCTTGGTCAGCAGCCATTGGTCCAACTGGAGCTCCATGCAAGAGAGAGACATCAGCATCATATCCTGTAGGACAGGCACCAGAAGGTCAGGAATGAAGCCACAAAGAGGCATCAAAGGGTGAGGCATGGGGCGAAATGAAACTAAAACTTACTTTGATAAAGATATAATTCTTTCTTCAACCTACTTTCCATTTTATAATCAATGGCTATTTGCCAGGACATAAAAAGAAGCACATGGATCTACACTGGGACAAGACCTGGGAGGAGCCGGAGACCTGTCTTCAGTCCTGAGGGACTGTCCTCTGGAAGAGGCAGCTCTGTCACCTGCCGAATGCCAGGCCAGATGCTGCACCCATACCACAGCGCTCAAGCCTTCGAAGTGGCTGGGTCAGGCATCACCTCCAGAGTCACAAGGAAGCTGAGGTTCAGCAATAAGGAGGCACTTGCCAAGTGGGCAAAGCTGAGAAATCACCAACCTAGCTTGTCTGGAGACCAAAGCCACTCCACACCAGCCCTGGGGGAGCAGGCCTAATGGGCAGCAGCTGGCAGGGTGCAGTCCCTGAGCTGTCCCTGTGGAGGGGGCACGGACTCACATGGCCCTCAGGACCTGCCAAACCCCCTGAGCCCCCAGCCAGAAAGACCACCCAGATGGGCTCTAAAGGCTCCCAGGGCACCCTCGCGGGCATCCAGCCTTCCTCCTGTAACAGGAGAAGGGGACCAGAGCACCCAGTGTTCCCTTGAGCCTCAGGAAACCCCGAGGGGAGGAGCCTGGGGTGCGGAGTGCAGTCAGCGTGTAGGCTGAGCATGGGCCAGCCCCCTACTGACAGTGGGCCCCACCACTTCCCTAAGCAACCTATTTAGCCTCTGCATTTCTATCTTCTCACCCGCTAAAAAGATTGGTAACAGTCCCTGGCACCTGGAACACAGCCGAATGTTTCACTTCCACCCACTCTCTCCACTGGCTTTCCTCCATCTCAGGAAGCCACCCCACCACCAGCCCTGGTGCCTGAGCTAGCCCCAGAAGCCCTGTCCACCATCTCATTCCCGCACCTCCGCTTACAGCTCATCCTGTCAGCTCTACCTCCAGAACTTTCCACTCTACTGCCACCGTCGCTCACCTGGCAACAGCCTTCTAATGGCCCCGTGCCCACTCTCACCTCCGATTACAGCCTCCACTCAGCCACCAGGGATCTCTCTAGACACAAACCAGGCCCCGTAACTCCCCAGAGGCCCAGGTCCTAGGCCCACAAATGGATGCAGCCAAGTAGGCTCAATGTGACAGCAAGCCCATACCCACAGAAGGTCCATGTGCCCAGCCCCTGACCCCAGCCCTCCAGAGGCCCCCCGCCCACCTGACCTTGATGTGCTTGTTGCTGCAGTCCCTCAGCAGCGGGTTGGGCAGGCTGGTGCTGTGCCTCCTCCAGCTGTGATAGATGCTGAGCACAACCTCCGCCAGGCCCGGTGGCCACCTCAGCAGGAACTTATGGCCCATGCTCTTCAGGTAGCGCATCATCAGCTCCAGGATGCCCCCGTTGGTCAGGTTCTCCAACAGGAATGCATGTACATCCTGCTTCTCTGCCCGAGGAGGGAGAAACAACGGACTTGAATGAAGGACCTTCCACGCCAGGGTCTCCCATTTTCATTGGGAGAAGAGAGAGGCAGGGGTGGGGCAGGGCAGGGGCAGAAACAGGAGAGCACCTATGTCCTCCCATGTGGTGGTGGTGAGGCCAGGCCACTGGGCCCCAACCCTAGCTCCATGCCCTCACCGGCTGTGAGTGAACCGCTCTGAACCTCCAGCTCTGAGGTAGGTACTGAAGGGCCAACCTACCTGCGCTGCCTCATGATGCGCACTCGATAGCTGGGTCATGTGCATCTGACTTGCAAAGCCAGGCCCCTGGCTTCGGCCTGAAGCACACGTCCTTCACGGAGCACAGTCAAGTATGAGCCTAGACATGTCAACAGACCTCCCAGCTGACTATGGAGCTCAGGCCCAAGACAAATCCAGGCAAACCCCTGACATGCTTTAAAGATCACCCCAGAACTATTTTCCCAGAACAAAACCTAAGCAGGCTATAGGATAACGGGAGGAAGAATTCCCAACACGGAATGATCAAGTTGCTCAATTCCTACCAGATTCCATGAACGTAGCTGAGTCGTATGACAGTCGGTGAGGACCGGTGCTCGGGAAACTTTGCAGTTTGGCTTCTGACTGGACTTCGTAAGTATTAAAGGGATCATCTTCCTCCTCCGGGTCCAGCTTTCTTAGCCTGCATGGAACACACCAAAATCACAAAAGCCATACCAACACATTCTGACACGAGCACTTGAATTCTTCCAATTAGAAAAATGAAAGAGCAAGACAGAAGAAGATGCCAATCAGCGAGCAGATGGAGGGGTCCAAAATCCAGGCCTCTGGGAGGCTCTGCCTCTTTCCATGCCTTTCCAAGCTGGCATCTAATCTATACCCTCACTCATTCATTCATTCCACCAACAGGACTTGTTGATTACTGAGCATGTGTCAGGCACTAGAATTCAGCTGTGAGTGTGGCAAACCCTGCCCGCAGTAAGCTTACCTTCTAAATGGGAGACAGACAATAAACAGAAACACAGAAACAAAGAGCCCAAATGAGGACCAACCACCACAGAGTGCTTAAAACAGAGGGTCACAGGGGACATCTTTGGAGAGCTGAATCAGGAAGGCCTCTCAGAGGGGATAATGCCCATGCTGACAATGGAGGAGGAAAAGGGGCTGGCCGTGCAAAGAAGCAGGACAGGGACAGGTGGAGAGGCACAGGCCAGAAGAGCACCAGGTATGTTCTAAGACCTGAGGGGAGCCCAGCAAGCAAGAAGAAAGTGGAGTGAGTGGAGTATGGGGGCATAGACGGCCATAGATTGGCATCTTCCATGGCTCCCCACAAAGCCCTGGGCCTGGGGAGGAACATTCTTTCAAGCACCTCCCAAGGACCACATTTTGGCCATCCTGTAGCTTCCCCTCAACCAAGGAGCCCTGGGGCATAAACACATAAAACAGGCACTCTTTGATGGCTTCATTTTTTATGCACACACACTGCCAGGGTGACTACTCTGGGCAAGTTCTCACATTGCTCCTGCCTGGCCATTCGAAGAAGCAGACATGGAAACCAACAATTAAAATAAAGATAAGGAAGGTAGAAAACATTCCACATGAAGAGGGCAAGAGGGGTGCCTGGCTGGCTCAGTGGATAGAGCATGAAACTCTTGATCTCGGGGCTGTAAATTCAAGCCCCACATTGGATATAGAGATTACTTTTAAAAAAATTTTTAGGGGGAAAAAATATTTTTAGGGGTGCCTGGGTGGCTCAGTCGGTTCATGTGTGCCTTTGGCTCAGGTCATGATCCTGGGATCCTGGGATCGAGCCCCATGGGGGCGGGGGGGTCCCTACTCAGAGGAGAGCCTGCTTCTCCCTTTCCCTCTGCCACTCCCTTGGCTTGTTCTCCCTCCCCCCGCCCGTCAAACAAATACATAAAATCTTTAAAAAAATGCATACTGAACACACATGGTTACCTTCCAAACTCCACTCCAGAAACTGTGAAGGGATAAAAAGGTACAGGGGATAGGAGAGGAAGCCCCAGCAGACAAGAAATGTGTACACCAAATGTCAGATGGCAGCAAGATGATGAAGCAGCAGAAACAGAACTGCTCTCTTCACTCAGCTAAGGGCAGGGGAGGAGGCATGAAGAAGCCCATGCACTGCCATCATAAACAATGGGCCCTGGAGCCTCTGAGGAGCTGGGGAGGCAAGGACAAAAAGCAAGAGCACTGGTGAAAACTGACTTAAGGAGCACGGGCACCCAGGCCCCTCCCAGCTAGGGGCAGCCTGGACTCTTCTCCTCCTGGACTCTTCTCTGAGAACATTAAGAACTGGTGAAATCAAGGGAGGATTTCTAAGCCTGTCCTCCTCCTCCTCAGAATTTGAGGGAACCCTACTGAGAAACCAAGCATGCACACTCTTCCTGAAAGTGGAATGGGTGCTCCCTTCTCTGGAGTTTCCCAGAGTCTGCACCCAAGAAGCAGCAGCCCTAGGCCTCCCAGCAAGTGGATGTCTATGTGTGCATGAGGACATGAGTGGCCTCCAGCTCGGTGATCCATCCATCTCCTGAGGGCCCAGGGAGTATTTGGTTCTCTGAAAGATGTGTAAGTCATGGTTCCTGCCTTCAGGAAGTTCAGAGGAAAGAGAAGTGAGATCTGTGCTTTAGCCATTGGCACAAATGTTATGGGAAAACAAAGGAGGTGCCCAGAGGAGGGGGAGGCAATGGAAAGAGAAACTTTATCAGTGGTATAGGCTGAAAGTTTGTAGGTTTGCCTATTTTCACAAATGAGAAAAAGTGTGCATGGTACCTGGATGGCAAGAACTTCATCAGAAGCTCCTGGAAATCTACCTTCTCTTCTTTCTTGCACTTGGTGTTTCGGACACGGGCAGACCGCCGCTTTGCTGTCTCTCCACTGTCTTCTGCAATCTTCTTCCGCTTTACTCCTTTCTTGGATTTATCTCCCCCAGAAACATCACCTTCACAAAGAGTGCAAACTGAAATCTTACAAGGGGCAGGGGTAAGAAAATGCACCACACAGGAACATCAGTGCCCCTAATTTTCTAACTCTACCAGTATGTTTCATCTTTATCTCTGATGTTCAAGAAACCTCCCAACTTTTCTTTAACAAGAGTCCTGAGTAAAGTTAATTTCAAACTCAAATCACTTCAAATTCCCAGAACCCATAAGCCAGATGTGAAGATTACTCTCCACGGCTACAGAACACCAGGGGCTCCAGCAGTCCCTCCCCCCAGCCCCCCCACCGCTGGCCGTGAGAGCCTCTGGGGCCTCGGTGCGTGTACTTGGGACACAACCAAGCCAGTGGCAGCGACACTGACTCTGCCCACCACCCAGGACCTTCTGAGCACCCACTGACAGGACGTGAGCAAGAGAATCATGAGAATTACAGAGAGAGCAGAGGAGGGTCACATATGATCAAGCAAAAAAGTTAGAACAACCACGTATATGTTCATTCAGAAACTCGTTTAACGGCCAGGTAGCCTTTTTTTCAGGGACACAGAAACCAAGAAAAGGCTTGGGAACTGCTGTCTGAAATTTTTTTTACAATTTGATTGATAGTAAAAATCAATAAAACCACTAAAAAATATACTACCACATATAGTGGTCCACTTTGCCGGCTTTCTTAAGGTCAAACAACTCAGCGTCAGCGCACAGCACAGCAGGACCAGCAGAGGGCCCCGCCAGCTCCCACGTTCCCAGTGAAAAGGGCCACCCTTCTGCCAGGACTTCGCAGCCAGGAGTTTAGCAGTCCCAAGAAGCTGTGGTTCTGAGGGTCAGAGCTTCATTGCTGAAGCGGCCCCTGACCAGCCGCAGCCCCGGGCGTAGGCTCAGCCTCCCCTGCAGAGCTGGGGGGCCCCCACTTAAACCTTGGGCCAGAAGCTGCAGCAAGACCCATCCCTCCAGGGAGGCCTCCCCCAGAGCTGACCCCAGGAGGGCTCCTCACCTGCAGGGACGCCAGTCTCCAGCAGGCTGGGACTGTGCAGCGGGAAGCTGGCCGCAGCCACGGGGGCATAGGAGAGCACAGATTCTGCCACAGCCACGGCCGGGTTGGCGGGGACAGGGCTTGGCTGGATCACGCTGACAGGGGCCACCACCACAGAAGACACCAGAGGCTGGCTGGGGTCCCGGTAGTCGGACAGGTCAATCCTCTTGCCAAGGCTGGGCCGCAAGGGCTCACAGGTGGTGAGGTGGTTGTACATGGCCAGCAAACTCTCTCCCAGGCACTTCCAGCTGCAAAGAGAGGGTCACCGCACCTGGTCAGCACCCAGCATTGGGTGCTCCAAGCACAGGGCCAGCTGGCCTGCGGAGAGGCAGCGGCAACGGCCCCACGGCTGCCATCCATGAGGGCAGGCAGGAGCGCTCCTGGTTTTGTTGTCATGGGTATGGACAAAATCCTGAGTCTAACACCACTTAGGTGGAACAGACCAAGCAGGAGCACAAGCCTCACCCTGGCCCAGGCACCTTCAGACTCCACCAGGCGGGCATGAAAACCACTGACACACTTCAAAAGCTCCTTCCCTACAAAGCTGAATTTTTCAATCATCACCAAGTCCATTGTGTGTTTTACTGCATGCTATGTTGTATGCCGCGTGATATGTGTTGTGTCACTTGTGTGTTTTATTGGGGTGCAGTGTGTTATGTTGTAGAGTGTCTCTTGTTTCCCATTTTATGTTGTGTTATATGTTGTGCTGTGGTATGATATGGTGTGGTATGATATATCCATCCACCCATCTCTGAATGTCTTCCCATGCTCTCAGGCTAAAACTACACCCTCAGCCTCATGGGTGCTGCATGGCCTGACCTAGCCAACTGACCCAGCCTCATCTCACACCCCACCCTCACCCCGACCCTCCCACCATGATAGCTTTCTTTCAGTTCTGCAAACAAAATCAGACCCCTGCATACCACAGGACCTTTGCACAAGCTTCTCTCTGCCCCAAAACGAGGCCCTCACCCCCATCCCAGCCTCTCTGCCTGGTCAATGTCACTCCTCTGTCAGACTCTAGCTCCAGTACCTAAGCCTTCCCTGACCCCCAAAGCAGTGCCAACCCCATTATGAGCTCCCCCCAAGGCGCTGTGCTCCTCTCCTCAAAGGGCTCATCAGCTTGGGGCATGTGCCTTTTCTTCTGGGTGACTGACTACCCCTCAGATCATCCTCAAAGAGGGACGTGCCCACCATGCTGAGTTGGCAGTACAGGGCACAGTGCCTGGCATGAAGCTGGCATCCAGTAAATGCTGAGGAAAGAATGAAAACGGAAGGTGTTCTAAAATCCAGAATCTAACCAAATGGAGGCTCCTGAGACTGGAAGGGATCTCCTACCTGTTCTTTCCCTGTCTTCAGTAAAGGCTACATGCACACGGGAAGAATTTGCTCACAGCTGGGTTATGTCTAATGCCTTAAGTACACAATTTCATTTACTCGTGCCTTGTCTAGTAGGCACTGACTAGACCAAGAGGTGGCAAACCGTGGCCCACAGCCTGTTTTATACAGCCCACAAGCTAAGAGCCAGCTAAAGGGTTGTTACACACACACACAACACACACCCTGAGGAGAATATACAACAGAGATGGTACCTGGCCCACAAAGCCTAAAGCATTTACCACCTGGTCATTTGCGGGAGAAGTGTGCCAAGCCCTACGATAGATTGTGGTTATTTTAAAAGCCCGACCCCTTCCCTCCCAGGGAGGGACTCCACACTCTTCCTCTAGTAACCCAATCCCAGACTTCACTCCAGCCAAGCCCATCTCCTTCATGCTTCCCTTTGGCCTTCCCCCTGCATGAGGGTGGCCGTGACACCAGTTCACAGCTTCTCTAGTCCTATTACCAGGACCCTCTCCAGCCCTCTCCAGCATTCTCAGGCCTTCCCCTCCTTCGCTGTAAAGGGAGGCACTCAGGGCTCTTCCCAAACTCCCAACGTCCCAGCTAGGGAGCCCACACTCAGACAGGATGGGGCTCCTGACCCAGCTGACCAAATAATGGGAAGGGCAACTAACAAGAGTCTGAGAGTAGCCCCAACTTCCTGACCATGTCAGGGTCCGGGCAGGAGACATTCCTGGGACACTCAACATGTGGAAACACACAGGCAGTTGTACCATGGATCAAATGCCAGCCCCTCCTGAGTGCGTGCAGAAACGCTGGTTCTGTGCTGGCCCCCAGCGGTTCTATTTCACTATCACAACAACTCTGTAAGAGATGGTTGCTCTCCTTGCTTTTAGAAGTGGCAAGTAGCATCCCAGGGTCACCCACTTAGGGGTGCCAGGACTGGCCCCAGGCCTGTCTGATCCATGGTGGGAGCCCCAGACCACTATGGGACAACACCTCTGAGTATGAGAACACTGCTGTCAAGGCATGCTAAATTTAAAGATTCAAGATTCAAAGTCAGAATTTTAAAAAACAAAAACTACACACCAGATCTCACTAAGGGGCTGAATGACCCCAACTCTGGGAGGCTGCCAATACCCGTTTTCCCTTCCCTGGGGGGCCTCTCACACACTGTGGGACTCACAAGGGCTATGAGGAGGCCCATTCTCCAGGGCATCCTGCGTGGCCCCAGAGGGACAGCAGGCGCTCAAGAGCCATGGAACCCACACCTGGGATCAACTCCAGACTCTCCATTCACCATCTGACTGCTCTGAACCCCGTTTCCACCAGTCCAGTGTATAGCAAACGTTACTTTCCTTTTCCCCTCTGGGAAGGGCAGACTGAGAGGGGGCTTGCAGGGATGTGGCAGGTGGCTGTCATCAAGAACGGCAAGAGCAAAGAGAGACTTCAACTGGGCGTACTTGGGAGAGGCCTGGCCTGCCTCTTGGCGGCCAATAAGTGCATGCACGCCTCTAGGTGTCTGTCTAGCATGCACCCGACCCCCACTCACACCATCAGCGCAGGGGTAGGCCTCAGGGCCTCTCCCTCCTGCGCAGGGCCCACCAGCTGACCCAGCACCCCCACAGACCCGGATGACCTACGTGAAGAAGGGGATGGGCTGCACCAGTTTCAGGTCTGGCTCCTTCTCCCGCATGGTCAGCGCTTGTCGCTTCTTCCGCAGCCCCAGGGCCTCCTCTACAATGGCCTGCGTCTCAGCTGCGCTCACCGACACATCATGGATTGACATGTCACTAAAGCGTGTAAGACAGAGAGAAATTACAATGTTACAAACTAGAGCAGAGGCTGAAATTTTACAGACAGGGATGCAGTTAATACCCTTTAATCTGTATTAATTCTTCCTACAAATAAAATAACCCCTTGAGTCTGGCCTCTAAGGGCAGTAATTAGCATTCTTTTTTTTTTTTTTAAAGATTTTATTTATTTATTTGAGAGAGAGAGAATGAGAGACAGAGAGCATGAGAGGGAGGAGGGTCAGAGGGAGAAGCAGACTCCTTGCCGAGCAGGGAGCCCGATGCGGGACTCGATCCCAGGACTCCAGGATCATGACCTGAGCCGAAGGCAGTCGCCTAACCAACTGAGCCACCCAGGCGCCCAGTAATTAGCATTCTTAATACCCACATACAATACAAGTGACTAATACCCTTTGTTCCCTCTACAATTCAAAATTGAGCAAAGGGTTTTCATATGTATTAACAATATCACAGTAATGTCCGAAAAGCCACAGAAAAATAAAACCTTGTTCTCAATTATTTACAGAGAACTGTAAAAGAATGTAACTTTCCCATCCTGCCCAGCCCAAAAGTCATCAGACTACCGAAGCTCACCAAAGTCCCTGGTATAGCCAAACTACAGAAAGGGCAGGGGCTGTGAGGCCTCAGGTGCCCTCACACAGACACACGTCCACCTGAGGCAGGCCCGGCAATACCTGCAGGCTCTCCTGCCCGGCTGTCCTGACGCCTCTCAGCAGGGCTCTACCACAAAGCCATTTGCTTACAGATTTACTTTTCCCTTTTATCTCTCTCTCTTAAGATGGTTAGTACCATCAGGACAGATATGAACAAGAAATACAGTCTTATGAGGGATAGACACAGAGATAAATAACCACTAACCCCTCACCAGCTGAGTTGCAGGGGCCAGGGGCCAGGGACCAGAGGATGAAGGAGTTGGTTCATTGGGAGGGTTGAGGGAGGGACGCAGCCAGAGTTTGGAAAGCTGCCCAGAGGTGACCTGGGAGCTGGAACTTGAAGAAGGAGCAATGGCATGACAGGTGGAGAGGTGGGAAGTTGGCCTTCCAGGTGAAGGCATGAGGGAGCCAAGGCACAGGGACAGGATAGGGCACAACTGGGCCAGGCCTGGAATCTGTCAGGGACCTAGGGCAGTCTTCTCCTGGGGCAGGGAGAAATAGGAGGCAAGGAGAAGAACTAAGGGGGTCAGACTGTAAAGGACCTCCTGGGTGATGCTCTGAGCATGAGCTTTGTCCTGGAGGCAAGGCAGGGTGTCAAGGTCATATCTAGGACAGTGAACTTGGGAAGCACCTGGGAGCAAAGCCCTGGAAAGGGAAACGGTGGGTAGCGGGCAGATAAGGTATACAGCAAGCTACCACAAGCACCCAGAGGAGAGCTGGTGAATGCCAAGAGCCAGCAGGGCAGTGGGAAAGGCGGGCAGCAGAGAGCCAAGGAGGCACCGCCGTGATTAGGCACACAGGCGAGTAATAGGCAAAGCAGGATCAAAGCCAGGTGAGGGGGTGCAGTGGGGGATGAAGTGCAGGGGCTCAACTGCCAGGGAGTCAGGACCTGAGAGAAGGAGGTGCACACGCCTCCTGCCATCCACCAGCCACACACTGTTGGGGGAGAGGGGAGTGCAGAACCAGCACAGGAAGAGGCAGAACCCACCATTTAAGGAACATTCGGAGGGAGTCCTTCCGGAGACAAGGCTGTTCTTCAAAGATCTTTTCCTTGAGAACCAGTCCTTTGCTGTACCGGCAGTCCTTCTCCAAAGCTTTGCAGATGAAGTACAGACATGCTGGTAAGGAAAGAAATGATATGATATCTGAGTGTGCATCCCAACCTCTGGCCTTGCCAGTTAACACCAAGAAAACGTCCCTACTCTGGAATCAAAGAAATGTTGGCAAACAATAACGGGATGCTGAAAATACCCCTACTCACAGCAGATGAGGCAAAGCCAAATGCTGATGGGCAAGGACAGACTGTATGATGACCTTAACAGAGAGCCGCGCGTATTACACACAGACCCTTAGCCCAACAATCCACTTCTAGGAATTGCTGCAAAAACCTACAGGCCCACAGTGATTGGCTATTGGCTAATTGGAAAAGAGCCTTCAAAAAATCAGGAAAGCACTCAGCACCACTAGGGGCGCCTGGTTAAGGAAAGCGTCCCCAATCCACACACTGGGTTGCTGAGGAGCTGCTGTACCAATGGTTGAGGGGTGTCTTCGCTGACCAGAAGGAAGGCCACAAGACAGCCTGGGAAAAAGGCAGGAAACAAACCAGCCACATGGTGTGACTCCATTTGTACACATAAAACTGGTTTCTGCTCCATTTGCTTATCTGCATTTTCCAATTTTCCTCCTTCTCTTTTTTTTTTTTAACTGTTCTTACCAAAAAAGTTATTGCCTGCAATTAAAGGCATGTACATCATTCATGTCAACAAGCCTTCTCAAATCAATGATCTGGAAAGCCTATCCTTCTCTAGCTCCTCCAGGAGTGGAGACAGTCACAGGCAAAGCAACACAAGAGAAAAACCGGGACGGCAAGGAGTCACGAAGCAGAGCTGCGATGTGAACTAGGAAAGTCTTTGGTATTTATAAGTGGGAATAGCCCCTGACAGACGTGACTGCCATAAATAAGTCTCCAGCAGGCCTGGCGCCACCAGGCCTCACCTGTGAATACACGGGGAAAACCAATACAGTGCAGCCAAGTACCAGCTCTGCTCCGACTGGGCACTGGGACCACTACCATGCCCTGCTCAGCTTCAGAGTCTGGGTGTAGATGGATTGCAAGCCACTGCTGTCAAGAATAACCAGACAAAGGAGGAGCCAGGGGTGAGGAGGAAGGAAAGGGAGAGCAGAAGCAGAGATGTGGGCATGGAAGCTCTGAGAGACAGAAGGAAGTAGTGTCCTCCTAGAGTGCCATAGAAGGAGAGAGCAGAAACCCATCACAAAGCTGCACAGTACGACGCTGTCCCCCGCAAGGCACATGAAGGCTGTGCAACCTATGCACAGGGAGGGTCTGGGTGGTCCCGGCAGAGCCCAGCAAGCTGCTGACCGAACAGATGCACAGACGACCCAGAGGCTCCTGCCCCACACAAACAAGAACACGGTTTCTCTGGGACCACAGCGGGACATGACAGTGGCCATCAGAGATGCCCAGAGAGAAACCCAGGGAGGCCCGGAGCACCTGGAGATGCCGGCTCCCAGCAGGCGTTTCGGCGGCGGTAGAGCTCACCGCACTAGCTGTACTACAGTGGCGCTCCCACAGACGCAGGGCCTGGGAAGTTCCAGAGGAACAAGAGGTGGTCAGCAGGCATCAACCCCAAGCACCACTGCCTACTCATCGCAAGTGAATAAAAGCCACTGGGAGTTGATTTAACATGCTGCTTTTACTTTGGGGTTTAAATGAGTGTCAGGTCTGGGACGCCTGGGTGGCTCAGTCAGTTAAGTGTCTGAGTCTTGACTTTTTGGCTCAGGTCTTGATCTGTGTCGTGAGTTCAAGCCTTGGTTTGGGCTCCACACTGGGCATGGGGTCTATAGTTACACACACACACACACACACACACACAGAAATCAATAAATGGTGTCAGGTCTTTCAGGGCGGGGCTCCCCCAGACAGAGCAGCCATTCAGCCCCCCAGGCCTGTTTGCCCCCAAGGACTTAAGTTTACCAAGTACAACTTCTCCTACCACGAGAGAGGGGTACAAAGAACTTAAACCCGGTGGCTGGGGAAAGAAAGGCAGAACACAAGACTGTCCACTTCAGGTGGCCCCCAAGCTGCCAGAAAAGCTTCCAAGAGGAGCCTAAACACCTCTCGAAGAAGGAGCTGTGAGAGTCCAAAGGGCACCTCACAAGCGCTATCACATTGTGCTGGTGGGCGTGAAAACTGGGGCAAGCAGAACAAGTGCCGTGTCCGCTGAAGGACACACACAGAGCATTCACAGCAGTGTTAGGCACGGACTCGACTCTGCAAACGACCCGATGTGCAAGCACAGAATGGTCCAATTGTGCAGACGCACATAACAGACAACACGGCAATAAAGAGGCCCGAGTGATGGCCCGGGTGCCCTCACAGATGGGAAGACCACAGCCCAGGGAGCCAGGTGAGAAGAGTACACGCTGCCACCTGATGCCACCTAGAGGAGCCTCGACAACAGGCAGAGCTCCTCTCTGGTGACAAAAGGGAGAAATCAAGATCACCTCCCGGGTGGGAATGATTGGAACGGGAGCGAAAGCAGCCTGCCTTCTGGGGCTCTAGAAATGTTCTGCATCTTGGACATGTTTCACATATACATATTGTGCACTCTACTGTGTGTGTGTGTGCTCCCTCAATTAAAAAGTAGTTGTGGAGAACCAGAGGTGGGGAAGCGTGAGCAGGGCCTAGTGCCTCTCTAAACACTCCACACTATTTGTCTTTAAAAAAGGGAAGGGAAGGAAAAAGCCTCTGCCAGTCAGTCTTCCAGGCCTAAACCTTTAAAATGATAGCAAGTGGTCATGGGCATGTCTGTCCTAAAAAGAGTAACTGGGCCCAGCCAGGGACAGTGCACCTTCACACACTGGACCAACCTGCAGCATACACAGTGGACAGAGCCCTGGGCTCCCACTCTGCTCAGTCCTGCTCCGAGCACTCCTGGAGAGCCTCCTTCCTCTCTGGCCTCAGAGGACACCCAGAGGAGGCTGACTCCTAGAACACCTAATCAGTGCCTGCTTCAGGACCAGCCCATGCAAGGGACAAAGGAATTCTCTGCAGAGCAGACAGAAAGGCTGGAGCCAAGGAGCTTGAGCAACTGGAGGGCAGGCTGGGGCTCCATCTGGCAGAGACCATTCTAGTAGCCCTGCTGCTTTACAAAGGAATGGACCCTAAGAGGTAGTGAGGTCCCCAGCACCAGAAGGAGTCAAGCTGCAACTGCTAGGCCATCTGTCAGCAAGTTATAGAAACGGGTTCTGGCGCAGGATGGCACAATGCAGGGATGAAATGAAATAAGCGAAGGGAAAACCACTCAGAGAGCATGCTACCTATCACCACAATGCACTCAAGAAAGCTCAACTGAGTGAGAAAGACACATGCGATAAAGCAGGAATGCAAAGCCATCTCCCTTCCTGACAGGCAGAAAGCACTTCAGTGCTAACCTGGCCTCCAACTTACCCAAGCTGCCCTCCCTCCTCTGTCCGCAAAACACGAACGCATGGGAGAAAGCCATCAAAGCCTGACTCACTTGTGTAATCGCTGAGGGTGTACAGGACAGTGATGAGGTTGTCCAAGCAGGGCCAGTGGTCAGGATTGCACCGCAGCCCTTCCTCAAAAGCATGGCGAGCCAGGGGGACCCGGATAAGCCTCAGGGCCACATGTCCGATTTTATACCAGAGGTTGACATCGGTGGAGTCCAGCATGACTGCCTGGAAGCAGCACAGAGAGCGCACACGCTCAGTTGGCTCTCTTGCTGAGCGGGTGCCCATGGTGATGGGAGGGGCAGAGCACCAACCTAGCCACCCAAACCACCCAGAAAAATGGCAAACACAAGTTACATGAACCAATTTATCGAATTCAGAACATCTTGACATAGTTTGTCACTCTGAACATCTGTACTCCTTACATATTTGATAAAGGAAGTGAAAATACCATTAAAAGCAAATGGGATTTGTAGGGTATTTTTGTGGGATTCAAAATTTTTCTTTAGGGGCGCCTGGGTGGCTCAGTCGTTAAGCGTCTGCCTTCGGCTCAGGTCATGATCCCAGGGTCCTGGGATCGAGTCCCCACATCGGGCTCCCTGCTCGGCGGGAAGCCTGCTTCTCCCTCTCCCACTTCCCCTGCTTGTGTTCCTGCTCTCGCTGTGTCTCTCTCTGTCAAATAAAATAAAATCTTTTAAAAAAAAAATTTATTTAATTTTAAATTATGGGATTCTAGGAAGATTATGGGCTCTGGAGACAGACCTCAGTTCACATCCCTGCTCCTATACTGACTGGCAGCATGATCCCGAGCCTCAGTCCCCCCACCATGAAAATGAAGATAAAGACACCTTCCCTGCAAGATGACGTACGGTTAGCGCATATGTGGAAAGGAGTCCGTGTGGTGTCTGGCACCACAGAGGTGCCCACAGAGACAGTGATGGTAACATAGAGATCATGGCAATACTGTTATGAGCAGGTACAGGGTGCCAGAGGTCAGGCTGTGTTCTTAGTACCAATTCATTCGGTTTTCACAACCGCCCTCTTTCTTACCATGCCCACTATAGTGGTGTAGACCTGGAGACCCAGAGAGAGTCAGCAACTAGCTGCAGCCACACGTGCCCTGAGTGGCAGAAGACCAACGCACATGCAGGCCCCTGCTCTCTCTGAACGCACTGCTGTCAGCTGATAAGGGTCTCAGGGACCACAGCTTGGTGATGCACCACTACAAATTCTTTTTAGCCAAGAAGACCACAACCTCACCCCCTCCACCAAGAGCTTTCAAAAATCCCAAGAGGCTAATAAACATTGCCAAAACCACACCTCCAAGTAGAATTCCATCGCGGTCTCCAGGTCCTCTCGCTGGGCTGCCAGCTGGGCCAAGTTCTTATATGTGGAATATTTCAGCATCAGCCCAGGGTGCTTCAACCCTTCTTTCTCATCACCAGACGAAACTGCCTGTGAACAAAAACAGAGGTCAAGAGTGACACCTAGGCCCTGAAGCCTCAGCAGGCAGTCAGCAGGACACCTGGCTTCCCAGCTGGCCTCTGCTGCAGAGGCCCTTGGCCCAGTCCAGTGCCACCCTCCATTGGAAAATGAAAGCTCTACACTAGATGTTCTTGGGGGACACCTCCAGCTCCGAGCAGACAGAGAAGGAAAGCTAGATCACCACAAGGCAGTTTGCAGATAGTCTCGGCACCAAAAGAGACAGGGAATCCTCCCCATCGCTACGGCCATGCCTGAAAGGTCAAGCCTGGAGCCTGCAGCTCCCCGGCAGCAGGCCTTAAGAGGGAGGACAGGACAGGAGGAGGCCACCTGGGGGCAGCGGCAGGGTCTGGAGGTGGCCAGGCAGCCAACTTACACATCCCTACACATCCCACAGCAAGAAGAACATCAGATTAGGAATCAGGAGGCTGAGCTCCCAACTGTGTAACTCATCACGTAACTGTAGACAAGTTACTTTAAGAAGTTAGTGCCCTGACGACATCTGTATTACAAGGACAGTAAATCCTACCCTAAATATCAAAAGTGTGAGCCAGGGGCGCCTGGGTGGCTCAGGCGTTAAGTGTCTGCCTTCAGCTCAGGTCATGATCCCAGGGTCCTGGGATCGAGCCCCGCATCGGGATCCCTGCTCAGCAGGGAGCCTGCTTCTCCTTCTCCCACTCCCCCTGCTCGTGTTCCCTCTCTCACTGTCTCTCTCTCTGTCAAATAAATAAATAACATGCTTCATATAAAAAGTTATTTCACTACAGCTTTTATGAAAACTCTCAGAAAACCCTACCACTTCTAAGACACCACCAATGAGAAAAACTACTGCTCTAACCATGGGACAAAGTAAAACATTTTCTAACAGAAAAACTCGGCGGCACAAAGAAATTCTTTCCAGGGGCGGGTCCGTATCTCAGCCTTGTCCTGGGACAGGTCACATTCACATGACATTCTTCTTCATGATCAGAACAGATAAGACCTGGGGCGCCTGGGTGGCTCAGTCGTTAAGCGTCTCCTCTGCCTTCGGCTCAGGTCATGATCCCAGGGTCCTGGGATCGAGCCCCACATCGGGAAGCCTGCTTCTCCCTCTCCCACTCCCCGGCTTGTGTTCCCTCTCTCGCTGTGTCTCTCTCTGTCAAATAAATAAATAAAATCTTAAAAAAAAAAAAAAAAAAAAAGAACAGATAAGACCTGAGGACATGCAACCTTTAGGAAGCACCCCTTGACTAATCCAAGAAATCTACCCTAGCACTCTTATGGAATCCCAACAAGAAGACTAAAAAGCTCAAATCAAACCTCATTCCTTATTCCTTATTCCTTATTCCTCATTCCTGTCGTCTGGCTTATACTGCTGAAAGATCCCCAACAACAGGCTGACCACAGCTGGACACCAGGTACCTTCACCACTCCAAGTACAGAACTGTTCAAAATCTGGTGTGATCCCTTCAATAGAGGCTGCATGAGTCTACCTCGGAGACTAGTCAGCGTGCCTCCGCACATGACAGCAGAAGCTCTCATAACTAACCCCCACCCCACCAGCTGGTTTCAGCACCGTTCTCCACCCTCTGAGACAGACACGCTGACGCCCACGGAAGATGAAGGGCTCACCCCAACAAGCCACCCCAATGAAGCTATCCACTTCTTAGGAGTCAGCTGTGTTCCAGGGCCTGTTTATGCCAAGTGTTTGTGAGACTAGAACTACACAATTTAGTTTAATAGTAAGTATACCAGTGCAGATGAATGTGAAAATAAACTTTTCTGTACATTTTCTGTACTTTTCAACTGTTTACGATGACCATGTTTTACCTGTACAAGCCAAGGGGGAGAGTGCCACAGCAGTCTTTCAAGGCTGAGAGTGACAGAGAGAGAGGTGGACACACCTACGACTACAAAGCCGACCAGCATCCTTCCGATTTTGCTCTGCTCACCCACTCACACCTCTGAGGCCCGCTCCACCGTGGTGTGAGGGAACACCCCCTCCTCCTGAAACACACCCAGCCCCTGGCCTATGGCTGGAGCTCAGTAAAGTGGAATAAAGTCTTTTTCGTCTCTGGGCCCTCACTCACTTCCTACTAATGGGGGAGGGGCGGGTCACAATTCCCACAGTCCTAATTCCAAGGCACTATCACCAGCACCAGAGAATCCTGACATCCACAAGTGAGGGAAGGGATGGACTCCTGTAACCGACAAGGAGAACTCAGTTAGCATTCTGTCTCATCCGTGGTAAAAACTGTCCAGGGGTGGGGGCTTCAGACATAAGTGTCTGCCTTCCTAGAGGTGTAGGAGACTGCTCAACTGAAGGACCGCATTCCAGAAAATGCCCATGGATGGAGTCTGTCTGCTTCCTTATTGCATGTCTGTGTGGGGGGGTACTTAAAAACAAAAGCCTTTCCTCCTAATCAAACATAATTCTTCCTAAATCAATTTCAAGTTGAGACTCATTCTCAAACCTCCAGGCAACATCTCCAGGACCCAGCCAACTCAGGTTGAACTCACTTGCCACTAGCATGGCCCCCACGCTGGATCACTGGGTCCTGCCCTGCCTGCCCCTCTCTGCCATACCCTTACCCTATGCCCTCCATGGGCTCTGTGTTGCTCTTCCAGCCTTTTCTCTGAGCACCTACACAGGCTTCCTGAGTTCACGGGCTATCACCTCAACGGCATTTGCCAAGATGCATTGCCAACAATGAGGATCATTAAGTATCAGGAAACCATGGGTTCCTATCCTGGTTCTAATGCTTCACTAGTTGGGTGGCTCTGAGCTATCACAATGGTAAAATGGGGACAGTGGCCCCCACCTTCTCGGCAGAGTAGTTGTAAAGAGAATGTAACAAAATAGCCGACACAGAGCTCTTACTATATACCGAGAACCACTCTACATGCTTCACTGGATTCACTCAACCCTCACAGCAACCCAAGGAGGCTGACACTCTACAGGTGGGAAAGCTGAGGGGCAGAGAGAGGAAGTAACATGTCCAAGGTCACCCAGCCGAGAAGGGGAGGGCAGAGGGCAAGCCCATCACCTGGCCTGTGGTGCCTCACCTCTCGCAACAGGCGCGCCTCCAGGAGCTCATGGTAGGCCTTGGCTGACTCCTCAAACCGGTCATGTTTCTGGAGATCCAGGGCTTTGTGATACAAGGCAAAAGCCTCTGCTTCCTGTGAACCAAGACAGGAGATTACAAAGGTTTGTCTTTTTTAAGCCAAAAGTGTGTAACGGGAGGTACAGTCAAGGCCATATTAACTGACAACTGTAATGGAAACAGTCCTAACACTCCAACCTCCCAGGAGCTCATCACTGGGAGAAGAACCCCTCAAGAGTCCCCCAAGGAGACACGAGCAACATAGGCTCACATGAGTCTAACAGCAAAAAACACACTGGCCCAGGGACACAGGATCAGAGCAATGGCAAGGTTTTGAACTCAGCTGGCCTTTTCTGGGTGAAGCTGGGAGAGTGGCCACACCAGCCAGAATAACCCAGAGATTCCTAGACAATATGGATGGTTTCCATTGCTTTCTACCTGACACTCTGCCCTAGCCTGATCATTGCCCAGGGAGGGTGACAACCTCCTCCAGGACGGAGAGGCACTAGGCAGGCTGAGCCCCAGTGACATCCCTTGAGGACCAGGGACCGCTGACTAGTAGACTTTTGAGAGGGCTCCAGACTGCCTGTGTTTCTCCTGTGAAAGGGGAGGCACATGTTTATTCCAGGGAAAACAAAGATGGGGACAAGAAAGAAGCAAACCATTGCGATACTACGGCAGGACACGGGTACAGAGATGGGTGGAGAGATGGGTGGAGGGAAGAAGAGAGCCAGGCTGAAGTGGAAGTGATACCAGGCCTCATGGAAGAGATGAAAGACCGAGAATCTAGAGAGCTGAAGTTGAACCTGGCCCCTCACTGACCCTCAGTGAGACCCCCTCAAGACAGCTCCCATCAAGGGCCCCCTCACACTGGCACATGAGAGCAATGCACCAGGAAACCTCAAAGCACTGCCTACCATTAACACGCTACCATCCCTTGGGTGTGCCAACTCCTGAAGTGAGCACAAAGAATGGGCTGCACAGAAAGTGAGGCCCCACTGGACAAGTGGGCCCAGGGGCTGAACCGGCCCAAACAGTGCTCACAGAATACAGAATTTCTCTTCGGTGTGATCACCCCCAAGTGAAGGTGTAACATGAGAGGGAGAGCTAAAATCCTATTAAGTCTTGTGAATGCATTTAAAATGAGGTACCATCTACAGAAATGAAAAGCAAGGTCTACCTGCGAAGGAAGACCATGGATTACATACCTGGGCCTCCTTGGTCTGCGTTTTGTGACTTTTAAAGCTTCCTTCATGATCATCCTCAACTGTAGAGCTGGCATTTAAGGCTGCAATTCGAATCTAAAAACAGGGATTTGAGGGAAGAAAAAAGTTGCTTTTGAGATGTCACTTGTCTCTTTAACAACCTACAATGAATACAACTCTGCTCCAGCACATAATCTTGTAACTCGAACAGCTATGGCCTTCTCAGAATGTAATGAACAATAAAGGATCATCGAGGAGAAAAACAAAGACCAGAACATGTCCAGGGGGACCATAACAAGCTACTTGGGGAGCATGTCCTGGGTACTATCCACTGCAAAAGGAACACCCCCGCAATGCCAGACACAACAGAAGACCTAGACATTGAATAACAGACACCAACAAAACATGTTAACTTTGTACCTTTCTCGCAACTGTGACGAGGCCCGGCAAACCACTCCAACAGAAGGCCAAACATCCCTACCCTCAACTGTACCAACAGCTCTCCCAGGAGGAAGGCTGTCCCATACTTAGTGTCACCCAGGAAAAGGCCCCTCACCCCCAGGAGTGAAGTGACTAAAGAACAACTGACACCAGGGGCACTTGGGTGGCTCATCATTAAGCATCTGCCTTCGGCTCAGGTCATGATCCCAGGGTCCTGGGCTCCAGCCCTGCATCGGGCTCCCTGCCCCGCGGGAAGCCTGCTTCTCCCTCTCCCACTCCCCCTGCTTGTGTTCCCTCTCTCACTGTGTTTCTATCAAATAAATAAATAAAATCTTTAAAAAAAAAAAAAAAAAAGAACACTGACACCAGCAAAATAGGCAAGCACCGGTCCTTACCATACTCAGAGAGCTTCAGCGCTTCCACTGAACACCACTTCCCATCACTGGCAGGGGCTGTGCTGGTCCACAGTCTCCTAGACAGGGAACAGGAGAGACTGAGAAAGTGTCCAGGAAAATCCAGGAACGTCACAGTTCCAGGGGCCCATCACAAAGCAGTCCCCAAATCCAGGGGCCTACCCAGCTCTAAGCACATAGCCGGTGAGCAACTGCCTCAGGACGGCTGTGTGACCTGTCACCCAGGTCCTATGGCCAGAGCTTCTGCCCTAGCCAGGCAGACACCAGGCACCGGGGAGACAGAAGAGTGAGACCAACTCCTGCCCCCAGGGCTCACTGCTCAGCAGAGGAAAGAGACCTATTAACAGTTATTTTTTTCAAAAACTGAATGAAACAAAGAGAAACCCAGGCAACATCTATAGGTGGAAAACAATTCACTTGAAAGGATCCAGGACAGTGAGGGAGGCAGCCCTTGTGGTAAGCCCTGGGAAATAGACAGCACTGCAGTAGGGAGTGGTGAAACAAAGAGGTAGGGGGTGTGTGGTGTGATGGGGAAATGTGGACACACGCAGAAGCCAACACAGCCCATGGTCAGACCTTAGAGCAGAGACGGGCGTGGGGGATGGCAGAGTGCCGGGCCAGGGAACAGGGAACATCATCCTGTGGGCAACAGGGGAGCCACCGAGAGTTGTTGGGAAAACAAAATTTTAGAAATATAAAGGAAAAAGCATTAGAGGTAGGCAGACCAGTTTAAAGTCTGCAAAAAAAAGACAGGATTGGTGAGGATACGGAAAAATTAGAACTTCGTACGTTACTGATAGGAAGGCAAAGTGTGAGGCCGCTGTAGAAACTGGTCTGGTAGTTGCTCAAAATGTTAAACACGGAGTTACCGTAAGACCCAGAAGTCCCACTCCTAGGTATCTACCCGAGAGTAATGAAAACATATGTCCACACCAAACCTGGTTCAAGAATGTTCACAGAGCATTATTCATAACAGCTTCAAGGTGAAAACTTCTAGGTGAAGAACCTTCCTGGTTCTTTAGAAATTGTTCAATGCTAAAACTTCTTGTCAGTTTTGAAAAGCTGTTTTATTTTTATGTCTTAGGTAAAAATCCTTGTATGTACTGATATTTAAAAAAACAATTATTCTTCAGTCATAAAATAGACTAAAGTACTGAAACATGGATGAACCTTGATGCTAAATGAAAGAAGCCAGTCACAAAAGGCCACGTATTGTCTGATTCCATTTATTTATTTTTTTTTTAAGATTTTATTTATTTATTAGAGAGAGAATGAGAGACAGAGAGCATGAGAGTGAGGAGGGTCAGAGGGAGAAGCAGACTCCCTGCTGAGCAGGGAGCCCGATGCGGGACTCGATCCCGAGACTCCAGGATCATGACCCGAGCTGAAGGCAGTTGCTTAACCAACTGAGCCACCCAGGTGCCCCTGTCTGATTCCATTTATATGCAATGTCCAGAATAGGCAAATCTATCTAAACAGAAAGTAGATAGTGGGCTGCGGGAGAGGGACAAATGGGGAATGACTAGGGTTTCTTTCTAGGGTGATGAAAATGTTCTAAAATTGGTTGTGGTGATAGTTCCACAACTCTGTGAATACACTGAAAACCACTGACTTATACACCCCACACAGGTGAACTACAAGGTATGTGAATTACATGCTGTGTTAAACAAAGAGATGCCAGGAACCTGGATGGGCCAGTGGACAGAAGGGACACACTCCAGGGGACAGACTCATAGGACTCGGCACCTGGAGGGTGGAGGGAGCAGAGGGGTTCTGGAGAACACCAAGGGTTCTGGCCTGAAGGGCCGGAGCAGGGAGGGGGCACCTCCATCAAGGCAGATATGGCAGGAACAGTCAGAAAAAGTCCCATCTGAGAGGCTGGCAGAAGGCCCTGGAAGGGCCCAGCAGGCAGTGGGAGTGAGCCTGGGCAGACAGACTGAAGGCATGCTCCTCCAGGTAACATGAATTGACTGCTACTGTTTCCAACGGCACTGCAGCAATGATTTCTAGCATGGTTTCTAGCAAGGGCTCTGAGTTCTCCAAGGGTTCCTGAAAGAAAGGAAGTCCCGTCTTTTCACAGACAAGGAAGACTCAAACCTCCCCTAGGCTAATAGCTATTTTATCTCCTGGGTTCTACATCTAGGAAAAAAGAATGTTGCTGCCCAGTCTGGAAGCTGCTGCTTCACCATAAGTTATGCCATGATGAACACTGTGACCACCATACAATACAGAAAAAAAAGAGAGAGAAAAGTAGAAACTGTACGATTAAAACTCTGCATCTAGACTATCATTTAAAAAATACACATATCAACAGATGAATGGATAAAGAAGATGTGGTATGGATAAAGATGTGGTATATATATACACAATGGAATACTACTCAGCCATCAAAAAAATGAAATCTTGCCATTTACAATGACATGGATAGAACTAAAGAGTATAATGCTAGGGCGCCTGGGTGGCTCAGTTGGTTAAGTGACTGCCTTTGGCTCAGGTCATGATCCTGGAGTCCCGGGATCGAGTCCCGCATCCGGCTCCCTGCTCGGCAGGGAGTCTGCTTCTCCCTCCGACCCTCCTCCCTCTCACGCTCTCTGTCTCTCATTCTCTCTGTCTCAAATAAATAAATAAAATCTTTAAAAAAAAAAGAGAGAGAGAGTATAATGCTAAGCAAAATAAGTCAATCTGAGAAAGACGATTATCATATGATCTCACTCATATGTGGAATTTAAGAAACAAAACAGAGGATCATAGGGGAAGGGTGGGAAAAATAAAACAAGATGAACTCGGAGAGGGAGACAAACCACAAGAGATTTTTAATCATAGGAAACAAACAGGGTTGCTGGAGGGGAGGGGGGCTGGAGGATGGGGTAACTGGGTGATAGACATTGGGGAGGGCACGTGATGTAATGAGCACTGGGTATTATATGACTGATGAATCAGGGGGCGCCTGGGTGGCTCAGTTGGTTAAGCAACTGCCTTCGGCTCAGGTCGTGGTCCCAGGGTCCTGGGATAGAGCCCCACATCGGGCTCCCTCCTCCTTGGGGAGCCTGCTTCTCCCTCTTCCTCTGCCTGTCACTCCCCCTGCTTGTGCGCTCTCTCTGTGTCAAATAAATAAATAAAATCTTTAAAAAAAAAAAAAAAAGACTGATGAATCAGAATTGTACCTCTGAAACTAATAATACATGATATGTTAATTAACTGAATTTATGGGACGCCTGGGTGGCTCAGTTGGTTAAGCAGCTGCCTTTAGCTCAGGTCATGATCTCAGGGTCCTGGGATCGAACCCCGCATCAGGCTCCCTGCTCCATGGGGAATCTGCTTCTCCTTCGGCCCCTCCCCACCACCCCCCTCCGTGCTACTCTCTCTCTCAAATTAAAAAATAAATTAAAAACCTTTTAAAAAAATTAATTGAATTTAAATTTAAAAAAATTTTTTAAAGTTTTGTCTGCAAAAAAAAGAAAACACAAAACATACATACATAGGGGGCACATGGGTGGCACAGTCGGTTGAGCATCCAACTCTTGGTTTCAGCTCAGGTCTGATCTCAGGGTCGTGAGCTCGAGCCCTGCATCAGGCTCCTCACTCAGTGCAGAGTCTGCTTGAGTTTCCCTCTCCCTCTCCCTCTGCCACTCCCCCCTCACTCTCTCTCAGATATATAAACAAATCTTTAGAAAAAGAAAAAAAAAATACACACATAGAAAATAACAAGCACTGGCAAGGATGTAGAGAAACTGGAACCCTCATGCACTGCTGTGGAAAACAGTATGGTGGTTCCTCAAAAACTTAAACATAAGGTTACCTTATAACCCAGCATTTCCACTTCTGGGTATATACCCAAAAGAACTGAAAGCAGGGGCAAACAATTATACACAGGGGTAAAGAGTGCAGGAGAGAAGTCATAGGGTGGCGCTGATACCTAACCATAGATCTCCCAACCAGCTCTCCAAAGGGCAGGTGCTAGCCCCAGGTCACAGCAAGTCTTCCCAGATGCCACCTGAATCCTCATGGAGAGAAAAATAAGAGGAGGACCCAAGGATGACTGAGAGATCAGGTGTCTGTGTGGCAGCAGCAGGACCCACATCCATAGGTGGGAGAACATCAATACAGCCATCATGCCAGGGGCGACCTACTGCTGAAGGAAGAGAGCTTACCTGTTCCTGCCTCAGCAGCACCTTGCAGGAAGGCACCCAACAACCACTGGGATTGTGCTAGATGGGCCAGTGCCTTCCCCTGGGGCTTCTGTGTCACCCAGGAGCAGGATGGGTGCAGGTCACATTTCAGAGTTGACAGGAGATACCTCCTCAGAACAGACTGAATGTAAGATGACCAGTCAAGTCGGAGGGGAAAAACAGTGAGTTCCAAGTCGAGAGAGAGGTTTCTGGCCCCACTTGCTGCCCAAGTCCCTGCCCACCCCTCTGCCCACCTGCCTCCATAAAGAAAGCCCCTAGATTCCTCGAAACAAAAGCTCCTTGGGCACTATGATCAGGGCCAGAAGACCCTCACAGAGCCCACGGTGCTGAAGAGAAAATAGAAGGCTTCCTGGTTCTTTAGAAATTGTTGCATGCTAAAACTCAAGCCAATTGTCCCCACCGAAAAGGGCTCCTGTGCTAACTTTAATGTAATCTAAAAATACAGTACCTTCCACACTTCTACTGCTATAGTCCATCCCAGACACTTACAAGGCACATTTGTGTTATCTCACTTAAACTCAAAACAGCCTCTGGAAAGAATACAGGGCTTAGAGTCATATTTTCGTCCCTCTTTAGCATTGCAACTTTGGGCAGCTCAGCCTAATTTGCAAAATGGGTATGATAATGCTTATCTCCTAAGACTGGCAGGCGGGAGGGCTGGACACAGATACATACTGGAACTGAGGCATACTTGTGAGTGTCCACATAACATTTCAAGAGGAACCTAAAAAATGATCCTCCCAAGGACTCATCATGTACATTAGTCCCATGAGACCAGGATCCCCTCTGCCACAGACCCTCAATTCCATCCTATCATTACCACTCTTCCTCAGCCCCCTCAATTCCCAGTAGCAAAAGAAAGAATGAGCCAGAATACGGTACTCTAATACACACTGAGAGGTGTAACTGCAGGGACTCTGCAGCATGGACTGTATTATCCCCTTTACTTTTGCCACAATAGTACATAGCAATCACTATCTTGAAACTGACCTTGGATTTTTAAATATCAATACATATAAGAATTTTCACCTAAGACATAAAAATAAAACAGCTTTTCAAAATTGACAATCTTACACTGACTTATTACAGCAAGAGCAGGTTCTTTCTCAATTCCCCCTACATACTCTCACCTCCACCCTGGAAATACCCTGGGTCTCTCCCACCCATCAGCCTTTAAGCTCCTAAATAGTCCTATCTTACTTATCTTTGCACCTCCATGTCTGGCACAAAACAGGTGCTCCGGAAAGGAAGGGATGAACAAGCAGATGAGTGGTATCTAGGCAGCTTGTCTATTTTAGTAGGAGACATATTTAATTTCTCAGTCAAATCTTTCTCCAAGACCAGCATTTGTCATTCACAGGATACCCCTTGTATGACAAGCCAAGCTGCAGAAGCCATGCAGAGGAACGGCTCACTGATGGCTTTGGTGACACTGTGAACTATGACATTCCTGAGTGAAGAGAAACATTCCCATCTCAACTCAAAAGGGGCTTCATCAAGGAGCTTCCCTGACCCCTACCCCTCTGATGTGGCCCCTACTGCACATGATCATCACACACTGTGTTCTCTATTAGTGATAAAAAAAAAAAAAAAAAAAAAAACGAGGGGGGGCGCCTGGGTGGCTCAGTCGTTAAGCGTCTCACTTCGGCTCAGGTCATGGTCCCAGGGTCCTGGGATCGAGCCCCGCATCGGGCTTTCTGCTCAGTGGGAAGCCTGCTTCTCCCTCTCCCACTCCCCCTGCTTGTGTTCCCTCTCTCACTGTGTCTCTCTCTGTCAAATAAATAAATAAAATCTTTAAAAAAGAAAAAAAAAAAAAACGAGGGACGCCTGTGTAGCTCAGTTGGTTGGGCGTCTGCCTTCAGCTCAGGTCATGATCTCGGGGTCCTGAGATCGAGTTCTGCATTGGGCTCCCTGCTCAGTGGGGAGCCTGCTTCTCCCTCTGCCTTCTGCTCCCCCTGCTTGTACTCTCTCTCTGACAAATAAATAAAATCTTAAAAAAAAAAAAAAAGAAAGAAAACTTTTAGAAAACCAGGAATTGGGGCACGTGGGTGATGCAGTCGGTTAAGTGTCTGACTCTTGGTTTCAGCTCAGGTTGTGATCTCAGGGTCGTGAGATCGATCCAGCCTGGCATCGGGATCCACGCTCAGTGCAGAGTCTGCTTAAGATTATCTCTCCCTCTCCCTCTGCACCTCCCACTCGTGCACACTCTCTCTAAAATAAATAAATAAATCTAAAAAAAGAAAGAAAGAAAACCAGGAATAAAAGGAAACTTCCTCAATCTGATAAAAGGCATTTACCAAAAAAGCTACAGCCAGCATCATAATTTTTAAAAAGATTTTATTTATTTATTTATTGAGAGAAAGAGGCGGACAGACGGGGTGGAGGAGACAGCAGGTAGAGGGGCAGAGGGAGAGGGAGAGAATCTCAAGCAGACTCCGTGCTGAGTGCAGAGCCCAATGCAGGGCTCGATCTCACAACCGTGAGATCATGACCTGAGCCAAAATCAAGAGTCAGACGTTTAACCAACTTGAGCCACCCATGGCGCCCCTACAGCTAACATCATAATTAACCATAAAAGACTGAATGCTTTCCCCCCTAAGATAAGGAAAAAGGCAAGGCTGTCCACTCTCATCACTCCTATTCAACAGTCCTAGTCACTACAATAAAACAAGAAAAAGAAATAAAAGCAAAGAGATTAGAAAGGAAGAAATGAAACTGCTCATATTCACAAATGACATAATTGTCCACATAGACAATCCCAAAGAATCTATAAAATAAAGACCTGGAAGTATCAGGTGAGTGTAGCAAAGCCACAGGGTAAAGGTCAACACCCAAAAAAGTGACTCTATTTCTATATACTAGCAACAACTGGAGATCAAAATTTAAAAAAAAAAAAGTCATTTATAATATTTCCAAAAAAATAAAATACTTAGGTATAAATCTAAAAAAATACAGAGTCTATATTCTGAAACTTAGAAAACAATAATGAAAGAACTCAAAGAAGACCTACATAAACGGAAAGACATACCATATTCTTGGACTGAAAGACTCAACCTAGTAAAGATACCTCCCCCTTCTCATGTGCTCTCTCTCTCATTCTCTCTCTCTCAAATAAAATCTTTAAAAAAAAATAAAATAAAATTTAGATGGATGGGACGCCTGGGTGGCTCAGTCAGTTAAGCAGCCGACCTGATTTCAGCTCAGGTCCTGGGATCAAGCCCTGAGTCGGGCTCTGTGCTCAGCATGTAGGTCTATTTTGGGATTCTCTCTCTCCCTCTGCCCCTCCCCTCACTCATGCTTGCTTGTGCGCTCTCTGTCTCTCCCTCTCTCTCACAAATAAATAAATCTTTTTAAATTTTTTTTCAAAAAAATAAAAAGAAAAAAATTCAGATGGAAAGTTGGTACTAGAATAACCCATTTTTAAAAATTTTTTAAAGATTTTATTTATTTGAGAGAAAGACAGCATAAGCAGGGGGGAGGGGCAGAGGGAGAGGTAAAAGCAGACTCCCCGCTGAGCAGGGAGCGGGACTCAGGGCTCAGTCCCAGGACCCTGGGATCATGACCTGAGCCAAAGGCAGATGCTTAACCTACTGAGCCAACCAGGTGCCCAGGGAATAATCCAGTTTTGAAAAAATAAATAAATAAAGTTGGAAGAAACATGCTGCCTAATTCTAAGACTTACAATAAAGCTACAATAAAATCAAGACATTGTGGTGTTGATGAAGAGATAGACACATAAATCAATGAAATAAAATAGAGCCCATAAATAAACCCAAACAAATATGGCCAACTGATTACCAGCAACAACGCAAAGACAAGTCAATGCAGTAAAGATTTTCTTTGCAAGAAATGGTACTGGAACAAGTACACAACCAAAATGGAAAAAATAAAAATTTAAAAAAAAAACTTGATCAAAAATTAAATACAAAAATTAACTCAAAATGTATCATATCTAAACATATAAAACTAAGAAAACATTGGAGAAAATCTTCAAAACCTGGGGTTTCAAAAAAAACAATTAAAAAATTATCAAAAGACTTGGATACCTCATACACACTGCAAATAAGTACATTAAAAGATATCCAATATCATTAGTCATCAGAGAAATGTGAATTAAAACCATGATGAGATACTACTACACACCTATTAGAATGGCCACATTTTTAAAAAAACCAATAATGCCAAGTCCTGGTGAGGATACAGAGCAACTGAAATTCACACAATGCTGACAGGAATGCAAAACGGGGGGAGCCTAGGTGGCTCAGTCGGTTAAGGGTCTGCCTTCCACTCAGGTCATGATCCCAAAGTCCTGGGATCAAGCCCCAAATCAGGCCCCTTGCTCAGTGGGGAGCCTGCTTCTCTCTCTGCCTGCCACTCCCTCTGCTTGTGCTCTCTCTCTCTCTCTGTCAAATAAATAAATAAATAATAAATAAAATCTTTAAAAAAAAAAAAAAAGGAACGCAAAACAGTACCACCAATGCCGGAAAATAGTTTCTTACAAAGTTAAGCACACAGTTACCATATGACACAGCAATCTCATCCCAGCTATTTACCCTAGAGAAATGTTCACACAAAGCCTGTATGTAAATGTTTAAAAGGCACTTCATTCAAATTACCAAAAAGTAGAGACAAACCAAATATAACAGGTGGAATAATACTGCCCATCAAAAGAAACAAATTAACTAATGCATGTAACAACTTGGATGAATCTCAAAGGCATTATGTTGAGTGAAAGAAGCCAGTCTTGGGGCGCCTGGGTGGCTCAGTCAGTTGAGAGTCCGGACTCTGGATTTCGGCTCAGGTCATGATCTCAGGGTCTGAGATCAAGCCCCTTGCTGGGCTCTGTGCTCAGCGCTGAGTCGGCTTAAGATTCTCTCCTTCTCCCTCCACCTCTCCCCCAACTCACACACACACATTCTCTCTAATAAATAAATAAAATCTTTAAAAAAAAAAAAGGAATACACACCAAATACAGCAACCAACTGTATGAAACAAAAACACAGGAGATGCAAGGACACATAAATAAAAACACACTAATAATAAGAGACTTTCATTCGCCACTATCAGTATAAGGTCAAACGGAGGAAAAAATAAGTAAGAAGACAGAAGATCTAAACAACAAAATGATTACAGGAAAACTTACAGATGCATACCACTCTATACTCTGCTAACAGAGACTACACATTCTCTGGCACTTACAGCATATTCACAAAACAATCGAGCATATATTAAATCACAAAGAAAACATCTTCTATAAAAACATTTTTAAAAATCTCTGATCACAACACATTAAAACTAGAATTTACTAACACTACCACTGCCATCACCACCACCATCAACAACAATAGAAGATAGGTGCTTCTATTTAAAAATTTATGTACTTCCTATTAAACAACTTCTGGAAATCCAGCTAAAATTGGAGAAATGTAAAGAAATACTAACCATGAAAACACAAATACTCATATGTGTGAAAACACAACAAAATCACCTAAGGGGGGGAGAATCCTGTGATTATCCCCATAGAAAAGAAAGCCTTTGACAAAATTCAACACCCCCCATGATAAAAAATACTCAAGAAAATAGGAATTAAGTAATACTTTCTTATATACCTTAGTCCTAAAGCCAAAATCTTATTTAATAGAGAAACACTAGAGGCATTTCCATTAATATCAGGAGCAAAGCAAGGATGTCCATTATGTCTGCTACTACCCACCACTATATTTAGCGTATTAGCAATGCCATTAGAAGAGGGAAACCAATTAGAGGTATAAGAATGAATAAAGAAGAAGTAAAACAATCGTTAATTTTATACAATATAATAGAATACCTGGAAAACCCCCAAAATCAATGATAAAACTTAAAAGAACTCAATGAAGTAGCATGATACAAAATTAACATACAAAAGTCAACAGCTTTCACATAATCAAAATATAAACAGAAGACATTATGATAGAGAAAAGTTCTGTTAGTAATAGCAACAAAGATGATTAAATATTTAGAAATGAAGTTAACAAGAAATGTGCAACCTATGCAAGGAAAAATTTTTAAATGCTACCAAAAGATACAAGAGTAAAGTTGAACAAATGGAAAGACATCCTCTGTTCTTGGACAGGATTCAGCATTATAAAAATGTCAGTTCTCCCTAAGTTAATTTATAAAGTGAATGCAATACAAATAAAAATACCAACAAGATACTAGACAAGTTGATACTAAAGTTCATATGGAAAAACAAAAATGTACAAATAGCTAGGAAAACAGTGAAGAAGAAAAGCTACAGGAGGCGATGAGCCCCAACACACATTAAAGAATACTATATAAAGCCTAAGTACTTAAAACTGTGGTATTGGCACATGCATAGATAGAGAAACCATGTTCAGAATTAGACTCGAGTACATATGAAAATGTAAAATATGAAAAAGGTGGTATCTCAAATCACTGGAGTCAAAATGAACATTGTAGGGCGCCTGGGTGGCTCAGTTGGTTAAGCGACTGCCTTCGGCTCAGGTCATGGTCCTGGAGTCCCGGGATCGAGTCCCGCATCGGGCTCCCTGCTCGGCAGGGAGCCTGCTTCTCCCTCTGACCCTCCCCCCTCTCATGTGCTATCTCTCTCTCATTCTCTCTGTCTCAAATAAATGGGTAGAATCTTTAAAAAAAAAAAAAAAATGAACATTGTAACAAGAGTCGCTGGGAAAAACTAGTAGCCATTTGGAAAAAGATAAAATTAGATCCTTAACTCACACCATATACATAAATAAACTGCAAATGAATTGGGGATCTAAATGAAAACAAAAGGAACCAGACAAATACTAGAGAAAAACATGGATGATTTCCTCTTTAACCCTGTATATGGAAAGGCTTTCTCACAATGATCCAAAATCCAGAGGCAGTAAAAAAAAAAAAAAATTAATAAATTTAACTACATATAAATGTTTTAAATTTTGCATGACAAAAACATCAGCACAAGCAACAAAAGCAAAAACAAACAAGTGGGACTACATCAAACTAAAAAGCTTCTACACAGGAAAAGAAACAATCAACAAAATGAGAAGACAACTTATAAACTAGGAAAAATATTTGCAAAACATATATCTGATCAGGGTTTATATCCAAAATATATAAAGAACTCATAAAATTCAATAGCAAGAAAACAAACAAAATAAAACAAAACCCAAATAATCCAATTTAAAAATGGGCAAAGCATCTGACTAGACATTTTTCCAAAGAAAATAAAATATGGCCAACAGGTCCATGAAGAGGTGGCTCATCACTAATTATAAGGGAAATGCAAATCAAAACCACAATGAGTTATCATCTCACGAACCTGTTAGAATGGCTATCACCAAAAAGACAAGAGATAACAAACGCCAGTGAGAATGTGGAGAAAAGGGACCCGTGTGTATTGTTGGTGGCACTGTAAATTGGTACAGCTCCTATGGAAAATAATGGAGGTTCCTCAAAAAATAAAAATAGAATTACTATATGATCCAGCAATCCCACTTCTGGGAATGCATCTGAAGGAAATGGAAACACCATGTCTGAGAGATATCTGCATACCCATGTTCTTAGCAGCACTGTTTACAATAGCCAAGACATGGAAACAATGTAAGCGTCCATCTATGGATGAATAAAGAAATTACATGTGTGTATATATATGTACGTACATACAAACACACACACACACACACACAATGGAATATTATTCAACCATAAAAAAAGAAGGAAACCCTGCCATTTGTGACAAAATGGATGGACCTTTACAGCATTATGCGAAGTGAAATAAGTCACACAGAAAAAGACAAATACTATATGATCTCACTTATATGGCAATCTAAAAACCAAACAAACAGGGCGCCTGGGTGGCTCAGTTAGTTAAGCGACTGCCTTTGGCTCGGGTCGTGATCCCAGAGTCCTGGGATCGAGTCCCGCATTGGGCTCCCGGCTCAGCAGGGAGCCTGCTTCTCCCTCTGACCCTCTCCCCTCTCATGCTATTTCTCTCTCTCTCTCTCAAATAAATAAAGTAATTAAATCTTTAAAAAAATATAAATAAATAAATAAATAAAAACCAAACAAACAAATAAAAACAAAACAACCCAAATTCATAGAAGATATCAGATTTGTCATTACCAGAGGCAGGAGGTGGGGAAGGGGTGGGAAAGAGAATTGGATGAATGTGGCCTAAAGGTACAAACTTCCAGTTATAAGTAAGTACTAGGGATATAATGTACATGATAATTATAGTTAACACAGCTATATGATATATTTGCAAGTTAAGAGAGTAAATCCTAAGAGTTCTTATCACAAGAGAAAAACATTTTTTCTTTTCTTTTTTTTTTTTTGTATCTATATGAGGTGAGATGAGATGACAGATGTTAGCAAAACTAATTGTGATAATTATTTTACAATACATGTAAGTCAAGTCATTATGCTATATACCTTAAACTTGCATAGCGCTATATGTCAATTATACCTCAATAAAATTGAAAAAAAATTTGATCAGAAAAAAAATTTTTAGGGGCACCTGGGTGGCTCAGTCGTTAAGCATCTGCCTTCAGCTCAGGTCATGATCCCAGGGTTCTGGGATCGAGCCCTGCATCGGGCTCCCTGCTCAGCGGGAAGCCTGCTTCTCCCTCTCCCACTCCCCCTGCTTGTGTTCCTGCTCTCACTATCTCTCTCTCTGTCAAATAAATAAATAAAATCTTAAAAAAAAATTTTTTTAATCAGAAAAAAAGTCAAAAGTCAACTGATAAATTGGGAGAAAATATTTGCAACATATACTGTAGACAAACACATAAAGAGCTCTTAAAAACTGAGGGAGACAGCATTATTCACAATAGCCAAAAGGTAGAAGCAACCCAAGTAAGTGTCCACTCACAGATGAATGAATAAACAAGGGGCTTCTGGATGTCTGTCGATGAAGCATCTGACTCAATCTCAGCTCAGGTCTTGATCTTGGGGTCATGAGTTCAAGCCCCACATTAGGCTCCACACTGGTCATGGAGCCTACTTTTTAAAAAAATGTGGTATATACATACAATGGAATATTATTCAGTCTTAAGAAGGAAGGACATTCTGACACATGCTATAATACGTATGAACCTTGAAGACATGCTAAGTGAAATAAGCCAGCACAGAATGACAGTGTGTGATTCCACTTATACAAGATACCTAAAGCAGTCAAATTCATAAAGACAGAAAGTAAAATGGTGGTTGCCAAGGGCCGGGGGAAGGGAAGAATGGGGAGTGTTTAATAGGTACACAGGTTTAGTTTGGGAAGATGGAAATAAAAGTTCTGGAAGACATATGCTAGTGATGGATGCACAACAATGTAGATGTACTTAATGCCATGGAACTGTACACTTAAAAATAGTTTAAAAATTATATTTCATATTAAGTGTATTATAACACAAGCAAAGGAAAAAAAAACCTGATAGAAAAATGGGGAAACTATATGAATAGACAATTCACAAAAACAGACATACAACTGGCCCTCAAGGATATGAAAAAATGTTCATACTCATAATTAGAGAAATGCAAATTAAAATAGCACTGAGACACTACTTCTATCACACTATTGCCCTCACAAAAAATTCAAATTCACAAAATTAACAGCATACCATGTTGGAGGTTGTCAGGAAACAGGCACTATTTTCATACATTGTTGATGGGAATGCAAACTGGCACAACCACTCTGGAAGGGAATTTAACAACAGCTAACAAAATTACAAATGCCCTTACCTTTCAACCCAGCAATTCTACTTCTAGGAATCAATCCTAGAGAGGTACCTCCAACAATATGAAATACGTATACGCAGGGTTATTCATTCCAGCACTGTTTGCAATTCCAAGAGACTGGAAACAACTTAAATGGCTATCAATAGTATAGTGGATGAATAAACTATGGTACATCCACACAATGAAGTAATATACAGCTGCTGTAAAAATTAATGAGGAAATGTTTATAGCAGCGTTATTCATATAACCAAAAAGTAGAACCAATCCAAATGTCCATCAACTGATAATTGGATAAATAAAATGTGGTATATCCATACAACAGAATATCATTCAGCCATAAAAAGTAATAGACTCCTGACAACAGGACGAACCGTGAAAACATCATGCTAGGGGCGCCTGGGTGGCTCAGTCGTTAAGCATCTGCCTTCAGCTCAGGGCATGATCCCAGGGTCCTGGGATCGAGCCCTGCATTGGGCTGCCTGCTCTGCGGGAAGCCTGCTTCTCCCTCTCCCACTCCCCCTGCTTGTGTTCCCTCTCTCACTGTGTCTCTCTCTGTCAAATAAATAAATAAAATCTTTAAAAAAAAAAGAAAAGAAAACATCATGCTAAGTGAAAGAAGCCAGTCACAGACCACATATTGCATGATCCCGTTCATATGAAATGTCCAGAACAAGCAAATCTATACAGACAGAAAGTATTAGTAACAGCCTAGGGCTAGGGGAGGAGGCAATGAGAAGTGATGGCTAACAGGTACAGGGTTTCTTGCTGGCATGACAAAGATGTTCTGAAATTGATTGTGGTGACGCACAACTCTGTGAATATTAAAAACCACAGAACTGTATGTAAATTTTATCTCAATGAATAGGCAAATTGTGTATAAATTTTTATCTCAATAAAACTGTTTTTAAAAATGAATAAGATCTCTATGAACACATATGGGTGATTTTCAAGACATTTTTAAGTGAAAAAAGCAAACACAATTATCTATAGCATGCCATCTTTCATATACGAAAGAAGAGGATATAAGAAAATACACAACCACCTGTTCATTTGTGCAGAAGAAAAGATAATCCAGACACCAAAGAGATCAGTTAGCTACAGGGGATGAGTGGGAAAGGGGTGAAATGTAGGGGAGAACCGGAACAAGGTGGCAGGGGTAGGGGAGGGAGTGACACCTCCCTGAGTATACCTTTGTTACAGTTCTTACTCTTAGAACCACAGTCATGTTTCCCAGTCAAAAGATAATTAAAACCAACTGAGATCTACAGGGAACCCAAAATGAAATATAAACGTTAACAATGAACCTACTGTATTACAAATTACATAACCACACTGAAGGGTATGAGGAAGAAAAGAACTAACCTAAGGAACTGTGCAGAATAGTATCTTGATTGGATACTAGAAGGCTAAAGACAACAAGAAGTGTGATTCCAGGTTTGGGGCAGAGAAAACACAAGATGAGTCTGGAACATCTTGAGGTGCCAGAAAATAAGTAAATGCTCCAAAAAATGATGAGGATTCGTTAAGAGGACACAGCAGCTAACCTGAAGGAGATCCTGAACAAACAAAGCCAGAACAGTGAACAAAATAATGGTAACATTTGATTTTAACCCATGGAATAAAATGAGTATCTATGGGGCCCATACTAATATATATAAATGAGAGAAGGGATAGTTCTTCCTTTAACTGAATTTGAATTAATAAGTGTAGAAAGAAAGAAACAGGTAATTACCTTTAGGCAAACACCACAGAGACCCACAGATGGATGCTAACTATGGTCAGTGGGCATAAATTTGTGAGAACCAGAATTCCCATCCTTCCAAAGTATTTCCCCCAAGATAGTTACTAAAGGGAAAGATAGTAACTTCATAGTATAGAAACCTGGCAGACTAAACCAAGCAATGAAGATAACTATCACCAGTAATAAGACATATCAGCATCTTGAACTCCTTGATATGATACACTGAGGACAACACACTGTTTGTGTTATTCTGGCCAAAAATGCATAACCTCACATGAATTATGAGAAAACATTAGACAAATCCAAGTTGAGGGATATTAGACAAAATAACTGATCAGTACTCTTGAAAAATATCAAGGCTAAGAAAGACAAAACTATGTGATCGTTAAGGACTAAGGAGACTAAGGAGCAATAACTAAATGCAATATGGGAAGTTAGAATCATAGAGTGGAAACTAGAACATTGTGCAAAACTGGTCAGATTCAAACTAGGTTTACAATTGGGTTAATAATACTGTATTAATATTAGTTTCCTGCTCTTGATAGTTGTATTATGATTCTGTAAGATGTTAACATTAGAAGCAGGGTGTAGGAAATAAGGAAACTCTGTATTATTGTTGCAACTTTTCTCTAAATCTAAAATTAGTTTAAAATAAACAGTTTAAAAAGAAATAGCCACTTGAGCACTTGAGATTATGTATTCATCATCTGTAAGCAATGTGAGGATGGGGACCATGTCTGTATTATTCACCAGAAACCCACTAAAAGCAGCAAAAAAAAAAAAAAAAAGCAGCTATTGAATAAAGAAAGAAAGTATCTATTCATTTCTCAGACTCCCAGCCCAGCAATCATATTATCCTAGAATAGCACATTCAGGAGTTTAATGTCACAAATTTCCAAACTCTTTAGACCATGGTTTCCATGGCCTTAAGAACACATGATAAAGAACAGCACACCTTAAGTACCTCAGCATCTTGACCCAGTCAGTGATAAGCAGTGGTGTTTCCTGACATGCTCTGGTCTGGGAGTCAGGAAGCTTAGATTTTAGGCCGAGTTGTGTTACTTCCTGGCTGTGTGGTTAGCTTGGCATAAGAGACCCCTCTCTGAATCTCAGTTTCCTTTATCCTATGAGGTTTGGGGCTAGATTAGGGGTCAGCAAGCTAACTAGCCTACCGTTTTTGTACAGCCTAGGAGCAAAGAATGGTTTTGACTTTTTAAGATTTTATTTATTTATTTGAGAAAGAGAGAGACACAGAGCACAAGCCAGGAGGAGAGGGAGAAGCAGGCTCCCTGCTGAGCAGGGAGCCTGATTCGGGGCTGATCCCAGGCCACTGGGATCATGACCTGAGCCGAAGGCAGAAGCTTAACCAAGTGAGTCACCCATGCACCCCAGTTTTAACATTTTTAAATGGATGAAAAAATTCGTGACACATGAAAATTATATAAAATTACATAAGATTCAAATTTCAGTGTCCATAAATAAAATTTTATTGGAACACTGCCACTCGCTTACCTATTGTCTCTGCCTGTATCCAATGTATAATGCCAGAACTGAGTAGACAAGAGTAGGCCCCCTAAGCCTAAAATACTATTATAAATATGCAATTATATTCACAACATACTATGATATAATTATATTAATATTATAAGTATTATTACATTTACAACATAAGTTTGCCGACCTCTAAAGGAGACCACTCAAAGGATATTTTAGTTCTAACCACAGTTACGAATCTCAGAGAAGGAACTGTAGCTGCATGAAACCCTAAGTCCCACAGTTATGAACCACAGACCCATAGTAACCCAGGCCCCAAAGAGTTCCGTGGCTCCAAAATCACTTGTGCAGACACCTGAGCGTCAGTAGGCTCTACCTAACTGGGGTCCTCCTCCACCTCCTGGGAAGCAGTGCACTCAAGATTTTCAGTCTATGCGTGCCTGGCTGCCTCAGTCGGTAGAGCATGCAACGCTTCATCTCCGGGTTATAAGTTCAAGCCCCACGTTGGGTGTACAGACTACTTAAGAATAAAATCTTTAAAAAAAAAAAATTTTTTTTTTCAGTCTAGACTTGGGCTGACACAGTTAGTTGGCTGACTCTGGACAAGACCCTTCACCTCATCTGGGCCTCCGTTTCCACCCGTATAAATGGCGCTATTAACAGCACTCACCTAGCAGGGCTGCTGGGAAGGTGAACTAAAAGGACGTAAGTGAAGTAAAGGGTTAGCACCGGGCTCAACACCGGCAGACGCACAATCAATGGTGGCTCCCGCTGCTGTCACCGAGAACCACTCCCGAGGCTGGAGCCCGTCCTAGGCACCCCAGGGTGACGGCAAGAGCCATGAAGAGGCCCGCGAGGAAGTCAAGAGCCCCGGCCTCGCCGCTCCCGCCCTCCAGCCTCGGTTTCCCCGAATGTGGCACTCAGGCTACCGGAGGCGCCCCCTCCCCCGCGTCCGCACCGGCCTTGGCCCCGCGCCCACCGCCCCTCAAGCCCGCGCCCCGGCTCCCTTCCTTGGTTCAGCAGAGCCGCGCCCCCACCCGGGGGATGCCCCCAAACCAGCCACCCGGGAACTCACCAGGCGTCTCCACGGCAACGGCCAGCCTGCCCCGACCCCCGCGCCGGCCGGCTGCGCGCCTGACAATAAGGCGCGCTCCCATTGGTTTCGGTACCGGCTCCGCTAGCCAATCAGCGAGGGCGCACGCTCCGCTCGCCCACGGAGCGAGCTCTCTGGGACACCGGGGGCTGCGTGAAGCCAGCCGCGCGAGTGTAAACCGTTCCAGTCCCTGCATTTGGGCACTCGAACTATTGTGGGCTCGGAGCGCCGGCTTGAGGTTCCGACCTCTGTTCCCCACCAGTTGTAATATTTGGGAAACGCCGAATTTGGTGCCTGGCCCCGAGCAGTCGCTAAATGATGGGAGGTGTTACTATTTGATACAACTTGGGACAGGTGCTCTGAAGGCAATGGAAACTTGAGGAACACTTAGGGGGAACCAGGGTAGAAGGAGCGTTCTCCTTGATATACCCTGTGCCTCACCTCTTTCTGAAGAGGATTTGAAGCCCAAAAGGCACAGATACAATGAACTATTGAAAGAAAGATAAAACAAAAACAAAAATTCAAGATCGGGTAAATGAACGGGCTGAGGAGGGAGTGACAGAATTCCAAACCTGAAAAGAGGAGTCAGCATTTATAGTTTTCCGGAAACGGCCTCGGGTTGAGAGGTTAAACCCTTGGGAGCTAAGCCTTTTAGGGAAAGGTTTCACAAGTGGTGGTTGAAATTCGTAGTTGCTTGAGTCCAGCAAAAATGATTTAAATAGGAATGAATATTATGGCTTTCTCTTTGACCGTACATAAAGACGATAAAATCATGGTGAAGAACTCATAGCTTCAGTTCAGAACAATAAAGCTTTAGTGATACACAGGAGTTGCAAAAGTAATGGAGTCGTGGGACGCCTGGGTGGCTCAGTCGGTTAAGTGTGTGCCTTCCGGGCGCCTGGGTGGCTCAGTTGGTTAGGCGACTGCCTTCGGCTCAGGTCATGATCCTGGAGTCCCGGGATCGAGTCCTGCATCAGGCTCCTGCTCAGCAGGGAGTCTGCTTCTCCCTCTCCCACTCCCCGTTTGTGTTCCCTCTCTCACTGTGTCTTTCTCTGTCAAATAAAATTTTTTAAAAATCTTTAAAAAAAAAAAGTGTGTGCCTTCCACTCAGGTCATGATCCCAGAGTCCTGCTCAGTGGGGACCCTGCTTCTCCCTCTGCCTGCTGCTCCCCCTGCTTGTGCCCTCTCTCAGTCCACCCCCCTTAATCTTAAAAAAAAAAAAAAAAGATGGGAAGGGTAGTCCACGCAGCAGGGAGCTGTGTGGCAAGCTTTTGGAGGTGAGAAACAGGGCAGGCCATGCAGGATCCTCAGGCAGCATAGTAATACCAGGGTGCAAAGCTCAGGGCCACAGTGGGGATAATATGGAGGGGGAGGGGACAGTCGCCCACAGCAACCAGATGACATCACTCTCACTACAGTTGGGCTAAGACACTTAAGGTGGACCAGATAGGAGGCTGCTTGCTGCTTTATGTCCCGTCTAGGGACATAACCTGAACCCCTCCTTGGGCACTTCAACCATTCATTCAGATTCAACCCATGAACATTCCCTGAGCCCCTCTGGGAAGCAGGACACCCATGTTGGCAGAAGGAATGAGCGCAGGAACATTTGGGATGGAGCCAAAGGAAGGAACTCCAAGCTCTAGGTTTTAATGAGAGTCCACAGTAGTGGTCAGGTACACACACCACAAGCACAAGAACACGCCACTGGAAACTAACTTTACCATGTTGACAGCACAGGCTAAAAATCTCTATTTGGTATTTCACAGGTGTACTAAGACAAGAAAGATGGGACTTTCAACTCTAGAGGTAAATACAGTGCTCACAACTGTGTCTAAGGGTCATGGTATGTAAACTCTGCATCAAGCAACTGGAAGGAAACTGAAAAGGACACCCTTTAGACTCCCCCACCCTGCCCATATATCCCCTGAAATGTGAAAGCATGGTATAGTATTTAGATGGCAATTGCATTCATTCCTTTTCTAGTGGCAGACATTGCATTTCTAGGTTTGCTATTCCAGGACATGGCTTTTACAAGGTGCACAGCTACAGAGGATTCTCAGCAAGACTCATGGGAGAAGATGGAGTTTGGGAATGCCCAGGAAAGGTCCCTTCTGAAGCCCAGCTGTTCTGCTCCCCTGCTGGGCACAGCATTCTATGGGCAGCAGGCTGCATGGGCCAGCTCAAGCTGAGGACAGGAACATCCATCTGGTCAGCAAAATCTGGAGGAACACCCAGCCTGGACCAGCTGCCAGCCCTATCAGCCAGCACACAGGCATGGAGAGCAGGACCTCCAGGCTGCACCTTCCACCCTTGGATTTGAGCAGCCTACCTACAATACATGAGACAGTGGCCCGGAAGACAGGAAACATCCCATCTCTCAGGTTCCCTAAAGTTCCCACCTCATAAACCAACCCTGCTGCCCAGGGTGACCCAGAATGCCAGGGAGGGGTAAAGGGAGATAAAGAAATCATGTTTGAAAGACAGAGGTCTCGGGGTGGGGTGGAAAAAAAAAGAAAGACGAAGTCTCTTCATTTATTTGACATGAGGATGGGGAAGATGATGACTGTGAGGTCACAGGCACATCTGCATGAAGGAGTGCCAGAAGCTGGTATCCACCAGGCCCTTACTCTGCCAGGAGGCCTCTCTGGAAGGGGCAGACAGCTGACAGATGCATGCCCTGATGCCCTCTGTGCCAATCATAGGAAAGTCATGACTGTCCCTTTCTTGCCAATCTGCCAGGGCTCCAGGGGGAAAAAGCGGATAATCATCCTTCAAGAGAAAAAAAGAAAAAAAAAAATGTTATCAGCTCCTTGGCTAATGCCTTATATTCCAATGCCTAGCTGGGCACTCCTACCATGGGCTCCCAGACCAGCCTGCCTTAACCTAGCAGGCATTTTGTAAGCCTGCCCCAACCCATTAATGATCTCCCACTGTGGGCCAGTCAGGGGCAGGATGGTGGCTGCCCCAGACAACACAGCAGCCTCTATGGTCACTGTATGCGCTGTCTGTGGACTCAAAGGGGCAGCCCTCCTGCTTCCAAAATGCAGGCTCCCTGGGGGCATGTGCAGTGCCCCAGCCACCTTTGTTTTCTCAAAGCCTGGCTCAAAACCAGGCACAAGGTGAGCCCCCCTCGCCTCCACTGATGTCTATGGAATGAACAAACATGCCTCTTTCATAGAAGTGATGGGAAGTTCCTGGTGAAGAGCAAGATACTTGGGGTAACCTGAAGGGTAGCAGGGGAAGGGTTGGTGTGACAGGTTTAGTTTTCCCATCTGTAAACCTCACAGGGATGGCATGTCTGCACAAGGTGGTGTGAACAGAGGGACAGAGCTTGCATGGATCAAATGGGATGATGCACATAAGGTATCTAGAGATAATGTGGCACACGGTAAGCATTCACATGTTACGTATTGTTCTTACAATTATTATCTCACCCCAACTTGAGGACCAGGTCTGAGCACTCCCAGGAATAACCATTCCTCACCAGTCTTCCTGGGCCAACAAAGGATCCATTCTAGAAGGTTCTTTCAAGCTTCTCATGCTCTTAGTTCCTCATAGGCATGGGCTTGGCTCAGGAATATTTTTCACCCAGAAAAAAACTAACTCTGACACCGAATCCCAGGTTGGGGGGCTGTTCAGGCTTCTTGGGTGATCATTTAATACATTCCCCTCTGTTCACAGAAGAGAAGCCTACAAACCAGAGATGGTTCATTTCCAGGTTTGTCAGGCATCCCCCAGCTGTGAGGGACCCAGAACTCAGGTCTCCAGACATCCAAGCCAATGTTCTTTCCACTACTTCCTGAGCCTCCTAGGAGGCTGGGAGCCACCTGGGACCTAGTTGGCTACAGGCCCAAAGGTCACACAGCCTCAGGACATACCCAGAATTCCTCCCAACCAGCCTGGAGAAGTTCTCCTAGAAAATTATTCTTGATTTTCTAAGATGTGGAGAACACTAAAGGCGGATGATAAATGGCCATAGCTTTGTCAGGTTAATAACGTTCTACCCTACCCAGTGCCAAGGCAGATACAGTGCATGGCCATCCCACAGGACTCTAGCAATTCCCCCAGGGAGCGGTTAAAGTAGAGCCTTCCCACAGCACAGATGTTAACAGGTTTGCAAGGCCACGCCTTGCCCAGGTGTCAAGAGGACCATAGCAGAGTCAGGAATTCATTCAATTCCGCTACCATTCTGAGGGTGGACCCACCATCCGAGGGCCCAGGGCACTAGGCCCATCTGAGCAGGGCGAGGAATGCATTTTTCTCCCAACCTTAGAAGGAGCTCTGGTATGGGATCACTGCCCCCATCCTCTCCCTGCCCCCACGCACCGATCCTGGCCCAGGTTCAGCTCTTTGGTGAGGAACTCGAAGAATCGGGCGCTGTGGCCACGGTTGTCCTCGGCTGTGCCTACCACACCGATGGAGGAGATGAGGAGTTGCGCGCAGGGCTCCGTGGAGCCGTTCACCGCCATGGCCAGACCTGGTCGCACCGTTACGTTCACGCGCTGCGGGGAACACGAAAGTTTCACCTGAAGCCGGTGCAGGCCGAGTTCGCGCTGAGGACCCGGGAGGACGAGAGCCGACAAGCGCCGGCCCCTGGGGTCAGGGCTAGAGGCTCGGGGCGGGGTCCTTGACGGTCACGTCGGTGTCAGGGCCAGGGAAGGCAGCACGGAGCAGACATGAGGGGTGGGGAGAGCGGGAGGCCAGGGCCTGGCGGGCGGGGACCCCTGCGACGAAGAGCCCGGGTCGCGGTGGGGAAGCCGGGGCGCGGACAGAGCCTGACCCCCGGCCCACCAGCCTCCTCCCGCCGGATGCTCCCCGGCCCACGCTCACGTCCTCAGGTTTGCTCAGGATGGCTGCAGTGGCCGCGCAGAGCCGCTTCTCCAGTCCTGCGGGCACACGGCCGGCGGGCAAGTTCGTGTCCAGCTCGACGAACGGCATGTTTGGCCGGAAGGAACAGGTGGGCCACAGCAGCAGAGAAAGAACGCACCAAGTCCGGGGCGCTGTTCGCAAGGGTAGCGGACTAGGCAGCAGGGGCCGGGCGCCACGGCAACCAGGCTCCTTATTGGCTGGGCAGGCAGCAGCGCCCCCGGATTGGCTGCATAGTCTACACCACCCCTCCTCTGCTGGCGCTGACTTCCGGAAGTGCTAAGGCCGGACCGGGAGAGGGGGAAGAGTGAGGTGTCTGACGCCGTCCCGAGCCGACTGGCTGAGCCACGGCCCGGCCCACAGTGTCCCGGCCTCTACCGGCTCCCGACACACTGGCCGGGGGTTTTCTGGCTCCCTGGGCTGCTGGGTGGTGCAGTCCTCTGCTTCCTAGCCCATATTTAGATTGTTAACCCCGAAAATAAAATAGCCAGTTATTTTACCAGTAAAAATGGGTTTCTTCGAGGATGGCAGAGAATTGCAATTTGGGACACGCAGCCGAAGACAAAACCACAGCCAAGTCCAACCAACAAAGAAGAGAAGCGTTTTTTAACAGAGGAAAGGGAGGAGTTGGGACTGTTACAAACACAAAGTCCGCGGGAATAAGCTGAAAGAGTGTGGTCGCGTTTCAGTGGCTGAGTTGTGACAGTGTCGCACTGGATGGACGGGGCAGGGGGGTTGGGGGTATCTTTCTTTCCTCTGCTGGTAGTATGTAGTCTTCTTTCCCTTGGGGATGCAAGGTAGGGTTCTTCCTGTTGAGGTTGCAAAGAGCTGCAAGGAGTAGTAGGTGTGAGAGCTCCCCCTTCTGGCCTCCCGAGTTTATTGTAAATGAGGTTTTCTTTATGCCGTTTCATAAAATGGGGGTTTGAACACATCCAAAACATACACACCTGTAGGGGCCTTTACCGGGCTCCATCCTAATTCTTTTTTTTTTTTTTTTTTTTTTTTTTTATTGTGTTGCTACCATTTCCAAATAAGGCGACTTCACGTTATATGTAGGAATCTACACTTCTCTTGACCAGGAGCCAGGTGACACTTGCGAGTTCAGATGGGGCTGGACAGAGACCCTCTGGCTCACTACATCCCTACCTGGCCCTGACAGACATCTGCCTTTGTGGCCTCTTGCACCTGTGGTAACCTTGTCTCATAGTGAAGTACTGTCCATCAAGGGATGAAAGCCAGGTCCTAGTCAAATTACCAGCCATGTTTACAGTACCCTATATTTTTATGGTCAAAACAAAATGTGTCACTTAAAACATGGAAATCTGGGGGTGGATGGGTGGCTCAGTCAGTTAAGTGTCTGCCTTTGGCTCAGGTCATGATCCCAGGGTCCTGGGATCTAGCCTGGTATCAGGCTTCCTTAGGGAGTCTGCTTCTCCCTCTGCCTCTGCCCCTCCCCCCACCCCCCACCCGCTTGTGTGAGCTCTCTCTCTCTCAGGAATATTTTTTAAAAACATGGAAATCCTGTTGATATGGCTAAACATGGCACTCTCATCAGTGTTGCAAACTTGTTTGACTTGTAAATGAAAATGCAATTGAAATTTTGTGGGTGTATATGAATAATTTCAATTACACTTCTAAAATTCTATATGAGTGTGCACACTAAAGGAGCCTTGGGGCGCCTGGCTGGCTCAGCCGGGAGAGCATGCGACTCTTGATCTCAGGGTTGCAGGTTCAAGCCCCATGTAGAGATTTAAAATCTTAAAAAAAAAAAAGAGTCTCCATGAGAAGGCAGGCAGTTTATTGGATAACTAAGATATCAGAGGGTCTAGGACACAAGACAGGTAGATTCTAACAGTCTTGAGGAGAAAGGACGGGGACAGGTGGCAAGTCTGGGACCCAGGGTGGGGCACAGATAAGACAGTGGCCGGGTTCTGAGTAGGTTTGGGAGAGCACGGCCTCTCAGTTGATGGGGTTTTGGAATGTAGGTGAGGTTCAGTGGGGTGGTGTCGGGAGCAACAACTAAGAAAGAATTCTTGAGACGTCTTTGGTGCAAAATGGTGGTTTATCAAAGCACGGGGACAGGCCCCGTGGGCAGAAAGAGCTGCAACTCTGGGGTTGTTAGGGGTGGCTGATTATATACCATGGGGTTGGGGGAGGTAAGGAAAAAGGTTTCAAGAGAACTTTCATATGCTAAGGAGGACCTACAAGATAGGGAAGCCTTGCCATTGTCAAGTTAAGGTTGTTTTTCCCCTCTAGCAAGGCATTAACATTAAGATAGTTGGGAACTTTCTGGAGGAACATTACATTCTGCCCACTTCAAGTATGTCGATGGGCTGCAGGTTATAAGGACATTTAATTGTATTTGCATTCCCTTCTGGAAGCTATTGCTAAGGCTTTTGTAGGTAAACTGAGGGAGACTCAGGTCTTGCAGGATTGGGGTCTCTAGTTAACTATTTGTTTTTCCTTTTGGGCATCCAGGAGTGCCTGAGGAATGTCACATATATCCCATGGGGGGGCAGGGTACCGGGTGTCAGCTTCTGCTTTGTCCTCAGCTTGCCTTCTGTTCCCTCATCAGCAGCAGCACCCAGAGTGCCAGGAACTAACCTGGGACTTCCCTCCCTGCAAGGAGCTTCATAAACCAGCCCTGCACCCAACCCACCTGTGGGAGACAGCATCACCCCAGAGGGAGGACAGTGACCTAAGAGCACAAGGCCATGCCTGATTCAGACATCTCTTCACCAGCGTGAACCCCATCTATGACATGTGCTCAGTCGAGGGGTTGCTGAACCAGCTTTGTTCCAGGGTTGAGGGGAGGGAAGCACTGGGGCTAAGGAGCCTGGGGGTGGGGGGGTGTCATCTGACTTGGCCTGGAGCTGGGGAAGTCAGGGAAGCCTCCCTGGAGAAGTGAAAGGTGACAAATGCCTAAAGACCAGAAGGGGCACCGGGCAAAGGTGAAGACAGACCCTATTAGCCACGAAAACAGCCTGAGCCAAGGCCAGGAGGTGGAGGTGGGAGCTGGGAGAAGGGGTCTAAAAATGATGGGCTACTGTGTGCAACCAGAAGGGGGTGCCCTGGAGGGGTGGGCAAGGCCTTGAATGCAAAGTTCAGTGATTCATACTTTAGCCCCAGAGCAGTTCAGCACCATAGAAAGTTTCAAACACAGGAGAGACAGGGTCGAATATGTGTTTACTAAGCTCTTTCCAGGGGTGACACGAAGTCAGAGTGGAAGGGGTGGGAGTGGAGTGTGGAGACAGACAGAAGAAGGAACGAAGACCTGATGCTTGGAGGGAACCAGGGACCAGAGACTGGAGAGTATGTCTTGCTCACAGCCTAGGAGGGACAACTCCACCTCTTCATTCTGACAACAGAGTCTCCATCATCTCTGCAAGCCTGGCCTTCCACTCACTGCAATAAACCCTGAACAGAGGGCTTCAGTTTCTCCTTTATGGCCGGGTCAGCTGGAGGCAAGTCCTTGACCTTCATGACAGCTGCATGTGCCTCCTGAAAGAGATCCTTCCCCACCTCGGCCTCCACACGTTGGCGCCATGCAGCCAGCTTGGGTCGGCTTTTGAAGACTTGGCAGCCAGCACTGACAGGCTATGGGGACAGGAAGCCAAGTGGAGGGGGTAGGCATGGTCAAGCACAAGCCAGGATGACCTAGTTGAGTAATTCCCCAGGATGGATTTTCCCTCCTTGGCCACAACATGTAATAGGCTGGATGTTCTCTGGGAGACACTGGAAGCTTCTCAGTATTGCTGCAGGATAGGGTCTGAAGCCCCATTTTACAGATGAGAACACTGAGGCTCAGAGAGGGGAGTGACTTGCCCAGGGTCCCACAACCCGGAAGGGCAACACTGGCTCCCTCCCAGGACACCCCACTGCCCAGTGGACCACCCCATGGCACTCACATGCATCAGCTCTGTGATGGCCACCAAGTCAGCCACTGAGATGTGAGGTCCAGCAACGAAGTCCTGGTCCTTTAGGAACTTGTCCTCAAGCAGCTGCAGGCACCTGTCCAGCTCAGCCAGGGTAGATGCCAATGTCTCAGGGGGCACCTGTTCACCCAGGAACACTGGGAACATCATCTGCTGGATGGGCAGGCAGAGAGAGGGCTTAGGGTCTGCTCAAAGCCTAGCCTAGTTCCTGCTCTCATCCAATCTACCACCAGGCCTTCAAATTTCTCCTCACTCCGACCCACTTCTTCCACCCATGGCCACCACCAGCCCAGGCGTCATCTTCTACTCCAACATGGACAGCCTCCACTCTCCCTAGGGCCTCATGCAAGGCAGCCAATGGGGGGAACTTCTGGAATCCCAGTCTGCCCATAACACCCCCTGCATAAAGCCTTCCATGGCTCTCCACTACCCTCACCATGAAGACCTCAACACAAGGCTCCTCCTCAGTGCAGCAGTCACCCTCTCCCCATTCCCCACCTCCTTATCCACCCCAGGCTTCTCAAATGGGATGATGTATGTGAATCCCTCTGGGATCCGGTTAAAGTGCACATTCCTAATCTGAATGCCTGGGTAGTGCCTGAGACTCTGCATTTCTTTTTTTTTTTTTTTTTAAAGATTTTATTTATTTGAGAGAGGGAACACAAGCAGGGGGAGTGGGAGAGGGAGTAGCAGGCTTCCCGTGGAGCAGGGAGCCCGATGCGGGGCTCGATCCCAGGACCCTGGGATCATGACCTGAGCCGAAGGCAGACGCTTCACGACTGAGCCACTCAGGTGCCCCAAGACTCTGCATTTCTAAGTTCCCAGGTGGTCTGATGCTCCTGGTCCCTGGACCACAATTTGAGTACCTAAGGTCTATACTCACTCTGTTTGACTTCTCTCCATTCTGCCTTCAAACCCACCAGGCTCCTGCTTCTACCAGCTCTTCGGGGTTCCTCTTCTAGCCCCGAGAGGCTCGAGGAAGACACTTCTAAGGTTATAGAAACCTGCACTTTGCCCAAGGGCCCTTCATAACAGTGGTACTCTACCTGCAGCAGAGTATGAGCATACCCTTCTCATGCTCCCTCCCATGAACAGGGCACCCACTGTGTGCCAGGCCCTTTGTAAGTACCCTACAAATAACAATTCAGAGCACACATCTCAAAAACATCCGTACATTTGATGGGTAAAAATGGTATGTGGGTGCTGTTTTAGTGTGCATTTACTTGATTCTTACTTAGGTTAAATGTATTTTCATCCACTTAATGACCATTTCTCTCTGTTCTTCAAGTAAATCTCCGCTGGTTTCCTGTGCCCATTTTTCTCCTGTGCCTTTGTTTGAGGGCTTTCTGAGAGCATCTTAAATACTAAGAATGTTACTTCTTTCAGGGGCAGCTGGATGGCTCAGTTAAGCATCCAACTCTTGATTTGGGCTCAGGTCATGATCTCAGCGTGGTGAGATGGAGCCCAGTCAGTCAGTCTCCACACTCAGTAGGGAGTCTACATGAGATTCTCTCCCACTGCCCCTCCCTGCACCCAGTTCATGGGTGGGTGCATGTGCATGCTCATGTGTGCTCTCTCTCTGTCTCTCAAATAAATGAATCTTTAAAAAAAGTGTTATTCTTTTTTTAAAAAAAGATTTTATTTATTTATTTGAGAGAGAGAGAGCACAGAGGGATGGGAAGAGGAAGAAGCAGACTCCCCGCTAAGTAGAGGGCCCAGTGCAGGGCTCGATCCCAGGACCCTGAGATCATGACCTGAGCCAAAGGCAGATGCTTAACTGACTGAGCCACCCAGGCACCCCTTTCTTTTTTTTTTTTAAGATTTTATTTATTTATTTTAGAGAGAGCAAAAGCAGAGGGAGGAGAAGAGGGAGAGAGAGAAGCAGACTCCATGCTCAGTATAAAGCCTGACCCAGGGCTTGATCCCAAGACCCTGAGATCAAGACCTAAGCTGAAATCAAGAGTCTGATGCTTAACTGACTGAGCCACCCAGGCATGCAAAATTTACTTCTAACAAATCTTTGCCAGTTTTTTGCTTGTTTTAAGTTTAATCCTTTCCTCCTTACACAAAATGTCATTGTTATGCATAAAATCTATTAGGCTTTTCTTTAAGTCTTTCAGTGTTTTTAGGCTTAGAAATCCTTGAACACCCAGAAATCAGATCAACTTTATTGAAATGACACCCCATTTCTTCCTAGTTTGAGATTTTTCTGAATCCCAGCAGCTCAGGAATCAGGGCACATTGGGGGAAATCACTCCCTGGCTCTGCCCTGGCTTCCCCTCTGGGAAACAAGTTGGCTGGACTGGAGTCTCTGGCATTCTACAATTTGGTGTTCTAAGGCCTCAGGTCTGAGCGGAATTTTTTTTTTTCAAGATTTTATTTATTTATTTGAGAGAGAGAAAGTGAGCGAGAGAGTGAGACAGCATAAGCAGGGGGAGTGGCAGGCAGAGGCAGAGGCAGAAGCAGATTCCCCGCAGAGCAGGGAGCCCGACATGGGGCTCGATCCCAGGACTCCGGGATCAGGACCTGAGCAGAAGGCAGATAGCTTAACAGGCTGAGCCACCCAGGCGCCTGAACAGAATTTTTTAAACAGGAAGCACTGTCGCTTGAGCATCCTCAAAGGGTCCCCGTCCTGCCATAGCTCACCTTCTGCCACATGGCTCGAGTGCAGCTACTCCGCAGGGCTGTGTGCTGCCAGGCTAGGTACTCGTCCACACGGGCACGGGCCTGCAGGTCCTGGGGGTACCAGTGGTCGGGGACCTCATATTTGCGACTCAGATACAACAGGATGGCCACACTGGGGGACACGGAGGGGGTGAGGAACATGTACTAGTCACTTTCCAGCCACTCCACAGGGGCTAGGCCCCAGGTGGAGGCTGGCCCCCACTGCTCACATTTCCCCAACTCCTATGGGTGGAGCATTATACTCTCTCTGCACCATGATGCAGAGTAGGAATGTGAGGCTCAGAGAGGTTAGGTGACTGCCTAGGGTCACACAGCTCTACGTTGGGTCATCCTATCATCTGAACTAAGGGCACCAAGTGAAAAACAAAATGTCTTGGGATTTCAGAAGGAGGGTGATGGGGTACTCAGAGAAAGCTTCCAGGAGGAAGGGGGGCCCAACATGGTTCCTGAAAGACAACAGCAACTCAGATAGCACTCCCCACCATATCCCATGCATGGTCATGACAGGAGCAAGGAGAGCTGTCCCCTCACTCCCTGGGGCTGGGACAAAGCCTCCCAGGTGAATGGGTCACTGCTTCCCACCCTGTCCCACTCTCCTCTCTACCTGCCCAAAGCCTCCAGCCTCCTCCCCCAGGAAGCCCTCTCTGACCTCCTCCCCTCCCCTCTCCCTCTACCATGTCTGGCCTGTGCATCATGTCTGGCCAGAGCACCATGCCTCCATGTATGTTGGACTGTCCAAGGACCAGAGGTTCTGAAGCCAAGTGGAACGTGAATCTGGCTCTACCACAGAGGTACTATGTGGCCTCAGTAAAGGATATCACTATTCAGTCACCAACCTGGAGGCTGGCCTGGGTTCTCATCTCTCCCACCTACCTCCATCTCTTCAGCACACTCTTGGGCTTGACCTTCAAGCGCAGTCAGAACTGACCACTACATCCCCCTGTACCACCACCTTGGTCTGGGATCCCAGCACCTCTCTCCTGGATAAGCATAGTACCTTCTCACCCCAGCCAGAGGGATCCTTTAAAACCTAAGTTGGATCTCAGCTCTCCTCTGCTTAAACTCCTGCAATGGCCCCATCTTACCTACAGTAAAAGCCAAAGTCTTCCTGGCCCCACATGCTCCCCTCCGACCTCATGCCCTGCTTACTGCCCCTCCCTCACCCCAGCCATGCTGGATGTCTTGCCTCTTCAACCTGTCCCCCAAGCATTGTCCCCCTTCATAGCCTTTGGCTTTGTTGTTCCCTCCAGCCAGAACACTCTTCCCAAATACCTTGCTCCTCTGTTCCTGTAGGTCTCTGCACAGATGCCTCCTCCTCAAGGGGCCCTTCACTCAACATCTTACTCAAAATTGCACACACCCCCACTCTTAGCCTATTTTCTCCATGGGTTACACCTAACAGAGATTAGCAGTCCCCCCTTCTAGAATATAAGCTCCAGGAGGCCAAGGGCTTAGAATTGTTCACTGCTTTGGCGCCACATCCTAGATGGTTCTTGGCCCTGGTGGGTGCTCAGCAAATAGCCACTGAAGCTCTCTGGGTGCTCTCTTGACTCCCAGGGCAATAGTACTTGCCCCCAAGATTTGTAGAAGTGGTAGGGTACAGCTACTCCTCAAAATTTAGCTCACCTTCCATCTGGGGGCTGGGTTGGCAGAGAGGAGGCCTGGACACAGGCTGGGCCCTGTGACCTTGGGCAAGCCCCTCCTCTCTGGGCTTCAGTTTCCTCCTTTATACAATGGGCCAGAGGGGCGAGAGGGGCTGGAGGGGGGGATGCCATGACTTCAATAGCTCCTCCCAGCCCCAGGCTCCTCTGCCTGCTGGGGCTGCCACAGGTGCTCAGGGCACACAAGCCGTGATCCAAGCCATCAACAGTAGATACACAGATGGCTGACTGGTCTCACAAGGCCTGGGTAGCAGCCTGGGGACCTGATACCTCTCGGCCAAAGTGAAGTCCCCGTCCTTCAAGGCTGGCACCTTCTTCAGGAGATTCACCTGGGCAAAAGCATCGCTGTGGTGCTGGCCTGTGGGAGAGAGCAGTGAGGCCGGTGAGGAGAACTCTGAGCCCCCCTGAGGCCTCTCCCCCACCGCCACCCCAACATCCAGGCCCCAACTTTCTGAGGCCCCTATCCAGGTGGGCAACAGGAAAGAGACCACTCTCCTGGCCACCAGATCACAGACCCTGACACCACTAGAGGCCCACCCTTCCTGCGTCCACCCCGCTGGGAGCCCGGGCCAAGCAGCATCTCAGCTTGGCCATGAAGGGAGGGTGAGTCCCTGCAGCTGCAAGTCACCCCCACCCCTAGCCCCAGCCAATTCATCCATATGTCAGACACTCCAGTCTCCTCCCTGGGCTCTAGGCTTGCCCCTGCAATCCATCTTCCTATGCCAGCTGGGTGCCCTGTCCACACCACACCTGCCCGCGGCCCCCAGTCCAGCCTCATTCTCTCCAGGACCTCCTGCCCTCTTCAGTCACCCAGCCTCCAGCAGCTCAGCTCTTCTTTCTGTCCCGTGCCAAACTCTCAAAACTCTTCCCCAATGGGGGTTCGCAGGTCTGTTCACTTCTGCATTCCTTGAGCTGGGCCAGTGCTGGAGGGTACAATTACTGTGTGTGGAGTCAGAGGGCCTCCGTGGAACCAGGCTCCAGCCTGGCCATAGGCCCACCTATGGGCCTCTTTGCCCTTCTCCTGGGTGAAGAGAATCAGCCCTACCCATTCTCCCTCCAGAAAATGCCTCTGTGCCCAGCCCCCAACCCAAGAAGGGCTGGAAAGGTGGAGCAAGGTGGCAGCATAGCACTTGGTGGCCCAAGCTGGGGGCACCAAAGACAGAAGGTGGGCAGGCTCAGCCAAGAAGAGATCTCCCCCCCTGGCCTGCCCAAGGGTAGGCCTGCTGTCCAACTGTCCTGCGGTCCAATTACAGCCCTGCCCCTGCACTGGATCCTGTAAATGTGGAGGGGAGGTAGGCAGGCCTAGGTAGAAGTAAAGAGGAGACCAGATTGAGGTGGAACCGCCTTCTGCAGGCAGCCGCAGACATTCAAGAGATGCAGGCTACTCCAATTCAGAAATGAGGAGGCAGTTTCATTGTATTCTCCAAGCCCGGGGGCGAGGGCGGGCGTGGGGGAGGTATTGGGGCACTCACTCCACTTCCCCACACCCCCCCTTCCCGCCCCGCACCCCACGCCCCCCACTGCTCCCTCTCTCGGCTCTGCTCCCTCTCAACCTGTATTTCTTTTTAAAGATTTTATTTATTTATTTGACAAAGAGAGACAGCGAGAGGGGGAACACAAGCAGGGAGAGTGGGAGAGGGAGAAGCAGGCTCCCCGCTGAGCAGGGAACCCGATGCGGGGCTCGATCCCAGGACCCCGGGTTCACGACCCGAGCCAAAGGCAGACGTTTAAGACTGAGCCTCCCAGGCGCCCCTCAACCTGTATTTTGAAAAACGTTTCGTATTCACTAGGCAAAGATCGGGGCTCTTGAAAAAGACACAACCGATAACCGATTACACAGTTTCGGTACTGGAGGGTGTGTCCTCCAGTCGGTCTGCCGCGCCGGCGGCGGGGGGCGGGGGGGAGATCCGTCACCACACAGGCGCCCCCGACCGCAGGGCCTGCCTCCCTGCCAGGCCCACCTTTGAGCAGCTCCACCGGGCGCAGCTCGAAGGGGATGCCGTTCTTCTTGGCGAAGATGTAGACGGCGCGGCAGGGCTGGGACAGCAGGTCCAGGTAGAGCTCTAGGCCCATGGCGGGAGCAGCGGACCACCCCCGGGGTCGCGCCCAGGGTATAAGACCGGCAACAGAAACGGCCAGGCCACCGAGCCTAAATCGGAGCGCAATCCGGGGGAGAGGGGTGGGGGTGGGGGGTGGGGGCGTCTGAGCCCCGCCACACCCTCCCCGCCCACTGGCTGGCTCTAGAGAACTTTGGGCCAATCAGCGGCGCCCCAGCTCTCCCTCCTTCCCTTCCCTGGAATCTGGGCTGCAGTTCTCTTGGTGGAGAGGACGCTGGGAGACTTGGCCTCTGACCTGAGATTTCGTTGCCCGGTCACACCCCTTTCCCGGACCTCAGTGTCTACCTTTGTCAAATGGTGCAGTGGATGATGGTAATGGGAACGGGACGCCAAGGACGCTTCCGGCACAGACCCTCAGTGAATTTAGGATCGAAAGGGCTCGGCTGCCTTCAGTTGGCCCAAGCCACCTCCCCAGACTCAAGGAGGGGACTGAGAGAGAAGGAGCTTCTAAGTCCCCAGAAACACAAAGGGAGGCAGAGAACGGAGGTACAGTAGCTTCCCCTGGGCCCAGTGCCCAGGATGGAGGCTGCGGAGGTTTCTGGACCCCAGCTCCTTACAGAGCCCTGGCCCAAACTCCAGGTAAAGAATGAGCCACCCCTCCCTAATCCCTGGGGTCATATTCATTACAACCCAGCTAAGCTAATCCTTCTAGCAAAAGGCGGAAGCCAGTGGGGCCCACCCAGAGGTTTGCAGGGGGGCCTGAAACTTCCTCACTTCCTTTGCAGAGCCAAGTCCCTCCAACTGACACCATCTGGCCCCTGAGGTCAGTGGTTATGAACCCCCATTCCCTAAGAGAGGCTCTTGGGGTAAGAAGACCCTGCCCCCAAAACCAAGATTCACAGAAAACCCCTTGGCAAGAGGATGTTATTGGAAAATTTAAGTAAGATTTAAGTAAAACCTATACCCCCAGGAGACTGCCTTCCTGTGCTAGGGCTAGAGCCCTCTCCAGTCTGGGAGGGGCCATGTTCTCCATCCCCTTCATTGCCCTGCCCTCCTGCACAAATCACTTTGGCAGGATCACTATAATATCCAATTTCCCTGCTTCCTCTTTGGTCACCCTCAAGTGCAAGCCCTCTCACCCAACCCCGGAGAGCCAGAATATTATTTTAAAATACAATGTGGTGGGGTGTCTGGCTGGCTCAGTCAGTAGAGCATGCAACCCTTAATCTCAGGGTCATGAGTTCAAGCCCCACAGTGGGTGTGGAGGCTTACTTAAAATAAAATATAAAGAGGGGCACCTGGGTGGCTCAGATGGTTAAGCGTCTGCCTTCAGCTCAGGTCATGATCCCAGGGTCCTGGGATCGAGCCCTGCATCGGGCTCCTTGCTCAGCGGGAAGCCTGCTTCTCCCTCTCCTTGTACTGCTCCCCCTGCTTGTGCTCTCTCGCTCTCTCTGTCAAATAAATAAATAAAATCTTAAAAAAAATAAAATATAAAGAAAGAAAGAAATGCAATCTGACAGGCACACTATGCCTATTTAGGGTTTACAGATCATAGGCATGGCCTTTAAGGCCCTGCATGACTGATTCCTGACCAGGAGAGCTGCTGTTTAGATTTACCCCTCCTGATCAGTTCAGCAGAACAGAGGCAGGACTCATGAGCTACAGTACTTGATGCCAAAGGGCCATGTCCTGGGAGGTTGGCCCAGCCAACTGATTGATCACCATGCCTATAGTCACCACATATGGGATGCCTGCTGATTCCTATGCTGTCTGATAAATCACTTTCTCCAAGAATTAGAAGAGTAGAGGGCATTTGTTAATTTCACTCTTGGCAACCATCATGGGGAAGCTGACCCATAGGGCCTCAGAAGGGGGGTTGTCTTTCGGATAGAGACCAAGACCAGGGCCAAGACAGAAGGTCAAATAAATCACACCTCCGAGTTAGAAGTGTAGGCTCAGGCTTAGCCCAGGTTTATTTCCCAAACTGAAAACGAGATGCAGTGATTAAAGGAGATAAGAGCGGGCTATTCCGTTCTCATTGTGGCTTTTAAGCAGCTGTGCAAAATGGTACAGGTGTAAGGACCTGACCTGGGAGCACAGGTGCAGTGGGACTGACCAGGCAAATCACTACTCCTCTGAACCTGCCTCCCATGGGACAGTGGAAATGAAGGTGCTTTGTGAACTGCCACGGTCAAGCACGGGGACTGGGCTTCCCGGCTCACCAGATCATGGCCAGCACCAGAGGCATCAGCTTCTGCTTTATGGTGGGGTCTGCAGGTGGAGAGTCCTTGGCCTTCAGGATGACCTCATGGGCCTCCCGGAAGAGATCCTTCCCCACTGCTGCCTCCACACGCTGGCGCCATGCCGCCAACCTGGGTCGACCTTCGAAGACTTGGCAGCCAGCACCCACAGGCTGCAGGGATAAAGGGAACAGGATGAGGGTGGATGGGTAAGGTCAAGGATGGCAGCATCTGCCTGGTTTGGGGGCCCCAGAGCTCCAGAAGAGGCTTCCACACATAAGCCTGGCACATGGCCAGGTGGGGGGCAACATAAGCCCAGGGCCCTCCCTGCCTGGCAGGCCACCCTATCCATAGCACTCACATGCATCAGCTCTGTGATGGCTACCAGATCAGCCAGCGAGATGTGGGGCCCGGTGAGAAAGGCCTTGTTCTGGAGGAACCTGTCCTCAAGCAACTGCACGGTCACATCCAATTCAGCTGGCGTGGCTGCCAACATCTCAGGAGATACTGGCTCACCTAGGAAAACAGGGAACATCACCTGGGAGGTGGGGAGGCAAAGTAGAGGGTTAGGGGCCAGCCCAGCCTCAGGGGCAGGAAGGCAAGTGTGCCTCCCCCGCCCCAGTTTGAGCTGCTTTCTGGTTCCATGCACCTTTCTTCTAAGGCTGGGCTAGGCCTGCAGGGAAATTCCCAAAGGACCACCTCTCCCAAAAATATTCCTGCTTCCGTGTTCTCTGATGGCTGAGCCTCGGGGGCATCTGACAGAAGGACCCAAACTCAGAGGGGGACTTGAACCATGAATTTTATACTTTGGAAGTATAAATCTAGCCTAGGGACAGTCTATGTTATAACCTCCTTCCCCCTGAATGTAAAATCAGTACCTCTTACTGTATAATTAGGAGGATGAGCTTGTAAGGTTTCCACTCTGCCACTTACAAAGCGTGTGTGACCTAAAGCAAAATACCCAAACCCTCTGAGCCTCAATTTCCTCATCTACAATATAGAAATAATAGTACATGACTCCTCTTGTAAATGGAAAAGTGGGGCCCAGAAAGAGAGGGACGGTCAGTTGCCCGAGACGGCACAGCCAAGAAAAGACTAAGCCAAGAGTAGAAGGGACACTTTCTTTTTTTTTTAAAGATTTTACTTATTTATTTGAGAAAGTGAGAATGAGAGAGAGAGAGCATGAGAGGGGGGAGGGTCAGAGGGAGAAGCAGACTCCCCGCCCAGCAGGGAGCCCGATGCGGGACTCCATCCAGGGACCCCAGGATCATGACCTGAGCCGAAGGCAGTCACTTAACCGACTGAGCCACCCAGGCGCCCGACATTTTCTGGCAACGAGCTACCAGGAACTAAGGAGGAGGGCCAGGAAAGAGTGGTGTCCAGGATTCTGGGAGGAAGGTGTTTTAGGGGGAAGCCATCAACAGCCTCATGGGTTGGCAGAGCTGTCGGGAGATACTAGTGGATGGGGAGCAAGGGAAGAATGCTTCATGCTTCATTTGGTAAAGTTGCTTGGGGGAGCCTGGGATTTAGGTAAACAGGACTAGGATTGTACATGAGCCCTGGCTTCGGGCTTCAGTTTCCTCCTCCATACAAGGTAGACAGAATCAGCAGTCACCCGCTGGTGCCTGAAGGCCAGCCCTAAGCTAATGACATTCCTTTGGCTACAGAGTTTCTAAAAATATGGATCAGGGGCGCCTGGGTGTCTCAGTCAGTTAAATGTCCAGCTCTTGATTTCAGCTCAGGTCATGATCTCGGGATCGTGGGATTGAGCCCCACGTCGGGCTCCACGCTAGGCATGGAGCCTGCTTAAGATTCTCTCTCTCTCTGTCCCTCCCCTCCCCACTCTCTCTCTAAAAAAATAATAATAATAAAAATAAAAATATAGATCCGTTGCTGACATTTAAAAATGGGGACATTTCATATAGGAGTCCAGATTTCCAGCCTCTTTTTCTTTCTTTTTTTTAAGATTTTATTTATTTATTTGAGAGAGAGAGACAGAAAGCAAGCACAAGTGGGTGGAGGGGCAGAGGGAGAGGGAGAAGCAGACTCCCCGCTGAGCAGGGAGCCCAACTCAGGGCTCAATCCCCGGACCCTGGGATCAAGACCTGAGCCAAAGGCAGACACTTAACCAACAGCCACTCAGGTGCCCCTCCAGCTTCTTTTTCATGTAAAGGGTGCTGGCCAGAGTATCCTTGCTCAGTATCTAAGGCTGATGTTGGGGAGAAGCCACTCCTTCAGGAGGGCACAATGGGCTCTCACTCTGCACAACCGACCTAGCCCTCCTCCCTCATTTTTTATCGTCCTCGCCCCTGCAAGAGATTGTCTACATTTCCATTCTGTTCTGGTTTGGTTGATCCAAAAATCTTAGGGTTGTTTTTTTTTGTTTTTTTTTTTTTTTAAGATTGTATTTATTTATTTGACAGAGACACTGCGAGAGAGGGAACACAGCAGGGGGAGTGGGAGAGGGAGAAGCAGGCTTCCCTCAGAGCAGGGAGCCCAATGCAAGGCTCGATCCCAGGACCCTAGGATCATGACCTGAGCTGAAGGCAGATGCTTAAGGACTGAGCCACCCAGGCGCCCCAATTCTTAGGGTTTTAAAGAGTGGTTTTGTTCCTCTTTAAATATCAAAGATCATTGTAGGGTAATAAATACATTCTGATTTATTTATATAATGAATTACTATAGAGTAGTTAAAATGGATAAATTAGATCCACCCATGGCAATACAGAAAAATGCACATTGCAGAGTGATATGAGAGCATTTATATAAAATTTTAAACACTCAAGGCAAAACTTTATTTTGCCTATGACGACACCTAAGTGTAATAATGCATAAAATCGTGAACTGGAAGACTCCCACCAGATCCCAGAGCAGAATGGCCTCTCAGGAAGGAATGAGGGCAACGAAGAGGTCTTTTGAATTTTTGTCCTCTGTTTCTGTTTTATATAAGAAATGACAGGAGACAGAGAAATAAAGCCCATGACCCACAATTAGCCATACACTTTAAAAAAATAAGGAATCCCACTTCTTTTTTTTTTTTTAATGTTATTATGTTATGTTAGTCACCATACATCATTGGTTTTTGATGTGGTGATCCACGATCCATTGTTTTCATACAACACCCAGTGCTCCATGCAGTATGTCCCCTCCTTAATACCCATCACCAGGCTAACCAATCCCCCCTCCCCCCTCCCCTCTAAAACCCTGTTTGTTTCTCAGAGTCCATAGTCTCCCATGGTTCATCTCTCCCTCCAATTCCCCCCCCCACCATTTTTCCCTTCCTTCTCCTAATGTCCTCCATGCTATTCCTTACGTTCCACAAATAAGTGAAACCATATGATAATTGACTTTCTCTGCTTGACTTATCTCACTTAGCATAATCTCCTTCAGTCCCATCCATGCTGATGTAAAAGTTGGGTAGGAATCCCACTTCTGATAAGGACATCAACATCACAAAAACCATAGCTCCCATCATAACAACGGTGGAAAGAACATAATCTTATCTTTGTTTAAAGCTATCAAAGAGTTATAGAACTTTTAAAAATAAAAAAATAAAAGAAAGGGCAAAAAAAAGAAAAGAAAAAAAGCCAAAACCTATGATATCTGATATGGTAGCCGCTAGTGACTAGCTCTTGAAACGTGGCCGGTCCTAACTGAGTTGTGCTGCGCATGCAAAATACACACCAGATTCCGAAGACACAGTACAAGAAAAGAATGCAAAATAGTGCATTAATGATTTTTCTACTGATTACATGTTACTATAATTTTTTAAATGTTTAATTATGGTAAGAGACACGTAGCATAAAATTTCCCATCTAACCATATTTATGTGTACAGTTCCACGGCACTAAGCACATTCACACCAGAAGCATGTACAACTATCACCGCAGAGATAGTATAGGGAAAGCAAGAGGGACTAAGCTCCTGTGAAAGTCACCAGTCTGAGACAAGGGTTAAAAGTTTCCATAAGAAAAAAAAAAGTTTCCATAAGCTTGGAGACAAATATCTCCTCTGGGAAAGAGAATGAATGAGAGATAAGAGCCATGAGGGAGTAATGGTTGCCTGGGCAAAATTAGAAGTAACAATTTAAAGCCTGCTTGCACAAGTATTTCTATTTTCCAGGAGCCCTAGAAGAATGTCGACCATGAAGAAAAGCATCTTGTGATTGTCTTGTGTCCACTAAAAAGTGACGCCCACAAGATAATGACCGTGGGACTGAAGGACGCTTCCCCATTCCCAGCCCCTCACCCTTTGGAGAAGTACCTTTTTATAAAGTGCCCTCGCACGCTACCGAGGTGGGTAGCGACATTCCTCTTTCTTGTCGGCCCCCTTTTATACAAGCTATCTCTAATAAACTCCACCTGTTTTCTTTCTCTCAAGTTCAATGTTCATTTCTATGACATTGAGACTCAGGAACCTAGACTCAGGGGTTGAGTAACACCACCAACCATCTCCAGAACTTACTCATCATCCCAAACTGAAACTGTCCCCATTAGCCAAAACTTCCCATACCCTCCTCCCCCAACCCGAGAGCCATCCTTCTACTTTTTTGTCTTTAGGAACAGAACTACTCTAAGGATCTCATATAACTGGAATCATACATGGCTGGCTCAGACAGAAGAGCATGTGACTCTTCTTTTTTTTAAGTTTTTTTTTTTATTTGACACAGAGAAATAGAGAGAGAGTGCACAAGCAGGGCGAGTGGAAATCAGAGGGAGAGGCAGAAGCAGGCTCCCTGCTGAGCAAGGAGCCCAGGACCCTGGGGATCATGACTGAGCCACCCAGGTGCCCCTCTACCTTTTTTTTTTTTTTTAAAAATCAGAACAACCAGTATTCACTGTTTAGATGAGAATGACAATAAATGATTTTTTTTTAAAAATGACACACATAACACTTTTTTTTTTTTTTTAAGATTTTATTTATTTATTTGACAGAGAGAGAGACAGCGAGAGCAGGAACACAAGCAGGGGGAGTGGGAGAGCGAGAAGCAGGCTTCCCGCCGAGCAGGGAGCCCGATGCAGGACCCGATCCCACGATCCCAGGACCCTGGGATCATGACCCAAGCCGAAGGCAGACGCTTAACGACTGAGCCACCCAGGCGCCCCACATAACACTTATTTAAAGACTTACTTAATAAACAGTCCATCTTTCAATATTAGCTCTTAACACTTCCATGGGATTGGCAGAAAGCAAATTCGTGACCCTGAAGTAATAGTAGGTCTCAAAGTGATAAAACCTGAGACTTGTCAACCGATTCTCCTATCTTCATGTCATCGAGGAGGTAATGGGACAATATGAACATATTCGATTCCTAAGATACCGTAAATGACCCACATATTCTTTAATATTCAGCTGTACTAAACAGGTTTTTTTTAAAAGAGTATGTGAAGAAGTTATCACTGCGCCTCATTCTGAATGGTATTTTCTGCTTCATTTTCATTTTCTTTTTTTTTTTTTAAGATCTTATTTATTTATTTGAGAGAGAGAGAATGAGAGAGAGCACATGAGAGGGGAGAGGGTCAGAGGGAGAAGCAGACTCCGTGCTGAACAGGGAGCCCGATGTGGGACTCGATCCTGGGACTCCAGGATCATGACCTGAGCCGAAGGCAGTCACTTAACCAACTGAGCCACCCAGGTGCCCCTCATTTTCATTTTCAACACCAATAGGATATGGTGCTCTTCCTAAAAGAAATTGTTCCCATTTGGGAATATATTCTTCTCTTGATGTCCAGTAAAGAATCTCAAGAGAAAGGTGCCACCCCAGGGTCCTGGGCTCCTTGCTCAGCAGGGAGCCTGCTTCTGCCTCTCCCTCTGATTTCCACTTGCCCTGGTTGTGCACTCTCTCTCTATTTCTCTCTCATTCTCTCTCTCTCTCTCTCTCAAATAAATAAATAAAATCTTAAAAAAAAAAAAAAGAATCTCAAGAGAAACCACCTCTGGTGATGGAATTGGGTGAATCCGGGTCTATAGAGACTTTTCTGATGCTTCTATATCCATTAAAAGACCAAGGTTCCTTTTACAAGCAGTCTCAGCTGCTTGCATCTGAGATGCCTTTTCCTTGTTTTCATCCATAAATTTATTCTCCATTTGTTGAAGTAACATTAATCTTTGTGATACTATTTCTTCATGTCTTTTATAAAGGTGAATTTCTTGAGCAAACAAGGACGTCATCTTTAGTCAAAGCTGCCTTATAAGCTTTCTGCTGGACTGAAGAGCCTGGGCCAATGCAGATAAAGATCAAGTGAAGTGCTCTTAAGGCTTAGAGCCTGAAGGCAAATCATCTGGTTGCGTGCAGAAGCTGAAGGTGACTGTCCCAGTCGCACTCGGACCTCATCCGTAAAGCTCTTTTTTTGAACCTAATGTCTAGCACACCATAAAAAAAGGAAGAAAATGTGACCCATAATCAGGAGGATAAAAAAATGGCCAATAGAAATAGACCCACGGGGGACCAACGTATGAAAATTAGCTGACAAAGACTTTTAAGTAACTATCAAAAATATGTTAAAGAATTTAGAAGAAAAGATGGACCAAATGGGTAAACAGATGATAAATTTCAGCACAGAAATGGAAACTTAAAAAAGAACCAAATGGAATTTCTAGAATTGAAAAATACATGTCTCAAAAAAAGACTGTATTAGGGGCGCCTGGGTGGCTCAGATGGTTAAGCGTCTGCCTTCGGCTCAGGTCATGATCCCAGGGTCCTGGGATCGAGTTCCACATCAGGCTCCTGGCTCAGAGGGGAGCCTGCTTCTCCCTCTGCCTCTGCCTCTCTCTCTCTCTCTCTCACTCTCATGAATAAATAAATAAAACATTTAAAAAAAAAAAGACTGTATTAGATGGGTTGGATAGCAATGTGGACACAACAGAAGAAAGAATTAGTGGAGTCAAAGTTAATTTCATAGAGACTATCCAAATGGAACAGAATGCAATGGTGCTTTAGCCCCTTTGGGGCAATGACCTCAGGGCCTCACCTAATGCCACAGGGCCCAGAGGCAGCTTCTCCGCAGGGCTGTGTGCTGCCATGCCAGGTACTCATCCCCAAGGGCACAGGCCTGTACATCCTGGGGGTACAGTGGTTGGGGACTTTATACTTGTGGGTCAGGTAGAGCAGGATGGCCACGCTGTAGGGGAGGGATGACATGATGGGTGGAGAAAGGACACTGTGCTAGGGGCTTAATCAGAGTCCCTTCTTTAATCTTCCTGACGATGTGTCAAGGTATTTGCCTCACTTTCCAGAGAAGGAAGCCAGGCTTAGACAGTGAAGGGACTTGCCCAGGGCACAGAGCCTTTGGTGGCAGGGCTGAGAGTCTTTCTGAGGCTAACACACGAGTTCATCCTACCACCAGGCAAAAGCCCACAGCAGAGTATCCTGCCAAGTGTTCAGAGACAGTCTCTGATCAGAGGGTCAGAGGGCTTCCTGGAGGAGACATCAAAAGCTGAGCCTTAAATAAGCTCAGTTCTTTCCAGTCTGCATCCATTCTCATCCTCTGGCATCCAGACCAGCCTCAGATGGCCTGACTGCTCAAAAAGGCATTCCTCTCATCCTTCTGTTCTCCCTAAAGCACCCAGTAGGAAGCACTGGGGCTGCTGCAGGATCATGGAACAGCAGAAAAGACCAGGCCCCTGGAGCTCTCCTCCTGCCCTAGGTTATGAGGGCTACCATGGTGGTGGGACAGGGATGGACCTGGAAGGGCCCTGAGAATGCATGAATTTGGGGCCATAGGAAAGCTTTCAGGAACTTGGGGTACCCCAAGGGTTGTGCACCCCAGCCAATAAGGGCAGAAAACCTCTGTTCCCTATTAAGAATCCTGTATCCATGCCCTGGCTTAACAACTCACTTGTCTGTACAAGAGCTCCTTTTCCTCCCAGCTAACGGTTCAAACCACCTCTGGGGAGGGCTGCAGGTCCCCGGGAGTCACAGACCTCCTGACAGTGAGAAAAGACACAGAAGAATGCAGAAATCACACAATGCTCCTGGCAGGTACCATGGGTGCTCAACACTGGGTGACACAAGGACCCAGGACAGTAGAGAGCAGCAGAAAGAAAGAAAAAAATGACACTGGCATAATGTTAGGAATTCTTGGAGGGATGCACCCATCTCACAATTCCAGAGATACGTTCTAAAACTTCAAGTTCTGCTTGTTATGGGAGGGGTGACTCAGGTGACAAAAGGGGCCAAACTGGGAAAAGACTTGACCTTTTCACTTCTTGGGACCTGTTGTGATGTAAAACACCCACTTGTCTCATGGTCCTCCCTCGGGTGACGCCCACTCAGGGAGGCTGCAGCCGACTTGGAGCCATTGGGTAGCCTAGACGCCCATGGGCCATCTCGAGCCAGAGCGCTGCCCCTGCCCTGCCCTGCACCCCTGCCCTGGGGTACTCTCACCAACAACCACAGGATGGGTACAGAAGTAAAATAGATGTTTACTTGTCCAAGCATCCTTGTGAACTGGACCAGCGGGCAGGCAGGCAGGGGTCTGGGTTCCAGCCCTGACTCTCTATGGGATGTTGGGCTAAGAGCCCTTCACCTCTGAGGATTTTAGTTTCTTGTCTCTGAAATAGAGAGTTAGGGGGCGCCTGGGCGGCTCAGTCAGTTAAGCAGCCAGCTCTTGGTTTGGGCTCAGGTCATGATCTCAGGGTCCTGGAATCTAGCCCGTGTCAGGTTCTGAGCTCAGCAGGGAGTCTGTTTGTGGATTTTCTCTCTTCTCCCTCTTCCTCTGCCTCTCACTCTGCTCACTCAAGCGCTCTCTCTCTCTTTAACACACATAAATTAATTAATTAATTAATTAATTAAAATAAGAGGGTTAGGACAAGATGATTCCAGTGAGTTCTGGTAGCAGCCCCAGGGCCCCAGTTACCTCTCAGCCAAGGTGAAGTTTCCATCCTTCAAAGCAGGCACCTTCTTCAGGGGGTTCACCTGGGCAAAGGCATCACTGAGGTGCTGGCCTGCAGAGAGCCCATCACGGTGGGTGAAGGAGGAAACACTGAGCCCTGCCCACTCCCTACCATGCCCAGGCCCCAATTTCATGGCTCTTCTCCAGCCCCCAGGTGCTCTCCTGCATGAAAGGCTAGCGAGGGCCACTTTGGGAGAAACGGGATACTGCTCTGCCAAATGTTGCAAAATGGACCTCGACAGCCCATGCCAAGTCCCATTGGGCCCAAGCTCTACCCGCAGCCCAAGGTGCGGGATATGATGCTTCAGCTGGGCCTTCACACTCACCGCACCCACCACCTTTGCACCATCCCCGGCCTCATTAAGTACACATTCAGGGTGCCCCAAGCTGCCAGAGGAGGGTGGCTGGTCACCCGAACGGCACTCTGATCTCTTACACTGCCCCTTTCCCTGTGGACTCTAAGGTAAGGTCACCAAACACAGAGAAGTGGCTTTTTCCTGGTATCTATTTACTTGCAAACAACTTCCACCAGCTCCTCTGTGTCCCCTTGTTCACCCTGCCCTGGCCACTGGGGACACAGGGCTGGCCCTGCCTTTAGGCTCTGCTGGAGCTGGAACAGTCACATTTTTGTCCCACCTACAGCCTCCCAAAAGGTACAGCCCCATGTCCCCTGGGATCCTGGCCTCTGCTTGAGTTTGTGGGCGTGGCTCCTACTCCTGCAGATGCAGTCAGAGAGAAGCTTCTGAAGAGCACTTAGGCTTATCGCCACCCTGCTCAACAGCCTTCAGTGGCTCCCCATTACCCCAGGATCAGGTGGAAGCTCCTCGAAGCCATACATGATTGCCTTAACACTCTAGCCTCAAATACACCCACTATCCTTCCTTTTCCCTCCCTTCAGACTGAGCCTTCACCAGACACACCTGCTCTGCTCTCCTAGTGAAACACACCGCTCTGCACCCTTTATTTAACAGTCTGGCTGGGATGTTCCTTTGTCCCCATGCGCTGTCCCCTATACTCTGCAGAAGTAACCCCTGGGCAGGACAAGTGGGAAATCCCCCCAGGAGAAGATGGGAGAAGATGATGATTCAGGCAGAGAGACAGGCCAGTACAAAGGCACAAAGGCAGGCAAGGGCCCAACTGTGGTTCCTTATTGGTGGGGTGGGGAAGTGATGGTGGTGGGGAGTCTCAGCCAAGTAGAGTTACCCTACTTGCCCACCCGGCAATACCTGGGTTCTGCTTCCCTCTTTCCCCCCAGATGCCTGCTGTGTCCCTGGAGCCTTGGGAGCCTGCCAGAGAAACACACCCTCCAGTTCAGAGTGCCCGGCTCAGCAAGCTCCAGCAGCCTCCCCTGCAGTCTCCCCTCAGGCTCCCGGCATACCCCCTGGGGTGCCCCTCCCAGCAGAAATAAGAAGGCAGAGGTAAAGCAGGAGAAGGCAACGCAGAAGTAGGGACAGAGGGGGACCCCCAATGCAAACTGGGCCGATGCATAGCGCAGGGCTGGAAGGTCGGGACCCTGGTGACTGCTGTGGCAGATTTTCGGCAGTTGGGGACCACAAAGGAGGGACTCGGCTCTGCCGCAGTCTCCATGCTCGACCCCCTAACCCCCCACCTCCTGCCCCCATCTCTTTTTTGGAGGTCCTCTCTCCCTATGTCCAGGTACACCCTGTTTTTGTTCACCAGGTCTCTCTTTTTCCTCAAGCTCCCCACCCCTTCACTTGGCCTCGGCGGAGCCCCATCGTCTATCCCGCGGGACCGAGCAGAGTTTGGGGGATTACCCGAATCTCGGATGTCCCTGGTGGCTCACCTTTTTCAGCAATGGCCCTAAGAAGGGGTTGGCACCGGACGTCCTCTCAAGCAATTTTTGGCCTCCCCGTTCCTCCCCAATCTCTTTGGTTCCCAAACCCAAGCCTGGGCCCACTTTTGAGCAGGTCCACCGGTTGCAGCTCGAAGGGAATGCTGTTCTTGGCGAAGATGTAGACGGCGCGGCAGGGCTGGGACAGCAGGTCCAGGTAAAGCTCCAGGCCCATGGCGGGGGCCGCAGGACCGGACTCGCGACCCCAGGGACTCCGCGAACCGGAGCGCAGCCAGGAAACTCACTCGGTCGTGGGGCCACGCTCCCCGTTGGGTGGCTGCGGGCCCAGGCACTTTGGTCCAATCGCTGGAGCGGCTAGGGGCGTGTCTGAGGGGTTGGGACCAAGAGCGCAGGGCCCAGCCGGCGGGGTGGTGACGCGATGGTCGCCCCTCCAAGGGTCCCGCCGAGAGTCCCCAGTCCTTTGTGACTATCTTATTTCACTTACCATGGTGTCTTCAAGATTCATCCACGTTGTCGCTGTCAGAATTTCCTATCATCTCCATTTTAGAGATGTCGAGATTGAGGCAAGAAGTGATTATGGACCCAGAAAGTCTGGTTCCAGAGTCGCTGTTCCTAAGAACACCCCCGAGACCGTGATACTAGCAAGTGGCACAGCCTCGGGGCTTATGTTTAGCATTTTGTGGTAACTCACTCGGCTCAGATTGCGTTTCCTATAATTTGGCAGCCTTTGTCTTCCTGCTCCTGCCAGCACAGTGCATCACATTCCCTGAATTTGTTTCTTCCCGGCTCTGGGCCTCAGTTTCTCCATCTTTAAAATGATGGGGAGAGATCCAACAACGCCACTTCTGGGCATATATCCAAAGGAAATGGAAACAGGATATGAAAGAGATAGTTGCACCCCCACGTTGATTGCAGCATTATTCACAATAGCAAGACATGGAAATAACTAAGTGTCCGCCAAGGAAGAATGGATAAAGAACATGTGGTATATATACACAATGGAATACTATTCAGCCATGAGAAAGAAGGAAATCCTGCCATTTGTGACAACCTGAATGGACCTTGAGGGCATTATGCTGAGTGAGATAGGTCAAACAGAAAGACAAATACGGTGTAATCACACTTATTTGTGAAATCTAAAAAAAGCCAAACTCATAGACACAAAGTGGTCACCAGGAGCTGGAAGGTGGGAAGACTGGAAAAATGTGTAAGAGTACAAACTTGCAACTAGGAGATAAATAAGTTGTGGAGATCTATCACAACATAATGGTTATTAGTCAACATTTGTTGTCAACAATATAGACAACAACTGTATTACAATTTCCAAGTTGCTAAGAGACTAGATCTTAGTTATTCTCCCTATGAAAAAGAAATGATAATTAGGTGACATAATAGAGTGTTAGCTCATATTACAATATATAAATGTATCAAATCAACAAGTTGTACACCTTAAACTTCCACAATGTTATGTCAGTTATATCTCAATAATAAATATGTAGATAGATAAAATAATGAGGAGGCTAGAGCCCTACAGGGCCCTTACAACTCATCACCCCTGGACTCACCTGCTGAGCCTCAGTCTCAGGCCTGTTCCTTACTACCCCGGGATCCCCCAGAGCATGCCACCTGGCTGGTCATATGGCGTCAGTGTCATTTCCTAACATAAGTCCAACTGAAAATGCATCCGCAAGAACATAACGTTTTCTACACAATAAGAAAGCTCTTTGCAAAGAAAGCAAATGTTGATAATAATGATTTTCAACTGAAAAAAATATTTAAGGAGGGATGAGAACTTCAGATTTCAGATGTTGAAGTCTGAAAAAGGAGCTAGACACTCAGAGGAGGCAAGTTACTCGATCCTCATGTCCCGCTGACCCTAGTCAGCACCCCAGGAGGAGCTGGGCAGGATCCTGTCTAGGGCTCAGCCTCAATCTTGAAGGCTCAAAATCTAATTTGGACCATGTTCCAGAATTAATCTTTTTCTTAGGATCTGAACTCACAAGAGACTGATGGATTTCTTATTTTATAGAAAAAGAGATAAAGGCCATTTAGACATAATGCTCCCAACCAATGCTCAGAGCACTGTAGAAGTGTAGTCTCCCAGCAAACCTGGGGAAACAGAGTGAGAACAAAGCAAGCCAGACCACCTGCAAGGCACCTTCCAACTGAAAGCTTTAGAGAGTTAGAAAAACCATCTGTATTCATTAATTATTGCTACATAACAAATTACCACGAACTTAATGGCTTAAAACAACACGTATTTATTATCTTACACTTTCTGTAGATCAGGGGTATGGGCATGGGCTCAATGGGTCCTCAGGAAGGCTTCAATCCAAGTGTCAGCCAGGACAGGGTTCTCATCTGAGGCTCAAATGGGGAAGGATCCACTTCCGAGTTCACTCAGGTTTTTGCCCGAATTCATTTCCTTTCCCTAGTAGGACTGAGGGCCCTAGCTTCTTGCTGACCACTCTCAGCTCCTTGCCACAGGGACCTTCTAACATGGTTGCTTACTTCTTCAAAGCCAGTAAGGGAGAGAGTCTCTAGAACCAGTCTGCTAGCAAGATGGAGTCTTGTATAACAAAACATAATCTCAGAAGTGACATTCCATCACCTTTGTCACATTCGGTGGCTTAGAAACAAGTCACGGGCCCTGGACACACTTAAGAGGAAGGGATTATATAAAGATGTGACATTGGGTAAGGTCATTGGGGGGGTCAGTTTATTTTTTCTTAAGATTTTATTTATTTATTTGACAGAGATAGTGAGAGAGCACAAGCAGGGGGGAACAGTAGAAGGAGAGGGAGAAACAGGCTCCCCGCCCGAGCAGGGAGCCCAATGCAGGACTCTGATCCCAAGGACCCTGAGATCATGACCTGAGCCGAAGGCAAGTGCTTAACCAACTGATCCACCCAGGCACCACGGGGGGTTAGTTTAGAGTCTGTCCACCACAACTTCCAAGGCTTCATAGGTGTGCAACCTGTGCAACTGCCCAGCCCCCTGCTTCTAGCCCCACAGTTGTTTCAATGCTTTGCTATTGCCATCTTCAAGTTCTTAATAATCTTTGATCAAGGGGCCCCTCACTTTCATTTGTAGCCAGTCCTGTCCAAGGGGTCCAAAGAGCTCAGAAAGCCAGACAGGGTGCTGCTCCAGGCAGGGACAGGAGCACCTGACTAGGAGCTACTCTGCGGTCCCTCTCCTAGGGCCAGCTCTTCCCCTGTGGCATCTCACCCTCTTGACACTTAAACCGCGTCCATCTTTGGCAAGGAACATAGGTGCCTTTAAACATCTTCAGGAAAAAAAAAAAAACATGTTTTCCCATTGAAGTGTTTACGCGACCTAGGTACTTGCTACTCACATTGTGGTCCTCAGAGCAGAAGCAGCAGCCTTGACCATGAGCTTGTTGGAAATTGTTGAGCTTCAAAATAGAAGTTATTTTACTAGCAAAAATGAGTTTATTCAGGAATAGCAGAGAATTGCAACTCAGGACATGCAAGCTAGGGCAAAAACTACAGACAAATCCTACAAATGATAGGGAGGAATGGTATTTTATTAAGAAGGAAGAAGTTGGGAGGGGTTGTTTTGAATGAAAGTCCATCGGAGAAAAACAAGAATTCAGGGTGGTGAGAGTTTCTCATTGGCTGTGTTACTGGGGTAATGGATCTGGGTTTCTTTTCTTTTTTTTTTTCTTTTATTTGAGAGAAAAAGTCAGAGATAGCGAGAGCACGAGCAGGGAGGAGAGGGAGAAGTAGGTTCCCCGCTGAGTAGGGACCCTGATGTGGGGCTTAATCCCAGGACCCCGGGATCATGACCTGAGCCGAAGGCAGACACCCAACGACTGAGCCACCCATGCGCCCCTGGAGTAATGGATGTCTTATAGGAGAAGCGCTAGAGGTCTCTTTCTGTTGGGGTCTGTAATTGACAATTCTTCCTGTAATTGACGTCAAGTGCTATGGCATGAGAGGTCTCCCTTCTAGCCTCCAGACTCCATTTTAGTGAGGTTAGGAGACATAGATATGGATGGATATTCCATTGTAGATATATAGATATTCCATTATAGATAAATATAGTATTATTGGAATATATATATACACACATACATACACACACACACACAGATTATTATTCAGCCTTAAAAAGAAAGTAATCTTGGGGCACCTGACTGGCTCAGTCAGTAGAGCATGCAACTCTTGATCTTGGGATTCGTGTCCCACGTTGGTGTAGAGATTACTTAAAGTAAAATAAAATCTTTAAGAAAAAAAAAAGATAATCTTGTCATTTGAAACAACGGGGATGAACCTGGAGGTCATTATGCTAAGTAAAATAAACTAGACACAGATAGACCAATACTGCATAATCTCATTTGTATGTGGAATCCAAAAAAAAAAAAAAATGAAGTTCTTAGAAGCAGAGACTAGATGGTTACCAGGGGATGGGGGAATGGGGAGCTGTTGATCAAAGGGTACAAAGTTTTAGATATGCAGGACGAATAAATTACAGAGATCTAATGTACAACATGGTGACTATAGTTAACAGTACCATATGGTTCACTTCATATTTGCTAACAGAGTACATCCTCTTGGTTCTCAACGACAATGACGAAATGGTTACTATGTGAGATGGTGGATATGTTACTTAGTTTGATTATGGTAATCATGTCACAATGTATGTGTATATCAAAACATCATGCTGTACACTTAAAATACATACAATTTTTATTTGTCAATTATTCCTCAATAAAGCTGGGAAAATAAATAAAGAAACCAGGGAGTGGGGCAGAATTGCACTGTCACCATGCTATCAGATAGTTTTTTTTTTTTAAAGATTTTTTTTTATAAGATTTTTTTTTTTTTAATTTATTTGAGACAGAGAGAATGAGAGACAGAGAGCACATGAGAGGGGGGAGGGTCAAAGGCAGAAGCAGGCTCCCTGCCGAGCAGGGAGCCCGATGCGGGACTCGATCCCGGGACTCCAGGATCATGACCTGAGCTGAAGGCAGTCGCTTAACCAACTGAGCCACCCAGGCGCCCCTATCAGATAGTTTTAATTTCCCACGTAGCTCTGCGAAGGACGGTACTCGGTCTGGTCTGTCCCTCTTGTGACCCTGAACATCCTTGTATGTTCCTGTTGGGGGTGGGGGCAACTTTCAGTCTTTCACCACTAAGTATGATGTTACCTGTGAGTTTTTCATAGATGCCCTTTATCAAATTGAGGAAGTTCCCTTCTATTCTTTGTTTGTTGAGAAATTCTATCCTGAAAGGGTGTTGGATTTGTCAAATGCTTTTTCTGCATCTATTAAGATAATCATGGGATTTTTGTTCTTTATTCTATCAGCATTGCGTGTTTTATTGATCGATTTTCCTATGTTGAACCACCCTTGCGTTCCTGGTCACGATATGTAATCCTTTTAATATGCTGTGGATATGGGGCACCTGGGTGGCTCAGTCGTTAAGCGTCTGCCTTTGGCTCAGGTCATGATCCCAGGGTCCTGGGATCGAGCCCTGCATCTGGCTCCTTGCTCAGCAGGAAGCCTGCTTCTCCCTCTCCTTCTACTGCTTCCCCCTGCTTGTGCTTTCTCACTCTCTCTGTCAAATAAATAAAATCTTTAAAAAAAAATATGCTGTGGATATGATTTGCTGGTATTTTGTTGAGAATTTTTGCACCTGTATTTATAAGTGGTGTTGCCATGTAATTTTATTTTCTTGTGCTCTTTTTCTTGGCTTTGATCTCAGGCTTATACTGGGTTCCTAATAACACTCCAACCAGTCTTCAAGCTTATGTGCTCCTTGCTTGCTGACCTAAGTCCCTTGATCTGTAGCAGAACTTTCCTTGAGATTTGCAGACCACTGGCCATGAGGAGTGAAGGACCAAACTTTCCCAAAAAATAAGGCCTGACTACACTCAAAAACAGCTGCCAGTGAGGCCAGCAAGTCTGTTCAGGGTCATGTCCACATAGGACTAGCCACCTGGGCACCTGCGTCTCCTCTGTATAACCCCCCGCCCTCTTCCCTTGCCTTCCCATTTAAAACCCTCTGGCTTCATCTGGACGGGGAAGATGATCTTTGAGATGTTTGTCCACCATCTTCTCAGGTTTCTGGCTTCCTGAATAAAGCCAACTCTCCTTTCCCACCATCACTTGTCTCTCAAGTACTGATTTTCAAGCTACCAGAAGCAAAACCTGAGTTCGGAACCAGTTCTCTGCCCAGTAACAATAGAATCAGATGGGAAATGTTCCCTCTTCATTTTTTTTTTTTTTTTGGAAGAGTTTGTGAAGGCTTAGTGTTAGTTCTTTTTTTTCTTTTTTTTTTTTAAGATTTTATTTATTTATTTGAGAGCATGAGGGAGCGAGAGGGCACGAGTGGGGGAGGAGCAGAGATAGAGAGCATGAGGGGGGAAGGGGGGGTAGAGGGAGAAGAAGAAGCAGGCTCCTGCTGAGCAGGGAGCTCCCTGTGGGTTCAATCCCAGGACCCTGGGATCATGACCTGAGCTGACGGCAGACGCTTAACTGACTGAGCCACCCAAGCGCCCCTGTGTTTTTGTTTTCATGTGTTAGAGGTATTTTCTAACTTCCCTGTGGTTGTTTAAGAATATACTGTTTAATTTCCAGATATTTGTGAACTTTCTAGTTTTCCTTCTGTTATTTTCTAATTTCACTCCATTATGTTCCAGAACATACATTATATGACTTCAGTCTGTTTAAATTCATTGAGATTTATTTTGTGACCTGACATAAGATCTATCCTGGAGAATATTCCATGTGCACTTGAGAAGAATGTGTATTCCGGGGTGCCTGGCTGGTTCAGTCGGAAGAGCATGCAACTCTTGATCTTAGGGGTGTGAGTTTGAGCTCCACGTTGGGTGTAGAGATTACTAAAAAAAAATAAACTTTAAAAGAAAAAAAAAGAATGTGTATTTTTTGGTCATTGGGTCGAGTGTTCTGTGTATATATCTGGTAGGTCCATTGGTTTACAGCATAGTTCAAGTCTTCTATTTCCTTGACGATCTTCTGTCTTGGTTCATCCATTATTGAGAATGGAGTATTGAATTCATCAACTATTATTATTGATAATTTAATCATATTTATTTTTTAAGTTGTATTAAATCCAGTTGACTTTTTTTTTTAAAGATTTTATTTATTTATTTGACAGAGAGAGATACAGCGAGAGAGGGAACACAAGCGGGGGGAGAGGGAGAGGGAGAAGCAGGCCTCCCGCCGAGCAGGGAGCCCAATGCGGGGCTCGATCCCAGGACCCTGGGATCATGACCTGGGCCGAAGGCAGACGCTTAACGACTGAGCCACCCAGGCACCCCAAATCCAGTTGACTTTTTTTTTACTTTTATATATTTATTTATTTGAGAGAGAGTGTGCGAATGCAAACGCACATGAGTGGAAGGAGAGGCAGAGGGGGAGGGAAAGAATCTCAAGCAGACTCTGCACTGAGCGTGGATCCTGATGCAGGGCTCAGTCTTGCAACCCTGAGATCATGACCTGAGCCACAATCAAGAGTGAGATGCTTAACTGACTGAGCCACCAAAGCGACCCCAGTTGATTTTTTTTAAGGAAGCTTTATGCCCAATGTGAGGCTCAAACTCACGACCCTGAAATCAAGAGTTGCATGCTCTACCAACTGAGACAGCAGGGCGCCCTTAATCATATTTAACTTTTATTTTTTATTTTTTTTAAAGATTATTTATTTATTTATTTGAGAGAGAGAGAATGAGAGAGAGAGCACATGAGGGGGGGGAGGGTCAGAGGGAGAAGCAGACTCCCTGCCGAGCAGGGAGCCCGATGCGGGACTCGATCCCGGGACTCCAGGATCACGACCCGAGCCAAAGGCAGTCGCTTAACCAACTGAGCCACCCAGGTGCCCCTGATCCCACTCTTAAAGTGGCTTCAGTGCTCTTGGCTCTAACCCGGAGGAATGATGCCACCTCACAGCCCTGTGGAGCTCAGAGGAGATAGAAATACAAACCTGCATGGCAAACTGGGGGCATAGAGGATTAGTACGCTATTAGTGTTTTCTTGAAATGTTTCTTTTTCTGTTCTTCCTCCCAAAGTTCTTTCAGCATAACTTGGAATAGTATATTGTGGTTTACTTTTTAGGAAACACTGCCAGATGTAGCAAAGAATTAGACCTCACAGATCCATCCCACACTCCCTGAGTGAATGTGTACGGTAATCTGGACAAGCAGCAGGGAACCTGATCTCATAACCCCCATCCCCATCACCTGTCTGTCCCAGGTGGGTCCCCTTGTCAGTCCTCCCCCTTCCTCTGTGGTAGCGGGGAGAAGCACTGTCACAATTGCAGAGATTAGAGAATATGGTCACTCTGGCCACTCCTGTGGCAGGTGGGGAAACGGAGGCCATGATTTAGCAGAAGTGAGGTGCTTTAGTGTCAGACCTACCCGGCAGCCGTGGCAAAGAACAATTTCGCCTGTTATAGTGCAGCCTTGGGCAGCTGTTGCCAGGACTTTTCAGGTGGCAAGTGATTTAGTCACCATAGGCCAAGTGAATAAAGTGAAAACCAAGTACTCTGTCCGCTCAGAGTTGCTCAGCCCTTGTACAAGTGGACGTCCGCCAACATTACACAAGGTGGAGATATATATATATATATATATATACATACATACACACATTTGCCAGAATGCCAATGCACAGAGTTACTGGGGGTGGGGAGAGAGAAGCCCTTTTCTTTTTCTTTTTCTTTTTTTTTTTTTTAAGATTTTTACTTATTTATTTGAGAGAGAGAGAATGAGAGAGCACATGAGAGGGGGGAGGGTCAGAGGGAGAAGCAGGCTCCCCGCCGAGCAGGGAGCCCGATGTGGGACTCAATCCCGGGACTCCAGGATCATGACCTGAGCCGAAGGCAGTCGCTTAACCAACTGAGCCACCCAGGCGCCCTTAACTTTTAGTTTTTAAACTCTTTTTGGAACCTGGGGGGAATCATGACCACCACCATCTCCCACACCATGCATACCCTATGCTCACACCACCTGTCCTGGGCTCAGCAGCCTTGGTGGTTGTTACAGTACTTTATTAAGCAAAGAAACAGAGTTGTTTTCAACATCTCCTCTAAGGAAGGAAGCTCAGAAGGGCTGAGTCAGCCAGGCCCTGAAGGATGGGCTGCTTCTACTTGAACTTCTGCAGCAACTCGCAGATCTTCTCCTTGACCATTGGATCCAACGTTGAACAGTCCCACTCTGCCAACTTCATCAGCCGGTCATGGGCCTCCCAGAAGAGGCCAGAGCCAATAGCCAGCTCCACCCTCATGCGCCACTCAGCTATCTTGGAGCTGTTGAGAAAGACATTATACTTGCTTCCCATGGGCTGTAGATAGACAAAGAAGAAGGAGTGGTCAGCCAGGAGGAGGTGGGGGGCGACAGACCAGCCTCACCTGCATCCCCTCCTACAGCCTCAGGGGCTCTCCGCATCTGCCTCCCACAAAGAGTGAGTCTGTGACCCACTGCACCCCCAGGCCTGGGCAAGAGGTCAGAGGCTATGTGATAGACGTGGGGGGAGCATTGGAAGATCGATCAGAATCTCCAGGGTTCTTGGCCACTGGTCTTGCTCCAAAGCTCCGGAATCCCTCTCTGAGGTAACACAGGTGTTACCTCCCATTTCTCCAGCATGAAACTTTCCATGAGTCCTGCCTTCTACCAGGAAATCCCTTGTCCTCAGATGAGGGTGGGAAGAATTCAGTTCTTTTTTCTCTACATTGAGCCTTCCTCTGTGATCAGGCACAGTGCTTGGAATGGGAGACCCAGCAGGTAGTCTAAGAAACATGCACCCAAGAAGCTTGGGGGTCCCACAAGGGGGTGGGTGTGGGTGAAATGTAAGGGGTAGGGTATGAAATGTAGGGGACTACACCACCTGGGGCAGAAAAACTGAAGTGGTTTTTCCTGATGATGGTCTGCCCTTTACCCTGACCAGGGACTAAAGTGGACACTTTGCATACTGGCCAGAAATTATGTTGGCCTTTCAAGACATTGGCCAGGGTCTAAACTGGCCATCCTGCACAGCTAGGTCAGAAGTGGCCACCCTCCCCTCAGGTAGAACCCACATAAATGCCCCACACCCAGGTATGCCCCCCAAACGCACAGTGGATGCCCCTCAGATCCAGAGCCATGGGAGCTGCTTTGTATAGCTATAAGCCTGGAGCTCTAGAAAAGAAGCACTCAGCCAAAGGACACTTTGGAGGCCTCTGTACACTTCCTGGAGAGTCCAACGGGAAGAGGAGGCATCCAGGATCCTGGTGGACTCACTGAGAAATGCTGTGTTCTTCTCCCTGTCCCAGGCCTGCCCTCCAGCCCCTCCCCATGCTGAAAAATCATTGTGAAGCATGGATAATAGTGATCCTCCTTGGTTCAAAATCTGTGCTTCCTGTTACCCCTGGGTGGGGTCCAGGCACCCCATCCCTGGCTCCCACAGCCCTCCATGTCTCCTCCTTTACCAGCCTATCCTCAAGCTATGGCCCCAATGGTCACAGAGGAGTCTCACCTGTGCCCAGGCTCTGTGCCCCCCCCCCTACCCCACTCCACACCTGCATCATCTCCACCAGGGCCACCAGGTCGGCCAGTGAGATGTGGTCCCCAGTGATGAACATCTTGTCCTGCAGAAACTTCTCCTCAAAGAGCTGCATGTTGTTCTTCGCCTCTGCCAGCATCTGTTCTGTCTTCTCAGCTGGAACCTCCTCACCTGTGATCATTGGGATCAGCATCTGGCCGGGGTGGGGAAGGGGAGGGAAGAAAAGGCTGTACTCTAGTCCCATTTGACCCTCCCGTCTTCAGCCTCCTTGTCCGCTGGAGAGGTGTTGGACAGAACCAAGGACATAAAGTAGGTTCAACTCTTGTAGTGGTTCTGCTTGATAGAGATCACCTAGGGCCATTGTTCAGGGGGATTTTGAGATCCCAGCAGGAAGTAATCCTGTGATTGGTTAGTGATGTCTGTCACAGGCATAAGATAAGAAGTAAGGGTACCTATATGGGCTACTGGTCATCTTCAAATTTGGTGGTTTCTATGGGCCCTTTGACTCTGATGTTTTCTAATTCAGAATGAAATTTCTTGACTCCTATCCCAGCCTGAGTACCACCAGCTCCTTCTGGGTGCCCTTCCCCTTGTTTTTACAAGGCTTTTTCATACCCAGTCGTTCATTCCACACTCCCATCAGCTCTGTAAGGCAGGCAGGGGAGGGAGCCAAGGAAATGAGGCGCAGGAAGGGAGGGACACTTGCTTGAACTCACCCGCGGTCAGCCATAGCCTTGGTCCCACTCACCTTGATCCAGAGGATCTTGCTCATGGGCAGCTGGATGGCAGTGTGCTGCCAGGCCATGAACTCATCCACGCGGGCGCGTGTGTGCAGGTCGGGTGGGTACCAGTGCGACGGTGTGCTGTGCTTACGGCACAAGTAGAAAAGGATGGCCACACTGCAGGAAGAGAAAGCCAGGGACACTGCCCCTTCCCTCCCCGATCCTGTTACGCCCACCACCCCAGTGTGGCCTGGGCCCAATGCAGAACCTCCAGCCGGAGGTGGGCTCTAGGCACTGACATTCTTCTAGGGGAAGGGTGAACCCAAAGGGTGCCAAGAAAGGCAGTCAGTCCGCTAGTCAGTGAGTGCAAGAGGGAGGCCAGCAGGGTGATGGGAGTTGGTGGAGATGGCATCAGGAAGGCAGTCTCGGTGGGGAACAACATGTACGGGAATTCAGGGGTAGTAAGAGGTAGCAATTTGGAGAAAAGGAAAAAGGGTGACCAGAAGAAGGGTGGGGAGAATGGTCAGAGACAGCCAGAGACACTGTGGAGGCACTCAGGGAGGCCCCCGGAGATGCAGGAGGGTATGGACTTAATCCTCAAGGTTATGGTTACATAAGCAGGAGGATGAGAAAATCTGCCTTGATTTTTAGAAAGATCCCTCTGTCCTACAACTCAATAGCAAGAAAACAAATAATCCAACCAAAAATGGGCAAAGAACCTGAGGAGACATTTTCCCAGAGAAGACCTCCACATGGCCAAGGGACACATGAAAAGATGCTCAACATCACTCATCAGCAGGGAAATGCAAGACAAAAACCACAATGAGATATCACCTCACGCCCATGATATAACTGTCATCAAAAGGACAAGAAATAACAAATGTTGGCAAGGATGTGTAGAGAAGGGAACCCTTCTGCACTGTTGGTGGGAATGCAAACTGGCGCGGCCACTGTGGAAAACAATCTGGAGATTCCTAAATAGAATTACTATAGTATCCAGCAATTCCATTTCTGGATATCTATCTGAAGGAAACAGAAACAGTGTAACAAAAAGATACCTGCACCCCCATGTTCACCGCGGCATTATTTAGAAGAGCCAAGGCATGGAAACAGCCTAAGTGTCCATCGATGAATGAATGCCTAAAGAACATGTGGTGTAAAGATACAATGGAATATTATTCACCCATAGAAAAGAAGGAAATCCTGCCATTTGTGACAACATGGATGGACCTTGAGCGGTTATGCTAAGTGAAATCACACAGAGAAAAATACAGCGTGATCTCATTTATATGTGGAATCTAAATACAAACAAACAAACAAAAACAAAACTGTAAATACAGAGAACACATTGGTGGTTGCAGGAGGCGGCGGGGGAGGGGGTGAAATGGATGAAGGGAGTCAAAAGATTCAGACTTGCAGCTATAAAATAAATCACGGGGATGTAATTGTGACCAAAGTTAATAAGACTGTATTGTATACTTGAAAGTTGCGAAGAGAGTAGATCTTAAAAGTTCTTACCATAAGGGAAAAAAATCTACAACTCTATGTGGTGATGGACATCAACTACAACTTACCGTGGTGATCATTTCACAATATATACATAAATCGAGTCATGATGTTGTACACCTGAAACTAATATAATGCTGTATGGCAATTACATCTCAAAAGAAAGAAAGAAAGATCCCTCTGGTACTGGGTGGAGGGGTTCTGAGGAGGGCAGAGGCCACGGAGGTATGCGGAGGGTACAGACTGGAGGCACCATTTGGAGGGGATGGTCTTGCTCTTGGCTGGTGGAGGGCAGGAAGGGAGGAATGCAGGGTGGACACAGGTGTCTAGGACATCTGGAGACCTGGAGAGTCCTGATATGACATCAAAGTCCAAGGAGCAGGTGCCTACCCGCCCTACCCTGCTCCCCCGCCCCAACCAACACCATCTGTGCAGAGTCAGAAGATGAGGAAGGAGCAGAGATGGGTAGGGGGAGAGGACAGGAAGGAGCAGCCTGGGAGGGAGGAGGGAGGGGGGAGTCCCCAGAGGCCCAACTCTATAAGAAGGGGGGAAATATCAAGGATGAAAATCCTAAATCCTAAATCATCTCAGCTGATCTCACAATAACCCTGTAAGGTGTGTACCAGTATGCTTCCATTTGAGGAAACTGAGGCTTGGAGATACAACTAACTTGCCAAAGACACACAGCCCATGAGTGACAGGATCGGGGTTTGATCCCAGCAGCCAGGCCCCATGCCTGAGCCTGAGCCTGAGCCTGAGCCCAAGCCCCGCCACTGTTCTTGACCACCTGGCATAGCGTGTGACCTTGGCCAGGCCGACCAGGGGGGTGGAAGGAATGGATGGAGTCAGGTGGGAGGAGAGTGAATGGGCAGCAGAGATGAGAGGATGGTCCCTAGCCTCCACGAAAAGCCTGAGGGGCAGGCCAAGGCTTGCCTCAGTGGCCCAATGCCCCTCCCCATTTTGTGACCTCTGGGAACACACCCTTGGTGGGAATCCCGGCTCATGACTGTTCTGGGCAGACCTGTCGGCGGCCGCCAGTCCCAACTGGCTCCTCCCAGGCTGTCTGTAGCCCGTGCCACTCTAACCAAGCCCACAGCCCCCACTGCCACACTCTGTGTCTCTGTCCAGCACCTTGAGGCTGGGGCCCCCAATGCTCATTCTCGGCATCAGCCCTCCTGGCTCCTGCACCGGGAGCGCCGGGGCCAAGTGGGGCCCACCAGCATATTCTCGAACTCTTCTTGCCACCGTAGCAGGCCAGAGCTCGCTATGCCCGGAGGTGCCCCATCTCTTGGGGGGCAGGCACCCGGCTGGCATCACAGTTCCTGGTCTGACCCTGGAGTGGGCACCTGGCCTTCTGTCTGCCTAGCACCCTCTCACCGACTCTTCTCGCAGGGTCCTGCTCTTTCATCTTTAATCCAGTGATTCGGGGGAGGGGGGCGGTTGCTGGTAGTCAGGGGTCCCAGTGCCATGGCCAATGAGTGGTCCACAGGCAAGAGGAGGCTCAGACTATGCCCATGCATGTCCTTCGCTAGGAACATCAGATACCCTGAGAAGGAGGGGCTGATCCTTCTCTAGACAGAGGGACACGGAGATGGGCAGGGGACACTCTAGCCCAGATTCCCTGAGCTGGAAGGGTGGGGAGGTGAGGGTCACCAGAGCCAGTAGGGCCGTCCTGCCACCAGCAGGCCCAGAGTGGGGCAGCGCAGGTGGGCGCCAAGCCTCGGTGTCCCTGGTTCCAGAGGGTGGGGCCACCACCCTAAAAGGCCCAAGGCACAGAGCATGGAGCCAACAAGGATGATTCTCAAGCCTTAATATGTAAAGCAATTTACCGGCTAGGTTTCAGACTTAGTTGGGATGCATAAGATTTTTTTTTTCCTTCCTATGTCTCTGTTTGGGAATAGGAATATCCATCCTGTGCACGTCCCCCCGTTGTATTTTTTTTTATTATTATTTTTTAAAGATTTTATTTATTTATTTGAGGGAGAGAGAGAGAGAAACAGCATGAGAGGGGATAGGGTCAGAGGGAGAAGCAGGCTCCCCACCGAGCCGGGAGCCCGACGCGGGACTCGATCCCAGGACTCCGGGATCATGACCCGAGCCGAAGGCAGTCACCCAACCAACTGAGCCACCCAGGCGCCCCTTTTTTTTTTTTTTTTAAGATTTTATTTATTTATTTGAGAGAGAGAGAATGAGAGACAGAGAGCACGAGAGGGAAGAGGGCAGAGGGAGAAGCAGACCCCCTGCCGAGCAGGGAGCCCGATGCGGGACTCGATCTTGGGACTCCAGGATCATGACCTGAGCCGAAGGCAGTCGCTTAACCAACTGAGCCACCCAGGCGCCCCAGGCACCCCTTTTTATTATTATTTTTAAGTAATGTCTACAACACCCAATGTGGGGCTTGAACTCAAGACCCTGAGATCAAGAGTCACATGCTCCACCAACTGAGGCAGCCAGGCGCCCCTCCCCATTGTATTTTAGAAGCAGGACAACTTGTCATCTGGTTTCCCAGGTTCACAGGGAGAGCGGAACTTTGAGCCGGGATGAATCATACCATGAATCTCACCCATACCTGATTTGGATAATGTAGACACTGGCATTTTGGGCTAAGAGTTGATGCCAGAGTGATTAAGACTTTTGGAGATGTTGGGATGAGGTGAATATATTTTGCACATGGGAAGGACATGAATTCGGGGGGCCCAGGGGACAGACTGTTATGGGTTGCATTGTGTTCCCCAAAGATGTATTGAAATCCTAACGCCCAGTACCTCAGAATGTAGCCTGATTTGGAAATTGGGTCTTTACAGAGGTAATCAAGTTAAAATGAGGTCTTAGAGGGGGGCCTGGCTAGCTTAGTCGGAAGAGCATGTGACTCTTGAGCTCAGGATTATGAGTTCAGGCCCCACCCACACTGGGTGTAGAGATTACTTAAAAATATAAAAGTAAAAATAATGTGAGGTCTTAGAGTAAACTCTAATCCCTTATGACTCGTGTTCTTATGAAATGGGGACATTTGGACACAGAGACATGCACAGACAGAAGGCCAGATGGCCCTCTCCCAGCCAAGGAATGCCTGAGGCTGTCAGAACCTAAGACAGAGGCCTGCAATAAAGCTTCCCCGGCTTCAGAGGGAGCACAGCTCTACCAACACCTCGATTTTCACTTCTAATCTCCAGAACTGTAAGACAATACATTTCTATTGTTCCAAGTCATTCAATCAGTGGTAATTTGCGACAGCAACCCTAGGAAAATAATCCAGGCCCTGGGCCCCCCGAAGTCCTGTGGTCCACTTGGAAGATGTGCTTTAAGACACCGCCTTGGAGGCACCCCGAAAAACAGTCTGCCCCAAATCTTACCAAACTTCTACTTCCAGTGACCAGTTCACAGGAAATGAAAGGACAGAAAGACCGTGTAAACATGACACCCTGAGAATGTGATCGGCAAAACTCAGACTGTGGGAAACTGCACAGGACAAAGGACGCGGTTTCTTCAACCACAACAAAAACGCAAAGGCAAGGGGCGCCTGGCGGGCTCAGTGGGCGGAGCTCAGGCTTCTCGATCTCAGGGTCCTGAGTTCAAGCCCCAAGTTGGGCGTGGAGACTACTTTTAAAAAATGCAAAGGCAGGGGCGCCTGGGTGGCCCAGTAGGTTAAGTGTCTGCCTTTGGCTCAGGTTGTGATCCCGGGGTCCTGGGATTGAAACCAAGTCAGGCTCCATGCTCAGCGGGAAGTCCGCTTCTCCCTCTGCCTCCACCCTGCTTGTGCTCGCTCGCTCTCAAATAAATAAACCTTAAAAAAATTGCAAAGGCAGGGGCAGCTGGGTGGCTCAGTCGTTAAGCCTCTGCCTTCGGCTCAGGTCATGATCCCAGGGTCCTGGGATCGAGCCCCGCATCGGGCTCCCTGCTCCGCGGGAAGCTTGCTTCTGCCTCTCCCAGTCCCCCTGCTTGTGTTCCCTCTCTTACTGTGTCTCTCTCTGTCAAATAAATAAATGAAATCTTAAAAAAAAAAAAAAAAGATTTATTTGAGAGAGAGAGGGCATGTGAGTTGGGGGGGGTGGGCAGAGGGAGAAGGAAAGAGAATCCCAAGCAGGCTCAATGCCCAGTGCAGAGCCCACTGGGCTTGATCTCACAACCTTGTGATCATGACCTGAGCCGAAATCAAGAGGCAGACACTTAACTGAGCCACCCAGACGCCCCTGATGCTTTTTTTTTTTTTTTAAGAGCCCTTATCTCTTAAAAGTATATTCGTAAACATTTATGGATGAAATGATAGGGTGGCTGGCAAGCAGGGGAATAGAGTGGGCTACAGGTGATGAAAAAATGGGCTGCCCAAGAGGATCACTGTTGGAATGGGTGAGGGGTACCATGTGGAGGTCGCTGTAATCCTCATTAGTTAGTATTCATTCTACTTTGGTATACATATAAAATTGTTCACAGTAAATAAAAAATAAGTACTAGCAGTCGGCTCCACGTGGATCTCCCAGGAGGAGCAGAGACAGATGGTGGGGTGGGGGGCCCCAGGAAAGACTTACCTTTCAGATAAGATAAATTTTCCATCTTTGAGGCTGGGTAGCTTCTTCAGGGGGTTGATCTCTCTGTATTCTTTGCTGTGGTGGTGACCTGAGAGGGGCAGGAAAGGTAAAGGTCTGAGGGTGCCGGGACTCCAGGGAAGAGAGAACCAGGTCTCCCAGAGGCAGAATGCCTTCCTCCCCATTTTCTCTAGAAGAGGAAACAAGCCCAGAGGAATACCATGGCTCTTCAGGTCAAAGGGCAAGTCAGCGGCAGAACAGGGATTAGGATCAAGACTCCTGCCCCCATCCCAGGCTCGGTGACCAAGACAACCTGTTGGCTCACAGAAGTTGAAGGCCTCCAGCCCCCACTCCCAACTCCAGGCCTGAAGCCACAGCCCATGAATCAGCAGAAGCCCGAGAAGCCTGGATCCCACCCCTTATAGCCCCCTCCAAAAGGGGCAGGGCAGCCAGGAGCCCCAGCACATAGCTGGAATTCAAAGGGAACCTCTCATATGCAATCAATCTATGGGGAGTTTTGTTTTGTGGTTGAGTTTTGGTGTTTTTTTTCAAGGTCATTATTTTTTTAACATTTTTTAAATTTAAATTCAATTAATTAACATATGATGCATTATTAGTTTCAGAGGTAGAGATCAGTGATTCATCAGTCTTATATAATACCCAGTGCTCATTACATCATGTGCCCTCCCCAATGTCCATTACCCAGTTACCCCTCCCCTCCAGCAACCCTCAGTTTGTTTCCCATGATTAAGAGTCTCTTATGGTTTGTCTCCCTCTCTGATTTTGTCTGGTTTTATTTTTCCCTCTCTTCCCCTATGATCCTCCATTTTGTTTCTTAAATTCCACATATGAGTGAGATCATATAATTGTCTTTCTCTGATTGACTTATTTTGCTTAGCATAATACCCTCTAGTTCCAGCCATGTCGTTGTAAATGGCAAGATTTCATTTTTTTTGATGGCTGAGTAGTATTCCATTGTGTGTGTATACACACACACACACACACACATAAACCTCATCTTCTTTTTCCATTCATCTGTTGATGGACATCTGGGTTCTTTCAATAGTTTGGCTGTTGTGGATGTTGCTGCTATAAACACTGGGGAGCAGGTGCCCCTCGGATCACTACATTTGTATCGTTGGGGTAAATACCTAGTAGTGCAATTGCTGGGTCATATGGTAGCTCTATTTTCAACTTTTTGAGGAACCTTATTTTTTTGGTTTTGTTTTATTTTTTTAAGTAAGCTCTGCTCGGGGCACCTGGGTGGCTCAGTCGATTAAGCATCTGCTTTCGGTTTATGATCCCAGGGTCCTGGGATCGAGTCCCACATCGGGCTCCCTGCTCAGCGGGGAGTCTGCTTCTCCCTCTCCCTCTGCCTTTCCCCCCTCCTCTTGCTCTTGCTTGCTCTCTCTCAAATAAATAAAATCTTAAAAAAAAGGTGAACTCTGCTCAACATGGACTTGAACTCAGTTTTTTTTTCTTTTTTTTTAAAGTAAGCTCTCCACTCAACATGAGCCTGAACTCACAACCCAGAAATCAAAAGTCTACACCCTCTACCAACTGAGCCAACCAGGTGTCCCGATCTATTGGGAGTCTTAACCCTTCCACAGCCAGCTGCCTCTGGCTGGAAACATTTCTGGGGCTGGACTCACACTTCATTTCAGAGCATCAGGTCTCCTCCTCTATGTTCTAGAGACTTCTGCCTCTGCGACCTGAGCTTTTAAGAATCCCTTCCATGATGGGCGCCTGGGTGGCTCAGTCGGTTAAGCGACTGCCTTCGGCTCAGGTCATGATCCTGGAGTCCCGGGATCGAGTCCCGCATCGGGCTCCCTGCTCAGCGGGGAGTCTGCTTCTCCCTCTGACCCTCCTCCCTCTCATGCTCTCTGTCTCTCATTCTCTCTCACAAATAAATAAAAATAAAAAATCTTAAAAAAAAAAAAAAAAAGAATCCCTTCCATGCTTAGGATAGTGTTGGAGACCAGTGCCCTGTACCTCACTCAGGGTCTGTGTCACCCTGGGCAGGTGTGAACACGGTGGGGAGGATGGGTGTGGACTGAAGCAGGGGTCTTCACTCAGATGTGAATGACCACACACTTCTGCAGCCTTTGCCACCTGATCCGAGGTAGTGCAGCTAAGAAGCGCTACACCCCCACAAGGAAAAGCCAAGGGCACTGGATGGGAACCTGGGGGACGCTCAGCAGCTCTGCCTTCCACTTTACCTGATAGCAGGGTAGAATATGTGGGAAGGATGGACAGCCTATAGTTCCCTTGGGTAATGCTTCTTCCCCTGTGGACTTTGATGGGGGGAGTGTCCTCTGTGTCTCAGCTTAGAGACACCCTGAACTTGTGCCCTGCCTCCCCTCTGGACCAGACCTATGCCCGGCAGCAGGGGGTGCCTACCCTTTAGCAGATCCACAAACTGGAAGTCGAAGGGGATGCTGTTCTTTCTAGCGAAGATATACACAGCACGGCAGGATGCTGACAGCAGGTCCAGATAGAGCTCCAGGCCCATGTTGAGACACACGTTGGGCACCCCCACCAGCCAGCCACCAGGCTCTGAACCTGAACCTATATGCAGCCTGAGCCCTTGGCCCTGGCCCTGTGCCCTTCAGCCGTCTCTAACCCAGGCCCAGGACCCCGAGTTCTGGAACTTCTTGTTTCATTTGGTGGTGTCATGAGGCCAGGAAGCCCGGAATTCTCACAGCAGCAAGGATTCTGGGGAGACTCAGGAGCAGACTAGGGAGATGCCCCTGGCTCGGGGGCAGAAGGTGGGGGCCTCCTGCAGCCCTGCTCCTCCCCTCCAACTTGGTGCCTGTCTGTCCTTGTGGCCCATTTCTGAAAAAGGACTTACACACGGGAATTCTCAGGGCCAGAACTTCACTGCAGCCCGTGACCCCGGGCTCTGCGGGGTCCAGAATAAAGACAGGGCAATGAGAACTGACCACAGAGGGTTTCAGAAGCAGGGCTTGGGGGTAGGCATAGGTCAGTCTAGCCTGAACTGTAGCTAGAAAAGTGTTGGGAGAAAAAGAAACAGGAGCCTGGGGAGCAGTCAGGGCACCGGGGACAATGTCACAGGGGTGTCAGGGGTCGGCCAGTCAGGCTGTGCCATGCAGAGAAGCCCAGAAACTTCTGGCTTGGCTTGGGACTGGCAGTGGCCAGGGGAGCTCAGTACCTGGCAACTCAGGAAGGTAACTGGACGCACATGGAGAAGTCTGAGTGTTGCTCACTCTAGGCTGCATCATCGCGGGACATCTGTCCCTGTAGATTCTGCTCTAGACCCCACCTCCTAACGCCGAGTGAGGCTGGAGACAAGTGGAGGGCACACAGCATGTTTATTGTGGCAGGAGAGTGCAGGGGATCGGCCCGGCCGTACCCCTCTCAGCTGATCCGGCCGTACCCCTCTCAGCTGAGCCGCTCCAGCAGTCTCTGCACCAGCTCCTGGGCCAGCTTGGGGTCCCGCTGGGCATCTCGGGGATCCCGAGGCTGTAGCACAAGCCTGTGCGCATCCTGGACGAGCTCAGGGCCCAGAGCAGCCTCTACTCGGGCTCGCCACGCTGCCAGCTGGGGCCACTCTTGGAAGATGTCGCAGCCAACAGCAGTGGGCTGGGGAGACAAGGCAGCTGGAGCAGGGGACTCAGCCCTGGGCCCGGAGTCCCCCTAGGGGCAAGCAGGCAAGAGAAGCTCACCTGCATCAGCTCCGTGAATGCCATCAGATCCGCTAGGGAGAGCTGCTCGGTGGCCAGGAAGGGCTTGGTGGCCAGGACCTGCCCATCCAGATGCTGCAGAGCTGGTTTCAGCTTCCCCAACAGCCGGTCTAGCCGCACGGGGTCCACAGGCTGCCCCGAGAAATGGGGCAGGAGGGACTGGGCGGGGGGAGAATCGAGGCAGCTTATCCCAGTCTCCTCCAAACAATCTCAACCACCTTGCCACCCCTCCTGGCCACCATCCCCACCATCCGTCAGTGATACCCCCTGGGGCACTGTATTCAGAAGGCTTCTGAAGCCATCATTCAGACTCCGGGGGAAAGAGTGCTGTGATAGATTACGGATGTCTACCTGGGACAGTGGATGGGAGGTGTATATGGGCCAGCGGGTTCTTTCCAGCACGGGGGACTCCAGCTCTTGCCCAAGCCCCACGCTAGGGCAGGGAGTCTCACCTTACACAGGTAGACGTTGCAAGCAGGCAGCTGGACGGCCGTGTGCTGCCACGCCAGGTACTCGTCCACACGTGCGCGGGCCTGCAGCTCGGTTGGGTACCAGTGGGTCGCCGCCCGGTACTTGCGGCTCAAGTATAAAAGAATGGCCACACTGCAAATAGGAGGCGTCGGAGATTTCCCCAGCCCTCAGCGCTAGGCAGCCTCATCTCTCACAAACAGGGTGATTTGACTGGATCTCTCTCCAATGGCACCTCTAAGGGAGGACCCGCCCATTCCCACATCCCCACCAATGGTCATCTTTTCCCCACCAAACTGCTCCATTCCTCAAGTGCTCCCCCATGGGCCCACATTTCGACCTCCCCTCCCTTCTCCTACCCCAGCCAGCCCTCTGTCTCCAGGCCCCGCTCTCTGGCATCAGGGTCCTACTGAGCGGGAGGAAGGCAGGCCTGCCCGAGGGGTCTCCCAGTTCCCTCCCAGGCCAGTGCTCCCCAAAACCCTTTTCTTGATCTCTCCTGGGCTCCTGGTACTTGGTGACCAGTTTCTATTCTCAGGCAAGTCCTGGGAGGGGGTTACATTACTCCCCCATTTTACAGAGGAGAAACATGGAGCACAAAGTTCTGTGACCTGTCCATGGCAGAGAACGAGGGTGGGGGGACCTGGGATTCAGAGCCCAGTGCAGATCTGGGGCTGCCTGGCCCCTGGCTCCTGTGACTGAAAGGCCCGGGTTTGGGACATCTGAGGAGAGCTGACCTCAAGCTTGGATCTTCCCCAGCTAGCTCCAGGTTGTCCGGGACTGCCTGAGTGACCTACGCCCCTTTCCCAGGCTGAAGCTACCAGCTTTAGCCCCAAAGCCGCCCCCAGTCCAGCCCCCCTGCCTCCAAGCTGGGTGAGCTGGAAGGAGGGAGGGGGGTCACACCAGTTTGGAAAAATCTCCCAGTGAGGGGTCATCAGCTTTCTGCCTTCCTCCCTCCACCCCCACCCCAACCCAGAAGCCTCTGCAGACCCCAGGACCCCATTACCTCTCCGCCAGCAGGAAGTCCCCATCTTTGAGAGCAGGTACCTTCCCCAGGGGGTTCACCTTCAGGAATTCAGGCTTCAGGTGCTCCCCTGAGGGGTGGAGGAGATGAGTGGCTCAGCAAGTTCTGGCCCTTGGACAGACACCCCCTCCATGGAGCCCAGCCTAGTCAAGGCTCACCCCGTCCTAGCTCCACAGGCCGCAGCTCGAAGGGAATGCCATTCTTCCGGGCAAAAATGTAGACTGCACGGCACGGGGGCGAGTACAGGTCCAGAAACAGCTCCAGCGGCATGGCTGCACCTCCCACTGTCCTCACCTACCTTCCACTCAGGTCTGCCTCCCGGGGTTGGTTTGGTCCCTCCAAAATGGGGCCCGAAGAAATGTGTTTCCTTCCCTGAAAGCTGTTTCCTCTGAGCTAGTAGCACCGCCCCGCCAAGCCTCCACACCTTCTGGCCTCTGTGGGATGAGGCGCGGTGGGCTGTTGGAGATTTGTCACTGGTTTTCCAGCGCAGGGTCCCCAGCCTGACCCTGCTCCTCCACAAAGCCCTGTCCCTCCCCCCGGCCTGCTGCTTCCTTCTGCCCCCTTATCTCTGCTTCCTGGAGGCCAGGGCGGCTTTCACAATCTAGCTGAGGTGGGAGGCTCCCTGGCAGACGCTCACTATTGGTCTTTAAGGCCTTTCGTGTCTTTCCTCCCAGCCCGTGCCTGTCCACACACACACACACACACACACACATACACACAGTCACGCACTCACACACACACACTCACACGCACACACACACACTCTCAATTATATGACCCCACCCTCACCCTCCCAGCCCAGGTCTCTCCTCTCTCTGGTCTGAGTAACTGTCCTAACATCCTGACTTGGTAAAGACATCTCTCTCTATTTATTTGTTTGTTTTGTTTGAGGGAGCGAGCAAGCGAGAGAGCATGTGAGCACGCAAGCAGGGGAAGGGGCAGACGGAGAGGGCATCCAAGCAGACTCCTGCGGAGCGCGGAGGCCCAACTCAGGGCTCCATCCCACCACCCATGAGATCAGGACCTGAGCCAAAACCAAGAGTCGGGCGTTTAACCGACTGCCCCACCCAGGCACCTCAAGGCATCTCTCTCCTGCCTGTCCTCCTCTGGTGCCCCCTACCTCAGGTGTAGCACCCCCACCCCCTGGGGCTCAGGCCAGCCCCCTGGAGTCTTCCCTCCTCCTTACCCAGACCTGATCCCTCCAACCTCACCAGCTTCCTGACCAGCCCCTCTGCCTCCACCAGAGGCCCTCTGTCCTGGTCCACACAGCACCACGGGGGATCCTCAAGTCCAAATCAGATCCCCTGCTCCCCTGCGCGACACCCTACCACCCCTCACCCAGTGTAGCCACACTCCCCAGCCTTGTCCATTTGCCTCTTGGCCTTCCTCCTGGAATGTCCCATGCACTTCTTTTCTGTCAGAACCCAAGTCTTGAGATGATGAGGGCTGGGCTGTGGGCAGCGCCTCCCCGGACCCAGAGAACAGCCGTGAGTGGCTTGGGAGGTGGGGCCTAGCCTCCACACTGGCCCATGCTGGTGGGGTGGGTCATGGCACAGGTAACAGCCACAGCAGCCCCCTGGGAACTGAGCGATGGCCTCCCCGGAAGCTGCCCCCGCCCCATTCTGGGACCTGAGGAGCTCAGAGCCACTCCCTGACTTTCTTGGCCCATGCAAGGCAACTGTAATGCCTTCCCCACTGTTTTCACAGGAACTGAAGTCAGCCAGGCAGGATTTTTAGGGACAAATTCCACCCTCCACAAACACACATAATTGTAGGACATGTAACTTGGGCAGGGCTGTCCCCACCCTTGGTTTCCAGGACAGTTCATGGCTCAGACCAGCCAGTGAACACCCTATACCCCTTGGCCACTCTGATCGGATCAGGCAGGGTCCTAGGGCTGTGGCAGGACTTTCTGGGAAAGAGGGGCTGGGAACAGGCACAAAGCTGACCCCAGCTGAGGCCCACGGTCCTTCCCAGGGAGAGGCTCCGGAAGCCACCGGCTGCAGAAGGAACACAGCTGGCTGAGACTCTTCCCCAGTGGAGAGGGAGGCCCAGGGCCGGGCAGCCCCCAGGAGCCAGGCTGTCCAGAGCCAGCCATCCTGGAGCCCAGGCAGAAGGGAGTGAAGCCAGGCAGGCCCAGCCAGGCTGTAGATGGGAGGCTGGGCTCAGACCTGGCATGCCCAGAGCTGTCAGGGAGCCCTGAGTCCAATGGCTGGGACTTGTAACCCGACCCTGCACAGAGAACCCCAGCTGGCTCCACCATATTGGACAGGGTCCCAGCCATGCGGTAAAGGGGAGGAGTGAGAGAAGGATGACAGGGAGAGAGTAACCTGGAAGCAAGATGGGGGGACAGAGAGAGGGAGGAGGGCAGCGAGGAACACTTCCGTTTGTTCATTTACTCATCCATTCATTCATCCAACAGAGAGTGCGACTCAGAGGCAGACAAAAAGCAGTGGAGGGAGAAGGACAAGGATAAGGGACCAGAGAGGAGTCTTATGTTTCCCAGCTCTCCAAGCAGGACCTGTGATGTAACCCTGGTGGGGTTCCCCGGAGGGATTGACAGCTTGCACCAGGACCTTTGGGCTGGGGCTGTGGGCCCCTAGGAAAGCCCCGGTTCACTCCTGCCAAGCCACCTGCCATGGCCACACTTCTCAGCACAACACAGCCAAGACCCACAGCCTTAGGGATCATGGACAGGCCAGTGCTGAGGCTTTGATTCTGGGGACACCAGCACAGGAGACAAGGACAGCCAGGCCATTGACCCCACCTGAGACCCAAGGCAGCCACAGGACCTGAGGGAAGCCAGGGAGGGATCCCACCACCCCTTTCCAGGGGCAGGCAAAAGGTGGGGGGAGGGTGGTTCTCCATCTGTCAGACAGACGGCACCCCTGGCACCCCCCACCCGGCAGGGTCAGTGGAGGGAGCCTGCCCTACTGAGCCCAGGCCTGCACCAGTAGCTCCTTCAGCCCCATAAGTTCCGCCAGCATCCCTTGGGGACTGGAGGTCAAAGCCCTGCCTTCAGGAACTGGTCTGTCCATGTTGCTGCCCAGCTTCTTCCTGGGTACCTGCATACAGGTGAGCAGAACCAGCATCTGCCAGGTGGGAGGAGGGTGGGCTCAGTCTGCAGCCCCCACTCTCCAGCACCTTGGTCCTGCCCACACCTGTCATACTCCCTTATCACCCATCCTGCTGGGGTCCACGTAGGCGTGCGCGAGGCACCTTGGGCACCGTCATCATGTCCACTCGGGCACTCATTCATGTGGTCGTGGGCCTACAGGCAGGATGGCCCCAGTGGGCCACCATCTGGTATTTACAGGCGGCGTGGGGCAGTGACCTTGAGGACCCTGGTACCCAGCCATTCCCACCTCCCTCAGAAACCTGCAGGCCTCTGGCAGAAGAAGTCTCTGCCACTGATAGAGTCCCCTTCATGCTATCCTCCACCCAGCTCTCCCCACCCCACTCCACGGTCCAGCAGTCAGGCCATGCCCCTGGCCAGTCACATACCTGAGCAACAATAGTTCCTAGTAACTAACGGCCTGCCCTCAGCATGGCTCGAGAGCCCGTGCTCCTCTTGCCATGAAGACCTTGGCCTGTCAGCGTGCCCTTCGCTATGTCCAGCTGCTGGAGAGTCCCAAACACGCTCAACCTTCCTGCTTCCAGCATTAGCTCAGGCCCTTCCCTCTGCCAAGACCAGTTCAGGATTCAGGGTCACTTCCAGGAGTCTCTTCTGTCTCTCATCCTGGCAGGCGACCTGAGGATCCTGCTGCCCCCCTCCTTCGATGGTGCCCAGCGTGGCTAGTTCAGTGGTGGCCACCCTCCAGGACAAAGCTGTCACCTACACTGAACTCAGAGGGACTGTTTACTGTTCGTTTACTTCTTACATTTTATTGCAGTATCTTTGGAAAGTAAAACCATCCGATTGTGAACAAAAAAAGTAGCTGGTGTGGATCTAGAAAGCACAGGCTGCCTCCACCCCCAACCCTCCGGGGGAAGATGGAAAAGGCCCAGGAAAGCAAGCAAGTATGAGGAATCTCTGGAAGGGAGGTCACCGGAACAGGATCTAAGAGGGAAGACAACCACCAGGGACCCCCAGGGCAGGACAGATGTGATATGGGAGATGCTCAGGGCTTAAGCTGGGAATGACACAAGGATGGGTAGAGCAGGGGCACGAAGGCCCAGGGAAAGATGGGCTCAGAGTCCAAGGTTAAGGACCCCATTTATTGGTTGGCAGTGACATCTACTGTCACTTCCAAGAACTGCAGCCACATAAGCCACATGGCCTCCTGCGGAGTGTCCTGAGAGACTGGGGACCTTGGCCCTCTCCCAGGAAAACAAATTACTCAATAAAAAACAAATGTTAGCAAATGGAACTTTGAGAAACTTGAAAGTGCTGTGTGCTTTGACCTGTGCTGTTTCTATTACATAAGTTCAATTTCCTCAGTTTTGTGTTCAGGCACTTGGTTGGTGATGAGAAGCCCTTGATTATAAAACAGGGTGTAGGGCCTCCTGGGTGGCTCAGTGGGTTAAGTGTCTGCCTTTGGCTCAGGTCATGGTCTAAGGGTCCTGGGATCAGAGCTCTACGTGGGGCTCCCTGCTCAGTGGGGAGCCTGCTTCTCCCTCTCCCTCTGCCTGCTTCTCCCCCTGCTTGTGCTTGTGCTTGACTCTCTCTCTCTCTCTGTGTGTCAAGTAAATAAATAAAATCTTTAAAAAAAAAAAAAAAAAACAGGGTGTAGGCTTTGTGATGGTTAAAGACGCTATGTTCTTTCCTCCCTAGAGCCCACGTTCTTTCCTCCCTAGAGCCCACGTTCTTTCCTCCCTAGAGCCCACTAGGATGCTAGTGAAACCGGTCACCAAATAGTTAACAGGGCAGGTAGTGCAGCTCAACTCTCTCCCCCAAATCTGCTTATTCCCTGTCACCTTGTTTCTGTAAGATAATATTCATGCTTGACACATGATAACCAGAATTTAATTTAGTTGTTTTGCAGGAGCTCAAGGTTTCATAAAGAAGCCAGCAGAACCCAGGACCACTGACTTCCTCTTTGATCACAACAAAATGAAATCGACCCTCCCATATTCAGCAACTCCCTGGGGCTGATCTTGAGTCGCATGACTCTTCTCCCCTTTACCCAGATCCTCTTTCTCTGGCCTTTATTTTATTTTTTTTTTTAGATTTTATTTATTTATTTGTGAGAGGGAGAGAGAGAGCGTGCGCACAAGCAGGGGATGCTGCAGGCAGAGGGAGAAGCAGACTCCCCACTGAGCAAGGAGTCCGATGGGGGATTCAATCCCAGGACCCTGGGATCATGACCTGAGCTGAAGGCAGATGCTTAACCGACTGAGCCACGCAGGAGGCCCTTGCTGGCCTTTAAAAATCCCTGACTCTACCCCTTCAGGTAGGCGGGGATGTGTGCATGTGTTTTGTTTTATTTTATTTTATTTTATTTCATTTTATCTTATTTTAGATTTATTTATTTATTTGAGAGAGAGAGCACATGCACGAGGTGGGAGAAGGGCAGAGGAAGAGAATCTCAAGCAGACTCCCTGCTGAGCGTAGAGCCAGACTAGGGGCTCAGATCTCACCACCCTGAGAGCACCAGCTGAGCCGAAATCAAGAGTTGGATGCTTAACCAACAGAGCCACCCAGGAGCCCCTATTTTAGTTTTTTAAAATTTCCTTCAGATAGATTATTTTTTTATTTTAATTCCAGTTTAGTTAACATATAGTATTATATTAGTCTCAGGTGTACAATATAGTGATTCAACAATTCTATTCTTTTTTTTTTTTTTAAAGATTTTATTTATTTATTCGACAGAGAAACAGCGAGAGCAGGAACACAAGCAGGGGGAGTGGGAGAGGGAGAAGCAGGCTTCCCGCAGAGCAGGGAGCCCAATGTGGGGCTCGATCCCAGGACCCTGGGATCATGACCTGAGCTGAAGGCAGCCGCTTAACCGACTGAGCCACCCAGGTGCCCCATCAACAATTCTATCCTTTACTCGTGCTCATCATGGTAAGTGTACTCTTCATCCCCAACACCTATTTCACCCATCCCCCTACCCACCTCCCCTCTGGTGACCACCAGTTTGTTCTCTAGAGTTAACAGTCTAGGTTTTTTTTTCTTTGTTCATTTGTTTTGTTTCTTAAATTCCATATATGAGTGAAATCATATGGTATTTGTCTTTCTCTGACTGACTTATTTCACTTAGCATAATACTCTATAGCTCCATCCATGTCATTGCAAACGCCAATATTTCATTCTTTTTATGGCTGAATAATATTCCATTATGCGCATATATATATATATATATATATATATATATATACTTTATCCATTCATCTATTGATGGACGCTTGGGCTGCTTCCATAATTTGGTTGTTGTAAATAATGCTGCAATAAACATAGGGTTGCATATATGTTTTTTTGTTGTTTTTTTGTTTCTTTTTTTTTTAAGATTTTATTTATTCATTTGACAGAGAGAGAAAACACAAGTAGGCAGAGTGGCAGGCAGAGAAAGAAGGAGAAGCAGGCTCCCCGCCGAGCAGGGAGCCCGATGCGGGGCTCGATCCCGGGACCCTGGGATCATGACCTGAGCCGAAGGCAGACGCTTAACTGACTGAGCCACCCAGGCACCCCAAGGTTGCATATATGTTTTTGAATTAATGTTTTCATATTCTTTGGGGAAATACCCAGTAATGGAACTACTTGACCATATGCTTCCATTTTTTACATTCTGAGGAGCCTCCACACTGTTTTACAGAGTGGCTGCTCAAGTTTGCATCCCCACCAACAGTGCACACGGGTTCCTTTTTCTCCACATCCTTGCCAACACTAGGGAAGGTTTGAGGCTTGCCCCCTGTATCTTTGTGTGGCAGCCTTCACACTCAGTGTCTCAGTGATGGGCTCTGCTGTGCGTTGGACACATGAACTTGGGTTCGGTCCCACTAGCATGAAATAGAAGGGCGTACAAGCAGGAAGAAAAGAAAGATGAGGAGATGAGGAGATCTAAGGCGGGGCTGTGGGAAGGAGCCCCAGTCTCCAGGCCCACAGGGCAGACGTGGGGCTACAAAAGAGGAGTGTGAACGGTTGGGGTGGCAGGACTTTGGCCGGGCACGGCCCCCAGAACTCCCATCTCGGGGAAGCCAGCGACAGCTGGGTGAGGCCAGGGGACTTTGCTGCTGTACCAGTATAAGCCTCAATTAGAGCGGAGGGTTCAAAGATGCTTATCCATCCAGATCCCAAATGCCATCCTTAGGTATGAGGGCCCTTCACAAATGACATGAAAAGGTCACAGGAGAAGAAATGCAAAAGGCTCCTAACACTTGAAAAGTACCCAGTTTTATTCTAAAAATGTAAATCCCCAGGGAAACTAGCATAAGAATCCACTCTGTCCCCATCAGCCTGCCACGGTCAAGCTTCTCAGCACAGAGCACGTGCGTGCATGTCATGTTATGCGTCCTTCCCCCCACACCTCTATGTCGAGGTCCTAACCCTCCCCCCCCACCGCCGTGGGCCCTAATCCGATCTGACTGGCGTCCTTAGAAGAGAGATTAGGACCCACAGAGAGACACAGAGGTGTCTCACGTGTGCGGGGGAAAGACCACGTGAGGACACAGGGAGAAGGTGGCCGTCTGCAAGCCCAGGAGAGAGGCCTCAGGAGAAACCAACCTTGCCAACACCTCGATCTTGGACTTCCAGACTCCAGAACTGTGAGAAAATGAGTTTGTTGTTTAAGCTCCCCGCCACCCCACCCCCGTCTGTGGTATTTTGGTATGGCGCCCCAAGCACACTAACAAAAGCAATCCACAAGTGTTAAGGACAATCTCCACAGACAGCAATGTGGTGATATCTAGCGAAAAAGGGCACGTGATCGCAGAATCAGACCTTTAAATGCAGAGGACAAACTGATGGGTGCCAGAGGGAAAGGGGGTGGGGGGTGGGCAAAATGGGCGAAGGGGAGTGGGAGGTACAGGCTTCCAGTTTCTGAATGAAAAAGTCACGGGGATGAAAAGCACAGCATAGGGAATATGTCCATGATACCGTAATGGCATTGGGTGATGACAGATGGTGCCTACATTTGTGAACACAGCATGATGTATAGAGTTGTCGAATCACTACACTGTATGCCTGAGACTGGTATAACATTGTGTGTCTGCTAAAAAAACAGAACAAAACAAAAAACCCACCAACTTTAATAAATAAATTTTGGGGGGCGCCTTGTTCCCACAGCTGGGGATTCACCAGGAGGGCCGCTGGAGGCTGACTCTTTCACTGCCTGGAAGGACACTCCAGAATGAAGATGCAGGAACCTGACACATCAAAACTGAAACCCTGCAACGAGCCCAAGATTAGGAGGCAGTTCCAGGGAATACAGAAGAAACGTCAAACCATCAGCCAAAGCTAGTCCACCTCACGGACTTGAAGACAGAAGCCTCCTACCTAGCCCAGGGCTTTGTTTCAAGCCCCCCTCCATCATTGTCAGGGACGTCATCACAGTCAGTTGGCGGGGCGGCGGGGGGCTACACCTGGGATTGAGCCTTTTGCTTCCTACCCAGAATTCCAGATGTCAGTAGAGTCTTGGACCAACGTTTTCTCTCCCGTGTGGTTGAACTGCCCCACTCGGACACACCTCGTTTTTGTTAGGTAGCCTGGGACAGGTGCACAGCTGACATTTTTTACCTTCCCACAAGAGTGCTATTTTGGTTAGGCATAAAATCTCCTGTGGGGAAACCCATTGTCCTCAGCGTTGTTTTTCTATTCTAGCCCTCCTGTTCAAATAGATGGAGACATTTTGATTCCCAGGCAGAAACGGCTACAAGGAGGCAACTGGGTACTGGTTTCTCCAATTTAGATCGTGCCATACACCGCGGGGTATTAGAGACAGGGTTAAGCCTTGCCCTAAAAAACATCGAATACCATGAACTGAGTGGGAGGCTGGAGGAGGTCAAAGGTTCCTGACTCTGTCAACATGCCCACACCGAGAAGTCTTTGCTCAGGTGTCAGGAATTCTCCCATAAGTGCAGTTGAACTCGATTTGCAATTTTCCAACACTCCTAGGACCCATGTTTTCATTCACCCTGAGATGGGAGTACCCTCCAACCAGTGCTCCTTCTCCAAGGTCTAATCTCAGCCCCATGGGACTCTCCTCGGGGTTTTGGAGGTAGCAGCACCCTCCTCAGAAGTCTGACTTCCACAGGGCGTCTCCTCCAGCACCTACATTTTGAGAATTCCAATTTCCTCCCTTGGTCCACCCCCACCGCCCCAGCCCTAGGGTGAATGGCTGTCTCTGTGATAATCTGGGGTTTCTCTGCCTATGGAGTTCTATAATGCCCAGTGACCAATTCTTAATGTTTTGATGATGATGATGATGGTGATGGAGGCTCCCATCCAGCATGGAGCCCAATGCGGGGTTTGAACTCATGACCCCTGAGATCGAGGCCTGAGCCGAGATGAAGAGTGGGACGCTAAACCAACTGAGCCACCCAGGCGCCCCACCATTTCTTTATATTAAATTCTCTCCGTTAAAGTAACTGGTGTGGGCTCTGTCACACAGATAAATCCAGCTGATAGACATGGTGGCTTGTGCAACAACCCTATAACCCCACTGTTTGCTCTTACGCTGAAACCGCACTGGAAGACAGGAGTGCTTGTTAAGTCTTGTATGTTTCCCAGACTTCAAAAACCACTACCACAGCCCTTCAAACATCATCCATATCCTTTAGTAGTTTGCCATTCTAATGGATTTCTTAACATTTTGTTGCCCCGGTAACAATGTTATATATTGACTTGTTATCTGTGAGGTTGCTTTGATTAACTATGGTGAGAGTTACTGGGACATACTTTTATTACATACATATAATATGACAGTGTAACAAAACCAATCATTCTTGGTTTCTTATTCAAGTGTCTGAGTCTTCATGATATTTTTTTAGGATTTTATTTATTTATTCAGAGAGAGAGAGAGAGTGCAAGTGTGGGGAGGAACAGAGGGAGAGGGACAAGCAGACTCCATGGTGAGTGTGAGTTGGACACAGGACTCCATCTCAGACCCTGAAATCATGATCTGGGCCGAAATCAAGAGTCGGATGCTTCAAGGCGCCTGGGTGGCTCAGTCGTTGAGCGCCTGCCTTCGGCTCGGATCATGATCCCAGGGTCCTAGGATCGAGCCCCACATCGGGCTCTCTGCTCGGCGGGAAGCCTGCTTCTCCCTCTCCCACTCCCCCTGCTTGTATTCCTGCTCTCGCTGTGTCTCTCTCTGTCAAATAAATAAATAAAATCTTTAAAAAAAAAAAAAAAAGAGTCGGATGCTTAACCGACTGAGCCACCCAGGCACCGCAAGTCTTTTTTTTTTTTTTTAAAGATTTTATTTATTTATTTGAGAGAGAGAGAATGAGAGATAGAGAGCATGAGAGGGAGGAGGGTCAGAGGGAGAAGCAGACTCCCTGCCAAGCAGGGAGCCCGATGCGGGACTCGATCCCGGGACTCCAGGATCATGACCTGAGCCGAAGGCAGTTGCTTAACCAACTGAGCCACCCAGGCGCCCACCGCAAGTCTTTATATTTAAAAGACCGATGACATTTGCTGATTTGAAGTTGATTTGTTTTTCTTCATGCTATTGAATTTGCAGATCTCTTTATATATGGTGGATTTTAGTCTTCTATTGATTAGATCTGCTCCACCTGAGAAGCAGCACTGCCAAGGACATCAGATGTCCTACCTGGGCAGAGCTCCTCCAGGAGTCAGAAACAAGAGACTGAGGCAAGATAGAAAGGATGAAAAAGGACAAGTAAGAAACGAAGAATGGATCTTTATTGCTAATCTCCTGGCTTCCAACCATCAGCCCCCCTTCCAGACTCCTCAGGCGATCCTGGAAATACGAAGCAGCATATACGGATGGACTTCTGGGGGCGGCTTCGGGACTTGTTTGTTGACCGCCTGCTCCAGGATGTTTAGGATGGGACCATGGGTCTCCTGGAACAGATCAGAACCCAGGAAAGCCTCCACTCGCTCACGCCATGCTGCCGGTCTCGGCCGTCCCTCAAATAGGTCATAGCCAATAGCCACAGGCTGCAGGGACAAGGATGGGAAAGTTACAGTGATACTGAGGCCCCAGTACCAGAACCACTGGCACAGATGTCAGGTCCCCTCCCTAACCCCCATGTGAGGCCCAGGGACGCGTGGCCAGCCTCAGGGCCCGAGAGCACCAGCATGAAACACCACACCCCGGAGGGAAGCAGAAGTTCAGGGCGAGAGCACCAGTTCGGACAGAAACTTGCTCTGTGATTCTGGGCAAATTCCTAGCTGTCTCTAGGCGTGCCTCAGTGTTTCCGTCTAGTGAGGGTGGTGACGGGAGGGATGCCGCCCACAGATGCTGCTCCCCCGGCCAAGCTCACACCTGCATCAGCTCCCCCAGCACCATGAGGTCGGCCAGCAACACCTGCTGGCCTGTGAGGAAGGCCCGGTCCTCCAGGAACTTGTCCTCCAACTGCTGCAGCACCCGGTCCATGGCGGTCCTGTTCCGCTCCACCTTCTCCTCAGGCACGTGGACCCCGATGAGTGGTGCTATCACCTGACGGGCAGAGGGTGGGCTCAGGCTGTGGTCCCTGCCTCCTCCCAGGTCCCTGACAGTCAACAACCCACAGATGGCTCTCCTCACCCGGGTCCACAAGGGCACGCCAGAGGTGCCACGGATGCAGTCAGCATGCCAGCCCAGGTACTCGTGGACACGAGCTCGGGCCCGAAGGTCAAATGGGTACCAGTGGTCCGCCGTCTGGTACTTAGAGCTCAGGTAAATCAGGATGGCGGAGCTAGAGATAAGGGCAGGAGCCGTGGCTGTGAGGATCCTGGTTCATGGCCTTTTCCCTCAGCGGCTCCCATCCCTCAGTGGGGCTCTGGGGCTTCTCTGTACTTGGTGGCCTCCCCTCCGCAGCTCCCCTGGGCACTGCCTCCTCTCTCTTCCCTGATGGTACCCTCCTGAGTCTCCTTCCTTTGCTGTCTCAAGCATGGGCGCTTGGCCAGACCGTCCGCTTTGCCCTTTAAGAGGCTCATCTCTGTGGTACCACAGCAGCGCCCTGTGAGGTAGAGATTTGTTATCCCATTTGCATGTGAGGAAGCTAAGGTTCAGAATAATTAAGTGACTTGTCCGAGGCCACACAGCTCAGAAAAGGCTCTCTGGGCCTCTGGATTCTTGCACCAAGTCCCCTGCATGTCCAAGTGTATGGGTTGGGGACCAGGAGGGGAAGCATGTCCTCAGATCTGTCGTGGGTCCCCTCTGATGGGTCCCCCAGCCATCACGCCTGTAGCTGCCTGACCTTTTGTCCTCTACCTGCCTGGTGGCTGGCCCTCACCATGAGTTGTCCCCTCAGGCCCTGGCCGACTCTGGAGAGTGGCCTGAGGAGTCAGGAGAGGCCCTTTCAGCTTCCATGTGTTGAACCTGCTCTCTGTCCAACTGGACAAATGCCCTCATGTCCTCTTCTAGTGCCCCTCAATCTGGGGGTGGGGAGGCCCTGGGGTCCAGAAGAGGAGGCTGAAGACAAGAGAGGTACAGAGCTATGTTGCATCAGCTTCCAGGCATCCTGGTCACCCCCAACCCCAGCTATCAGCTCTCACCACACCCCTCCCTCTGCCCTCACCTGCCACATGGGGTCTAAGAGGACACACAGCGGGACAGCCAGAGGCCAGGTGGGCTGGGGGCTTAGGAGGACAGAGGGAAGGAGAGCACCTTTCAGTCAAGATGAAGTCACCATCCTTGAGGACGGGCACCTTCTGCAGCCTATTAATCTGGAAGAACTCCTTGCTCAGGAGCTGCCCTGTGGAGGAAGAAGTCAAAAAAGGCCTTCAGGGCAAGAACCACAGCCGCTGTGCCCTCCCTCTCCCTTCCGCAGCCAGAAGCCCAAGGCCAGGCTGGGCGAAAAGAAATAGCTGGGGTTCTGGGGAGAGCTGTGTGGGGCCACAGCCGGGCCTTGGGGCCAGGAATGGGGATGGCCTCCCTGCCCTACCACCTCCCAGGGCGGCTGAGGGGTTTTGGTGGGCACAGCCAGGTGCTCCCGAAGAGTGAAAGGGAGTTTTTCGGCCAGACCGGGGTGAGCAGGGGGAAGGGAGGCAAAGAGGCGAGGCTCAGCAATTCCCACCTCTAAACTCTCACATGGTGGCCAGCTCCTCAGGGTCTTTAGGGCTTTAGGACTTTAAATACAGGTGGGGTGCCTGGGTGGCTCAGTCGTTAAGCGTCTGCCTTCAGCTCAGGTCCTGATCCCAGGGTCCTGGGATCGAGCCCCACATCGGGCTCCCTGCTCGGTGGGAAGCCTGCTTCTCCCTCTCCCACTCCCCTGCTTGTGTTCCCCTCTTGCTATGTATCTCTCTGTCAAATAAATAAAAAAATCTTTAAAAAAAAAAAAAAATACAGGCTTTCAAGGCAGGAACTGTGAAAATCCAGTTCGGTATTTACTACCCATCCCACAGAGTAGAAGTAACATTATCCTCCTTCTCAGAGGGGAAAGCTAAGGTTCAGAGAGGGCTTGCGACCTATCCAAGGCCACACAGCAGAGAGCAATCTCTGGTGGGAGATACCAGAGGAGAACAAAGGCAAAAGAAATGTAGATAAAATTGAATTTCCTTACAACTTGCAGCCCTTTGATAGATACCTGAGACAGGAAGAGTGTGACATTCCTCAAAGAATTCACAACTGCCTTAATGTTAATGCTTTGCAACCTTAGCTCGACAACAGCCAGACCTCCAGGGTCCTGTTAGTCTTCTTTAAATCCCTTTAGGGACTCCCTTTGTCTCTACTCACCCCCCAATTCCAAAATATATGATCAGTTGCACCTTCCAACCCTCTGCCTGCTCTGCCTGCCGCTCTCCCTGCTTGTGCTCTTTCTCTCTCTGACATACAAATAAATTTTTTAAATCTTAAAAAAAAAAAAGATTTATTTATTTATTTTTTTAAAGATTTTATTTATTTATTTGAGAGAGAGAAAGAGCACAAGAGGGGGGAGCAGGAGAGGGAGAAGCAGACTCCCTGCTGAGCAGGGAGCCCGATGCGGGACTCGATCCCGGGACTCCAGGATCATGACCTGAGCCGAAGGCAGTCGCTTAACCAACTGAGCCACCCAGGCGCCCAAAGATTTATTTATTTTAGAGGGAGAGAGAGCACGCGCGAGCAGCAGAGGAAGAGGGAGAGAGAATATCAGACTCTACACTGTGCTTGGATCTCATGACCTGAGCCAAAACCAAGAGCCCAACACACCAACCAACTGAACCACCTAATCACTGAGAGTTTCTGGATTTCAGAGGGTTCAGGTAGAGAAAAGTTAAATGCTTCAACGTATTCACAAAGGAATATTTTATCATATTTCTGTATATCATGGATATCTTAAAGTTTCCTTAATCTAGAAGAGTGAAACAGAGAACCAGCAATGTTTCAAACAAGAGTCACAAAAACTATTGTCATCTTCCTCAGTCCTGTAATTAAGTCTTGTTCAGTTTGAATGCAGCTTTTTTAGTTAGTTCTGGAAATTCTTTTTTTTTTTTTTAAGATTTTATTTATTTATTTGAGAGAGAGAATGAGAGAGAGCATGAGAGGGAAGAGGATCAGAGGGAGAAGCAGACTCCCTGCCGAGCAGGGAGCCCGATGTGGGACTCGATCCAGGGACTCCAGGATCATGACCCGAGCCGAAGGCAGTCGCTTAACCAACTGAGCCACCCAGGCGCCCAGTTCTGGAAATTCTTATCCATTTTGGTTTTATGATTTTAAAGATATCAAAAGCCTGTGTTTGTCAAAAGCCCTTTTAAAGATTTTATTTATTTATTTGAGAGAGAGCACACAAGTCAGGGGAGGGGCAGAGGGAGAAGGAGACTCCCTGCTGAGCAGGGAGCCTGATGCGGACTTGATCCCAGGATCCTGGTATCAAGACCTGAACCGAAGGCAAACACTTAACCAACTGAACCACCCAGGCATCCCCTAGTGTACTTTTATTTATTTATTTATTTGACAGAGAGAGAGAGATAGCAAGAGCAGAAACACAAGCAGAGGGAGTGGGAGAGGGAGAAGCAGTCTCCCCATGTCCATGAGAGCCAAACTATGAGCAGGGAGCCCCATGCAGAGCTCGATCCCAGGACCCTGGGACCATGACCTGAGCCAAAGGCAGATGCTTAACGACTGAGCCACCCAGGAGCCCCTCCCCCCACAGTGTACTTTTAAAATCCATTCATTTCAACCTTAGTCCTAACCACATATAAAATTCCTTTCCAAACATTTCCCTTCATAAACCTACAGCTTTCTTTTTCATTCAAATTTTGACCTAAGCCTTTTCTCACCAACCAGTCTCATTTTAGGACAAAATTACTTTCCTTTACCCTCTATACAGTGTATTCCCATTCCTTAGCGCTTACTTGGATACCCCTCCTACTTTCCTACATACAAAGTTGCTCCTCTTATTTCCATCAGTCTTAATTACATTGAGCAGAAGAATTTTTTTATTTTTTTTTATTAACCTATAATGTATTATTTGTTTCAGGGGTACAGGTCTGTGATTCATCAGTCTTACACAATTCACAGTGCTCACCATAGCACATACCCTCCCCAGTGTCCATCACCCAGCCACCCCATCCCTCCCACCCCCCTCCACTCCAGGAACCCTCAATTTATTTCGTGAGATTAAGAGCCTCTTATGGTTTGTCTCCTCTCTGGTTTCATCTTGTTTCATTTTCCCCTCCCTTCACCTATGACGCTGTCTTGTTTCTCACATTTCTTCAATCAGTGGGATCATATGATAATTGTGTTTCTCTGAATGACTTATTTCACTTAGCATAATACCCTCTAGTTGCATCCACGTCTTTGCAAATGGAAAGACTTCATTTTTTGATGGCTGCGTAATATTCCATTGTATATATATACCACTTCTTCTTTATCCATTCATCTGTTGATGGACATCTAGGCTCTTTCCATAGTTTGGCTATCATGGACATTGCTGCTATAAACATTGGGGTGCATGTGCCCCTTTGGATCACTACATTTGTATCTTTGGGGTAAATACCCAGTAGTGCAATTGCTGGGTCCATAGGGTAGCTCTATTTTTAAATTTTTGAGGAACCTCCATACTGTTTTCCAGAGTGGCTGCCTCAGCTTGCATTCCCACCAACAGGGTAGGAGGATTCCCCTTTCTCCACACCCTCCCCAACATCTGTCGTTTCCTGACTTATTTAATTTTAGCCATTCTGAGTGGTGTGAGGTGGTATCTCATTGAGGTTTTGATTTGTATTTGTATGCCGAGTGATGTTGAGCACTTTTTCATGTGTCTGTTGGCCATTTGGATGTCTTCTGTGCAGAAATGTCTATTCATGTCTTCTGCCCATTTCTTGATTGGATTATTTGTTCTCTGGGTGTTGAGTTTGATAAGTTCTTTATAGATTTTGGGGGACACTAGCCCTTTATCTGATGTCATTTGCAAATATCTTCTCCCATTCTGTCAGTTGTCTTTTGGTTTTGTTGACTGTTTTCTTTGCTGTGCAGAAGCTTTTTATCTTGATGAGGTCCCAATAGTTCATTTTTGCCCTTGCTTCCCTTGCCTTTGGCAATGTTTCTAGGAAGAAATTGCTGCAGTTGAGGTTGAAGAGGTTGTTGCCTGTGTTCCCCTCAAGGATTTTGATGGATTCCTATCTAACATTTAGGCCTTTCATCCATTTGGAGTCTATTTTTGTGTGTGGTGTAAGGAAATGGGCCAGTTTCATTCTTCTGCATGTGGCTGTCCAATTTTCCCAACACCATTTATTGAAGAGACTGTCTATTTTCCATTGGACATTCTTTCCTGCTTTGTCAAAGATGAGTTGACCATAGAGTTGAGGGTCCATTTCTGGGCTCTCTATTCTGTTCCATTAATCTGTGCATCTGTTTTTGTGCCAGTACCAAACTGTCTTGTTGATGACAGCTTTGTAATAGAGCTTGAAGACCAGAATTGTGACGCCACCAGCTTTGCTTTTCTTTTTTAACTTTCCTCTGGCTATGCGGGGTCTTTTCTGGTTCCATACAAATTTTAGGATTATTTGTTCCATTTCTTTAAAAAGTGGATGGTATTTTGATAGGGATTGCATTAAATGTATATAGACTGCTCTAGGTAGCATTGACATCTTCACAATATTTGTTCTTTCAATCCATGAGCATGGAACGTTTTTCCATTTCTTTGTGCCTTCCTCAATTTCTTAAAAGAGTATTCTATAGTTTTCTGAGTACAGATTCTTTGCCTCTTTGGTTAGATTTATTGTTAGTTATCTTACGGGTTTGGTGCAATTGTAAAGGGATCGACTCCTTAATTTCTCTTTCGTCTGTCTTGTTGTTGGTGTATAGAAATGCAACTGACTTCTGTGCAATGATTTTACATCTTGCCACTTTACTGAAATCCTGTATGAGTTTTAGCAGTTTTGGGGTGGAGTCCTTTGGGTTTTCCACATAAAGTATCTTATCATCTGCAAAGAGTGAGAGTTTGGCTTCTTTGCCAATTCGGATGCCTTTTCTTTCTTTTTGTTTTCTGATTGCTGTGGTTAGGACTTCTAGGACTATCTTGAATAGCAGTGGTGATAGTGGACATCCCTGCCATGTTCCTGACCTTAGGGGGAAAGCTCCCAGTTTTTCCCCATTGAGAATGATATTTGCTGTGGGTTTTTCATAGATGGTTTTTATGGTATTGAGGTATGTACCCTCTATCCCTACACTCTGAAGAGTTTTAATCAAAAAAGGATGCTGTACTTTGTCAAATGCTTTTTCCGCATCTATTGAGAGGATCATATGGTTCTTGTTCTTTCTTTTATTGATGTATTGTATCACACTGATTGATTTGTGCATGTTGAACCAACCTTGCAGCCCAGGAATAAATCCCACTTGGTCGTGGTGAATAATCCTTTTAATGTACTGTTGGATCCTATTGGCTAGTATTTTGGTGAGAATTTTTGCATCCATGCTCATCAGGGATATTGGTCTGTAGTTCTCCTTTTTGATGGGGTCTTTGTCTGGTTTGGGGATCAAAGTCCCCTACTATTATTGTATTATTGTTGATGTGTTTCTTTGATTTTGTTATTAATTGGCTTATGTGGGCGCCTGGGTGGCTCAGTTGGTTAAGCAACTGCCTTCGGCTCAGGTCATGATCCTGGAGTCCCGGGATCGAGTCCCGCATCGGGCTCCCTGCTCAGTGAGGAGCCTGCTTCTCCCTCTGACCCTTCCCCATCTCATGTACTCTCTCTCATTCTCACTCTCTCAAATAAATAAATAAAATCTTTAAAAAAAAACATTGGCTTATGTAATTGGCAGCTCCCATGTTAGGGGCATAGATATTTAAAATTGTTAGATCTTCTTGTTGGATAGACCCTTTAAGTAGGATATAGTGTCCTTCTTCATCTCTTATTACAGTCTTTGGTTTAAAATCTAATTTGTCTGATATAAAGATTGCCACCCCAGCTTTCTTTTGATGCCCATTAGCATGGTAAATGGTTTTTCACCCCCTCACTTTAAATCTGGAGGTGTCTTTGGGTCTAAAATTTGTCTCTTGCAGAGACCATATCGATGGGTCTTTTTTTTTTTTTAATCCAAACTGATACCCTGTGTCTTTTGATTGGGGCATTTAGCCCATTTACATTCAGGGTGACCATTGAAAGATATGAATTTAGTGCTATTGTATTGCCTGTAAGGTGACTGTTACTGTATATTGTCTGTGTTCCTTTCTGGTCTATGTTGCTTTTAGGCTCTCTTTTTGCTTAGAGGACCCCTTTCAATATTTCTTGTAGGGCTGGTTTGGTGTTCGCAAATCCTTTTAGTTTTTGTTTGTCCTGGGAGCTTTTTATCTCCCCTATTTTCAATGACAGCCTAGCTGGATATAGTATTCTTGGTTGCATATTTTTCTCGTTTAGTGCTCTGAAGATATCCTGCCAGTCCTTTCTGGCCTGCCAGGTCTCTGTGGATAGGTCTGCTGCCAATCTAATGTTTCTACCATTGAAGGTTACAGACCTCTTGTCCCGAGCTGTTTTTAGGATTTTCTCTTTGTCTCTGAGACTTGTAAGTTTTACTATTAGATGTCAGGGTGTTGACCTATTTTTATTGATTTTGAGGGGGGTTCTCTGTGCCTCCTGGATTTTGATGCTTGTTTCCTTCTCCAAATTAGGGAAGTTCTCTGCTATAATTGCTCCAATATACCTTCTGCCCCCTCTCTCTTTCTTCTTCTTCTGGGATCCCAATTATTCTAATACTATTTCATCTTATGGTATCACTTATCTCTTGAATTCTCCCCTCATGATCCAGTAGTTGTTTATCTCTCTTTTTCTCAGCTTCTTTATTTTCCATCATTTGGTCTTCTATATCACTAATTCTCTCTTCTGCTTCATTTATCTTAGCAGAGCCTCCATTTTTTTATTGCACCTCATTAATAGCCCTTTTGACTTTGACTTGGTTAGATTTTAGTTCTTTTATTTCTCCAGAAAAGGATCCTTTAGTATATTCTATGCTTTTTCAAAGCCCAGTTAGTATCTTTATAATCGTCATTCTGAACTCTAGTTCCAACATCTTACTAATGTCCATATTGATTAGGTCCCTGGCAGTCGGTACTGCCTCTTGTTCTTTTTTTTGAGGTGAGTTTTTCTGTCTTGTCATTTTGTCCAGAGAAGAATAGAGAACAAAATGCTAGAAGGGTAACAACGACCCCAGAAAAATATATACTAAACAAATCAGAAGAGACCTGAAACCAGGGGGAGGAGGGGAGAAAGGGGAAAAAAAGGGGGGGGGGCACCTGGGTGGCTCAGTTGTTGGGCATCTGCCTTTGGCTCAGGTCATGATCCCAGGGTCCTGGGATCGAGCCCCATATCCTGCTTAGCCAGGAGCCCGCTTCTCCCTCTCCCACTCCCCCTGCTTGTGTTCCCTCTCTCTCTGTCTCTCTCTGTCAAATAAATAAATAAAATCTTTAAAAAGAAAAAGGAAAGAAGAAAAATTGAAAAAAAAATAGAAAAAGAAAAAAAAATAAAGAAAATTTTAAAAATTAACTTTGAAAGACTAAAGAATCATGGGAAAAACGCCATGGATTCTATGTGCAGTATTCCCCTAGCACTGGAGTTCTGCCGTTCTCATTGATCAGTAAACTTGGTCTTGGCTGGCTGTTCTTGCCGATCTTCTGGGGGAGGGGCCTGTTGCCGTGGTTCCCAAATGTCTTTGCCAGAGGCGGAATTGCCCCGCCCTTGCCCGGTCCCGACTAAGTAATCTGCTCGGGTTTGCTCTTGGGAGCTTTTGTTCCCTGCAAGCTTTCTGTACAGCTTTGGAGGCCAAGAGTGAAAATGGTGGCTTCCCAATCTCCGCCCCAGGAGGAGCCGAGAACTTGGGGCCCCACTCCTCAGTGAGCCCCCAGAGAAAAGCAGTCAGTCACTCCAGTCTCCCCTGGCTCCGGCCGCACTCCATGCTCACCCAGCCTGTGACCCTGCGTTTCTATCTCGGGCATCCGACCCCGTGTGGAATCTCCAAACCCAGCAGATCCCTGCAGTGCGCTCCCGCGCTGCTCCTCCCGGGGGAGGAAAGGGAGTCTCCCCAGATCCGCCGCTTGCTGGGTCCCTGCTGGAGGAGCAGTGGCCCGACTGTGCCCCAGATCACGGTCTATGGCAACCCTGAACTGAGAGCCCGCGCCTCGGCTCCGTCTCTGCAGCCGGCTTCCCCACTCCATTACCTGGGAGCTCTGCCACACTCAGGCACCCCTCATCATTTTTAAACCCTGTTTTTCCAGGGGCACCTGGGTGACTCAGTTAAGTGTCTGCTTTCAGCTCAGGTCATGATTCCAAGGTCCTGGGTTAGAGCCCCAAGTCAGGCTCCCTGCTCAGCAGGGAGTCTGCTTCTCCCTCTGCCTCTCCCCCTGTTTGTGCTCGCTCGCTATCTCTCTGTCAAATAAATAAATAAAATCTTAAAAATAAATAAAATCAAAAACTTGTGTTTCCATACTACAATCTTTCAGTGAAGCACACAGCCTGTTTACCAACAAACCCAAGTATCCTCAGCTTCTCTACAATAAGCCAAAAGCACAAACCTACATTCAGTAATCAATGCATTAGTATTTTATCTCATTTGGAAAAGACTTAGATGTCCAATGAATTCAGTCCAATTTAGCATCCAAGCACAACTTTAAAGTTTCAGGTTACCAAAGACTTTGAAAGCTATCTAAACAATGACCCATGAAAACTTGGAGACGGACAAAAATCAATCATCATTTTAAGCCATCTTTTTTGCTGACAAATTGCAAAAGAGATAATAGACGCTTGTTTGACCTTCAGTAACCCTTGGTAGGATAAAAGTTTTACATTTAACGCTAAGTCTAAAGAATGTGTCTATCATAATTAAATCAACAAACTTAAATTAGTGTAAATACCAAATTGTTCCACTGGCATCTACTTAGAAGTCAATCAAGTTGTTCCCCACTGTCAATCTTTACCTGGACACCAGTGGGGAAATCTGAAGTGGGTGGTGTAAGTCCAAGGGGGTGCTCCTCATTCCTTGGCAGCGAGGCTAGGAGCAGGCACCAGGCTGGTCATAGGAGCCAGTGATGCAGGCCGCACCCAAGGTGGTGCAGAAACAGGAAGGCAAGAGGATGGCAGAAGAGGTGAGGTGCGGCCAACAAGGCTGGAGGTGGAGAAATGCCCAGAGGGCAGAGAAAGGACTCCCAGTTCTAAAGCTCATCAGCTCAGACAGAAGAGCCGATGCATGTTTTTCTCCCAGAGGGCAGAGAAAGGACTCCCAGTTCTAAAGCTCATCAGCTCAATGTTTTTCTCCCAGAGGGCAAAGAAAGGACTCCCAGTTCTAAAGCTCATCAGCTCAGACAGAAGAGCAGATACATGCTTTTCTTCCACCAACAAGTGAAGACTGGCAGTTCATGTTGGGCCAAAGAAGACAGGGAACTTCACTGAAACAAAAGGAGTTTCGGCAGTGGCTTGGGAATATTCCTTAAAGTCCCCGTCAGGGGTAGACTAACCAGAGACAGTTCGCTCCAATCATCATAACCATTAACCTGGGAAATGAATGAGGGAGAAGCCCCACATGCAACAAGAATAACCTGGGTCTATTAGGAGGCCCAGTGAGAGAGTCAACATCCCCTTCGTCGGGATGGCCTGGGTTTCCTCCAGCAATCTGTATTTATTAAATAGAGGAGGATAGTGGCCTCCTCTAAATAGTGGCCTCTTTACATTATCATTATCCTATATATAGGGAGGCGGCTTGTTAGCCTGGTTGGCAGCCAAACACATTCTACAAGAGATCCTTAGGTCAGGGTCCTGATTTAGGGCCATGCATACTTCTGTCCATTTGCCCTGTTTCCTGCAGAAGAGATCTAACTGATAGATCTTATTGAAGTTTAATGTCTCGTTAATGGGCCATTTTTCCAGGGCACCTGGATGGCTCAGTGGGTTAAGCATCTGCCTTCGGCTCAGGTCATGATCCCGGGTCCTGGGATGGAGCCCCGCATCAGGCTCCCTGCTCAGCAGGAAGCCTGCTTCTCCCTCTCCCTCTGCCTGCCACTCTGCCTGCTTGTGCTGTCTCTGTCAAGTAAATAAATAAAATCATTTTTTTTTTTTAAATGGGCCATTTTTCCTTGTCTCTAAGGAGTACTGAGGCCATGCAGTGTTACAGAAGATCAATCATCTTTTTCTTAAATCGTGAGATCTGAATAGTTTCCAGGGGGTTAAAAGGCATCCCAGGGGCGTCTGGGTGGCTCATTGTTAAGTGTCTGCCTTCGGCTCAGGTCATGATCCCGGGGTCCTGGGATCGAGCCCCGCATTGGGCTCCCTGCTCAGCGGGAAGCCTGCTTCTCCCTCTCCCACTCCCCCTGCTTGTGTTTCCCTCTCTCGCTGTATCTCTCACGGTCAAATAAATAAAATCTTTAAAAAAAAAAAAAAGGCATCCCAAGGGAGAGTCCTTGGGAAATGAAGAAGATCCCATGCTCCTAAAAAAGGAGAGAAGGTCTATTACCGAGGAACCCCCCCGACACACACAACTCCCAGGGATTATTCCATGCAGGATATGTCAGAGGTTCCTGGTGTCAAAGAGACTGGAGGCATCCCTGGACAGAAATGGCTATGACCACCACCCAGCCCTGTAGGAGGGATGCCAGCATGTCCCCTCCCATTCCCCCACCCCCGCTTCCCCATTGCATCCCAGGCAAAAACATCCACCAAAACACTGAGCCACAAAGAATCAGCCCTTTTTAACCCATGGGAAACACTAGAAAAGTTTTACAAGGGGAAATTACCTGATTTTGTAATTTAAATAGTAGGGGACATTGACAGGAAACAGTGAAGATGGAAATCAACCATGGTCTAAGCAACATTCCAACACATTCAGTCTTTACAGCAAACTTACCTAGGAAACAGTCCCCAGTTGGTTTTTTGTTTTTGTTTTTGTTTTTAAGATTTTATTTGAGGGGCACCTGGGTGGCTCAGTCGTTAAGCATCTGCCTTCGGCTCAGGTCATGATCCCACAGTCCTGGGATCGAGCCCCACATTGGGCTCTCTGATCGACAGGGTGTCTGCTTCTCCCTCTGCCCGCTGCACTCCCTACTTGTGCTCTTTCTCTTTCTCTGTCAAATAAATAAATAAAATCTTTTTTTTAAATAAGATTTTGAGAGAGAGAGAGTGCACAAGCACAAATGGGGAGAGGGGCAGAGGGAGAGGGAGAAGCAGACTCCTCACTGAGCGTGAAGCCCAACACAGGGCTTGACAGGGGGATGACAGGGGACTCATTCCGAGGACCCTGAGATCATGACCTCAGCCAAAATCAGATGCCACCCCCAGCTGGGTTTTAATTCAATCAGGTACTGGTTTCAGCTGGTGCTGGGCAGAGGTTTCGTGGCCAGAAGTGGCTAGACCAGAGATGTGAAGGGGATCCCCTTGGACCAATGAGGAGGAAACCTCACATGGGAGTCTTAAGACTGGCAGCCATGCTTGTGACTTAGGTGACTGTCCCATGCCCAAGACAGACGACTTTGTATGAGGATGGGAATAAAGAGAGGGCATCAAGTTTCTGGGTCTTATGACCATCCCAGCCAGAATACTAACTTCCATCCAAAACGCAGGCTTTCTCTTCCCTATTGAATAGCCACGGGCTAGAGGACTGCAGCCTGAGCAATCAACATGAAAGTGTTCCAATAAGAGGTACTCCTTGAAAAGCCCCTGAAATGAACATAAAGGAAGAGAAGAGGAAGTAAGCACTCACCAAGTCTGCACAGAGGCTCAGAGTCCAGATGAGAAGACTCAGGCCCCCTGATCAGGGTTCAAAAAGATTTGATGTGAGCTGGGAGTGAATGGTCAAGAAATAATTCTTGAGATGTTTTTGGTACAAAAAGGTGTTTTTATTAAAGTGTGGGACAGGACCCGTGGGCAGAGCTCCACTGGGATTGTAAGAAGTGATTGGTTATATACTTTTGAGTTGGGAGAGGGTAAAGACAAAGGAAGTTTCCAAAAGGATTTTCTTTTTTTTTCTTAAGATTTTATTTATTTGACAGAGAGAGACCCAGCGAGAGAGGGAACACAAGCAGTGGGAGTGGGAGAGGAAGAATCAGGCCTCCCACGGAGCAGGGAGCCCGATGTGGGGCTCGATCCCAGGACCCTGGGACCATGACCTGAGCCAAAGACAGACGCTTTAACAACTGAGCCACCCAGGCGCCCCTCCAAAAGGATTTTCATATGTTAAAGTAGACATACAGGATTCTGAAGGTCTGGCTATTGTCGAGCTAAGATTGCTTTTTATCTCTAGTAAAGCACTTACGTTAGTGGACTCCAGAAATGGACTCTCAACTCGTTATGGTCAACTAATCTTTGACAAATTAGGAAAAAACATCCAATGGAAACAAGACACTCTCTTCAATAAATGGCGCTGGGAAAATTGGACAGCTACATACGAAGAATGAAACTCAACCATTCTCTTACACCCTACACAAAGATAAACTCAAAATGGATGGAAGACCTCAATGTGAGACAGGAATCCATCAAAATCCTAGAAGAGAACATAGGCAGTAACCTCTGACATCGGCCACAACAACTTCTTTCTTTCTTTCTTTCTTTTTTTTTAAGATTTTATTTATTTATTTGACAGAGAAAGACACAGCGAGAGAGGGAACACAAACGGGGAGTGGGAGAGGGAGAAGCAGACTCCCCGCCGAGCAGGGAGCCCGATGCTGGACTCGATCCAGGGACTCCAGGATCATGACCTGAGCCGAAGGCAGTCGCTTAACCAACTGAGCCACCCAGGCGCCCCCACAGCAACTTCTTTCAAGATACATCTCCAAAGGCAAGAGAAACAAAAGCAAGAATGAACTTTTGGGACTTCATCAAGATAAAAAGCTTCTGCACAGCAAAGCAAACAGTCAACAAAACTGAGACAACCCACGGGATGGGAGAAGATATTTGCAAATGACATTACATATAAAGGACTGGTATCCAAGATCTATAAAGAATTTCTCAAACTCAACACCCAAAAAAACAAATAATCCAGTCAAAAAATGGGCAGAAGACATGAACAGACACTTCTCCGAAGAAGACATATAAATGGCTAACAGACACATGAAAAATGTTCAACATCACTAGCCATCACGGAAATTCAAATCAAAACCACAATGAGATACCACCTTATACCACTTAGAATGGCAAAAATTAACAAGGCAAGAAACAACAAATGTTGGAGAGGATGTGGAGAACAGGGAATCCTCTTACACTGTTGGTAGCAAAGCAAGCTGGTACAGCCACTTTGGAAAACAGGATGGAGGTTCCTCAAAAAGTTAAAAATAGAGCTACCCTACGACCCAGCAATTGTACTACTAGGTATTCACCTCAAAGATACAGATGTAGTGAAAAGAAGGGGCACAAGCACCCCAACGTTCATAGCAGCAATGTCCACAATAGCTAAACTGTGGAAAGAGCAGAGATGCCCTTCAACAGATGAATGGATAAAGATGTAGTACATATACACAATGGATAATTCAGTCATCAGAAAGGATGAATACCCACCATTTGCATCGACATGGATGGGACTGGAGGGTATTATACTAAGTGAAATAAGTCAAGCAGAGAAAGACAATTTTCATATGGTTTCACCTCGTATGTGGAATGTAAGGAGTAGCATGGATGACCATAGGGGAAGGGAGGGAAAACTGAAGGGTGGGGAGAATCAGAGGGAGACAAACCGTGAGAGACTCTTAACTATGGAAAAGAAACTGAGGGTTGCTGGAGGGGAGGGGGGGCGGAGGTATAGGGTGATGGACATTAAGGAGGGCACCTGATGTGATAAGCACTGGGTGTTATATGCAACTGATGAATTACTGAACTCTACATCTGAAACTAATGATGTACTATATGGTGGCTAACTGAACATAATAAAAAAAATTTTTTTAAATCATCTGTAGGGGTGCCTGGGGGGCACAGTTGGTTGAGCACCCGACTCTTGGCTGAGGTCGTGATCTCAGGGTCATGGATGGAGCTCCGTGTGGGTTCTATGCCTGAGACTCTCTCTCCCTCTCCCTCTACCCCTCCCACCTACATACACTCTCTCTAAAATAAATGCATCTTTAAAAAGGAAAAAAAAAAGACAGTGTGAGTTCTTGGAGGCTTGTCATACTCTGCGGGTCCCAAGCACTTGTCAATGGGCTACAAGTTGTATGGAAATTTCATCTTTATCTACATTTCCTTTGCCTTTGTTCTCCTCATCCTGCGGGCTCCCAGGGCTACGGGCAGCTGGAATTGTCTGGAAGAGAAGGAAGCTGCAGGGCCAGGAGCCTGTGGTTCCCGCGGGGATTATGGACACCTGAAGAGCTGGCCTGGACCCACCTTTTAACACCTCCGTTGTGCACAGCTTGAAGGGGATGCGGTTCTTGGCGAAGATGTAGACGGCGCGGCAGGGCTGGGACAGCAGGTCCAGGTAGAGCTCCAGGCCCATGGCGGTGGCAGCGCGGACGAGACGACAGCACTCCAGTACAGCGACCATGGCAGGATTAGGGCGCTCTGAGATATAGGGTCTCGGGCCCCGCCCCCCTGGGGCTTCCACCAGTGGGCTAGAGAGCACTGCCCAGGGAGTTGCCCCAACCAGTGCCTACCCTGCCCCGCCCCGCCCCCCCCCGCCCCCCCAGCTCCAGCCGCGACCCTGCCCGGGCTCTAGACTTGGTCCTTCCGGGCCGAGCCCGCGCGGCGCCGGATCGCAGGTGTTGTGCGAGAGTTCCGTGCACACCGAGCTGCTAATATTGCGGGGCGCGGTGACCTGCCCGCCCGCCCGCGTTTCTCAGCAGCTCCCGGGTGCATTGCGGGGAGGGGCGCGCTGGTGGGAAGGGGCATACCGCAAGGAAGGCGGCGCAGGGTGGGAGGGGGCCGCACTGCTAAGAGAGCGCGGGGAGGATAGAGCGCACCGCAGAGATGGGAGGCGCAAGCAGGGGAGGGATCGCGGGTAGGAAGGGGCGCTGGGCTGGGAGGAGGGCTCACCGCGGAGAGGGAGATCTGGGAGGAAAGTTCTCCAGGGGTGGCTGGCGGGGAGGAGGCGCAGCTTGGGGAGAGGGGCGCTGGGCGGAGGGGGAGATCGGGGAGGAAGGGTCTCTCAAGATGGGGCTCCCGACAGAGATGGGGAGCGGATGAGGTAGGCTTTGGGCAAGTTGGTACGTACCTGCCTGCTTTTCCGGTCGCCTGTGCCAGAGATCCTGGCGGGTCCCGGGCTTCACCCTGGCTTGGAAACGGCAGGGCTCTGGGACCTGGGAAGCCCACAACCCACGGACATCAGAGTGTTCCTTCAGAGTTTTGTTCCTGGACGCTGCCACTTGGCAGAAGGGTAGAGGATGACTGGGATGCTCCTCCCAGCCATCGGGTCTGTGGAAGGAATCTTAAAGGGCACACAGTGGGATAAGCGTATTTGCAGGTGTGTCCCAGGTTGGTGAGAACCTAGGCTGGGAGGCTAAATTTAGGAAAGAACTTTCTACAGTCGGGAGCTGCCCACCAACAGAGCAGCTGGCGTGAAAAAGTGTGAGTTGCAGGTTGGTGAGGGTGTGCGAAGGGAAAATGCCCAGATCACGGGTCAGGGAGACAAAAGCATTTTGGCAAAAGCCAAAATGTCCCTTTTCCCTTTCTTTTCACTCCTCACCCTACCCTGGATATGATCCCAGAGGCTGCTCTGAGGATCTAGGGCCGGCAACCCAGCTCTAGCCCAGTCCTTTTTTTTTTTTTTTTTTTTTTAAGATTTTATTTATTTATTTGACAGAGAGACACAGCGAGAGAGGGAACACAAGCCTGGGGACTGGGAGAAGGAGAAGCAGGCTTCCCGCTGAGCAGGGAACCCTATGCGGGGCTCCATCCTCAGGACCCTGGGATCATGACCTGAGCGGAAGGCAGACGATGCTTAATGACTGAGCCACCCAGGCGCCCCTCTAGCCCAGTCTTTGAGAGTAACCCACCCCTCTGACTGGGGACCCAAGCAGATGGATCAGAAGGCTTCCCTGGGATACTTGAAGTTGGAAGTCAGGAGAGAGGAGGGAAACGTGGGCATCATGAGTGAAGTGGGAAACAAAGGCAGAAGAAAAATTATTAAATTTCCTTAGAGCCCACTGACAAGTCCTTGAAACAGGCAGAGTGACATTCCTCTAGGAACTCAACTGCCTCAGTATTAATACTTTGCTAAGGGCAAAAGGCAATCCTAGCCTGACCCCCCTCCCCCCACCTTCCCTGGGATCCTATAAGTCTAACATATAAAAATTCCTTTAAAATTTTCCTTAATCTCTGGAGCGCCTGGGTGGCTCAGTCTGTTAAGCGTCTGCCGTCGGCTCAGGTCATGGTCCCAGGGTCCTGGGATCGAGTCCCACATCGGGCTCCCTGCTCAGCGGGAAGCCTGCTTCTCCCTCTCCCACTCCCCCTGCTCGTGCTCCTTCTCTCACTTTGTCTCTCTCTGTCAAATAAATAAAAATCTTTTCAAAAAATTTTCCTTTCTCTCTAACACCCCCAAGACATGTGTTGGGAATCACCGCCTAAGCATATGGCCTACCGATATACATCGGAAGGGTCCCATGATTAAGGTTTTATAAGATGGCAAGAAATGACATTTTCCGAAAATAGCTAGCCCCCTCAAGGTCCTGGAAACCTTGCTTCCAAATTCCTTAGAAACTTATGCTATCCCTAACCCCCTTCCAACTTGAAAGTTTATAATGGGCTATTCCTCATGACCCCAGAGCAGCTCTTTTTGCACCAAAGAAGTCTCAATTCTTTCTTGGCCGTTGGCTTTGAACCCTAACATTCTTACTACAGCATATGGCACCCAACATGGGGTTTTGAGTCCAGAGTCTCATCTGGACTCTGAGCCTCGGTGCAAACATGGTGAGCACTTACTTCCTCTTCTCTTCCTTTATGTTCATTTCAGGGGCTTTTCAAGAAGTACAGTCTTACTGGAACACTTTCATGTTGATTGCTCAGGCTGCAATCCTCTAGCCCCTGGCTATTCTATGGGGAGGAGAAAGCCTGCCTTTTGGCTGGAAGTTAGTTTTCTGGCCAGGATGGTAATAAGACCCAGAAACTTGATGCCCTCTCTTTATTCCCGGCCTTATACAAAGTCCTCTGTCTTGGGCACGGGACGGCCACCTAAGTCACAAGCATGGCTGCCAATCTTAAGATTCCCGTGTGAGGTTTCCTCCTGATTGATCTAAAGTGATCCCCTTCACTTCCCTGGTCTAGCCGCTTCTGGGCAAGGGACCTCCACTGGGAGCTGGCCAAAACCAGTACCCAACTGAATTAAAACCGAACCAGGGACGGTTTCCTAGGGAGGTTGGCTGTAGGGACTACATATGTTGGAATGTCGCTTAGATCATGATGGATTTCTATCTTTACTGTTTTCCGTCAATATCCTCTACTAACTACTTAAGCTACAAAATTCAGTTATTCCCCCCTGTAAAACTTCTCTAGTGTTCTCCATGGATTAAAAATGGTGGGTTCC
>NW_023270773.1:2517008-2578915 GCF_011800145.1 Mirounga leonina | reverse complement strand
AACACTAGAGAAGTTTTACAAGGGGAAATAACTGAATTGTGTAGCTTTTAAGTAGTTAGTAGAGGATATTGACCGAAAACAGTAAAAATAGAAATCCATCATGATTGGGGCACCTGGGTGGCTCAGTTGGTTAAGCATCTGCCTTCGGCTCAGGTCATGATCCCAGGGTCCTGGGATTGAGCCCCACGTTGGGCTCTCTGTACAGCGGGGGGCCTGCTTCTCCCTCTCCCTCTGCCTGCTGCTACCCCTGCTGTGCTCTGTCTCTCTGTGTGTCAAATAAATAAATAAAATCTTTAAAAAAAAAAAAAAGAAATCCATCATGATCTAAATGACATTCCAACATATGTAGTCCTTAGAGCCAACTTCCCTAGGAAACAGTCCCTGGTTGAGTTTTAATTCAATTGAGTACTGGTTTTGGCCAGCTCCCAGTGGAGGTCCCTTGCCCAGAAGCAGCTAGACCAGGGATGTGAAGAGGATCACATTAGATCAATCAGGAGGAAACCTCACATAGCCGTGCTCGTGGCTTAGGTGGCCGTCCCATGCCCAAGACACAGGACTTTGTATAAGGACGGGAATAAAGAGAGGGCATCAAGTTTCTGGGTCTTATTACCATCCCGGCCAGGATACTAACTTCCAGCCAAAAGGCAGGCTTTCTCCTCCCCATAGAGTAGCCACAGGCTAGAGGATTGCAGCCTGAGCAATCAACATGAAAGTGTCCCAATAAGACTACTCCTTGAAAAGCCCCTGAAATGAACATAAAGAAAGAGAAGAGGAAGTAAGTGCTCACCATGTTTGCACCGAGGCTCAGAGTCCAGATGAGACTCTGGACTCAAAGCTCCATGTTGGGTGCCATATGCTGTAGGAAAAACGTTAGGGTTCAAAGCCAATGGCCAAGAAAGAATTCTTGAGATGTCTTTGGTGCAAAAAGAGCTGCCCTGGGGTCATGAGGAGTGGCCCATTATAGACTTTCAAGTTGGGGTGGGGTTAGGGAGAGCTTAAGTCTCTAAGGAATTTGGAAGCAAGGTTTCCAGGACCTTGAGGGGGCTAGCTATTGTTGGGAAAAGGTCATTTATTACCATCTAATAAAACCTTAGTCATGAGACCCTTCTGATGTGTATTAGTGGGCCATAAGCTTGGGAGGTGATTGCCAACATATATCTTGGGGGGTTTAGAGATAAAGAAATTTTCTAAAGGAATTCTTATACATTAAAGTAGACTTACAGGATCCTGGGGCGGGGAGAGGGAGGGGAGGATGGTTAGGCTAGGATTGCCTTTTGCCCTTAGCAAAGTATTAGCATTGAGTCAGTTGAGTCCCTAGAGGAATGTCCCTCTGCCTGTTTCAAGGACTTATCAGTGGGGTGTAGGTTAGTAAGGAAATTTAATAATTTTTCTTCTGTCTTTGTTTCCCACATAAATCATATCTGTGATGATTCTACTTCCAAATAAAATCACATTCAGAGGTACTGGGAGTTTTAAAAAGTACATTCAGGGGCACCTTGGTGGCTCAGATGGTTGAGCATCTGCCTTCAGCTCAGGTCCTGATCCCAGGGTCCTGGGATCGAGCCCCATATCCGGCTCCTGGCTCAGTGGGGATCCTGCTTCTCTCTCTCCCTCTGCCTCACCCCCTGCTCATGCACTCTCTCTCTCTCTGTATCTCTGTGTCTCAAATGAATAATAAAATCTTTTTTTAAAAAAAAAGAAGGGGTGGAGCAAGATGGCGGAAGTGTAGGAGACCTGGATTTCGTGTGGTCCCAGGAATTCAGCTGGATAAGGATCAAACCATTCTGAACACCTACGAACTCAACAGGAGATCGAAGAAAAGAATAGCAACAACTCTCTGAACAGAAAAGCGACCACTTTCTGGAAGTCACATTCCATCCCTTCATCATATTAACCCTTATTTTTGTACATATATAAGTTTTTCTTTCTTTAAAATTTTGGGAGGCACTTCCTTCTAACAGACCAAAATACACCCAAAATCTAGTGTGTGGCACTGATCTATGCACCAGCCTGATTATATTTGATCATATTCTGTTTTTTTTGTTTTGTTTTGTTTTTGTTTGTATTTATCTTTTTCTTTTTCTTTTCTTTTTCTTTTTTCTTTCTTTCCCTTTCTTTTCCCCCAGTTTCAGGTCTCTTCTGATTTGTTTAGTGTATACTTTCTGGGGACGTCATTACCCGGTGAGCGTTTTGTTCTCTCATTCATCTATTCTCCTCTGGACACAATGACAAGACGGAAAAAATCACCTCAATGAAAAGAACAAGAGGCAGTACTGACTGCCAGGGACCTAATCAATACGGACATTAGTATGATGTCGGAACTAGAGTTCAGAATGATGATTTTAAAGATACTAGCTGGGCTTGATAAAAGCATGGAAGTTATTAGAGAAACCCTTTCTGGAGAAATAAAAGAACTAAAATCTAAACAAGTCAAAATCAAAAGGGCTATTAATGAGGTGCAATAAAAAATGGAGGCTCTAACTGCTAGAATAAATGAGGCAGAAGAGAGAATTAGTGATACAAAAGACCAAATGATGGAAAATAAAAAAGCTGAGAAAAAGAGATAAACAACTACTGGATCACAAGGGCAGAATTCAAAAGATAAGCGATACCATAAGAAGAAACAGCATTAGAATAATTGGGATCCCAAAAGAAGAAGAAAGAGAGAGAGGGGCAGAAAGTATATTGGAGCAAATTATAGCAGAGAACTTCCCTAATCTGGGGAAGGAAACAGGCATCAAAATCCAGGAGGCACAGAGAACCCCCCTCAAAATCAATAAAAATAGGTCAACACCCCGACATCTAATAGTAAAACTTACAAGTCTCAGAGACAAAGAGAAAATCTTGAAAGCAGCCGGGGAGAAGAGATATGTAAGCTACAATGTTAGAAAAATTAGACTGGCAACAGACCTATCCACAGAGACCTGGCAGGCCAGAAAGGACTGGCAGGATATATTCAGAGCACTAAATGAGAAAAATATGCAGCCAAGAATACTAGATCCAGCTAGGCTGTCATTGAAAATAGAAGGAGAGATAAAAAGCTTCCAGGACAAACAAAAACTAAAGGAATTTGCAAACACAAATCCAGCCCTACAAGAAATATTGAAAGGGGTCCTCTAAGCAAAGAGAGAGCCTAAAAGCAACATAGACCAGAAAGGAACACAGACAATATACAGTAACAGTCACCTTACAGGCAATACAATAGCACTAAATTCATATTTTTCAATGGTCACCCTGAATGTAAATGTAAAAGTCCTAGCCACAGCAATCAGACAACAAAAAGAAATAAAAGTCATCCAAATTGGCAAAGAAGAAGTCAAACTCTCACTCTTTGCAGATAATATGATACTTTATGTGGAAAACCCCAAAGACTCCACCCCAAAACTGCTAGAACTCATACAGGAATTCAGTAAAGTGGCAGGATATAAAATCAATGCACGGAAATCAATGGCATTCCTATACACCAACAACAAGACAGAAGAAAGAGAAATTAAGGAGTGGATCCCATTTACAATTGCACCCAAAACCATAAGATACCTAGGAATAAATCTAACGAAAGAGGCAAAGAATCTGTACTCAGAAAACTATGAAATACTCATGAAAGAAATTAAGGAAGACACAAAGAAATGGAAAAAAGTTCCATGCTCATGGATTGAAAGAACAAATATTGTGAAGATGTCAATGCTACCTAGAGCAATCTACACATTCAATGCAATCCCCATCAAAATACCATCCACTTCTTTCAAAGAAATGGAACAAATAATCCTAAAATTTTTATGGAACCAGAAAAAAGACCCCAAATAGCCAGAGGAATGTTGAAAAAGAAAAGCAAAGCTGGCGGCATCACAATTCCGGACTTCAAGCTCTATTACAAAGCTGTCATCATCAAGACAGTATGGTACTGGCACAAAAACAGGCACATCGATCAATGGAACAGAATAGAGAGCCCAGAAATGGACCCTCAACTCTATGGTCAACTCATCTTTGACAAAGCAGGAAAGAATGTCCAATGGCAAAAAGACAGTCTCTTCAACAAACGGTGTTGGGAAAATTGGACAGCCACATGCAGAAGAATGAAACTGGACCATTTCCTTACACCACACACATAAATAGACTCAAAATGGTTGAAAGACCTAAATGTGAGACAGGAGTCCATCAAAATCCTAAAGGAGAACACAGGCAGCAACCTCTTCGACCTCAGCCGCAACAACTTCCTAGAAACATCGCTAAAGGCAAGGGAAGCAAGGGCAAAAATTAACTATTGGGACCTCATCAAGATAAAAAGCTTTTGCACAGTAAAAGAAACAGTGAACAAAACTGAAAGACAACCAACAGAATAGGAGAAGGTATTTGCAAATGACATATCAGATAAAGGGCTAGTGTCCAAAATCTACAAAGAACTTCTTGGGGCGCCTGGGTGGCTCAGTCGTTGGGCGTCTGCCTTCGGCTCGGGTCCTGATTCCGGGGTCCTGGGATCGAGCCCTGCATCGGGCTCCCTGCTCGGCCGGGAGCCTGCTTCTCCCTCTCCCACTCCCCCTGCTTGTGTTCCCCTCTCTCGCTGTGTCTCTCTCTGTCAAATAAATAAAATCTTTAAAAAAAAAAAAAAAAAAGAACTTCTTAAACTCAAAACCCAAAGAACAAATAATCCAATCAAGAAATGGGCAGAAGACATGAACAGACATTTTTCCAAAGAAGACATCCAAATGGCCAACAGACACATGAAAAAGTGCTCAACGTCGCTCAGCATCAGGGAAATCCAAATCAAAATCTCAATGAGATATCACCTCACACCAGTCAGAACGGCTAAAATTAACAAGTCAGGAAATGACAGATGTTGGCGGGGATGCGGAGAAAGGGGAACCCTCCTACACTGTTGGTGGGAATGCAAGCTGGTGCAGCCACTCTGGAAAACAGTATGGCGGTTCTTCAAAAAGTTGAAAATAGAGCTACCATATGATCCAGCAATTGCACTACTGGGTATTTACCCCAAAGATACAAATGTAGGGATCCGAAGGGGTACGTGCACCCTGATGTTTATAGCAGCAATGTCCACAATAGCCAAACTGTGGAAAGAGCCAAGATGTCCATCGACAGATGAATGGATAAAGAAGAGGTGGTATATATATACAATGGAATATTATGCAGCCATCAAAAGGAATGAGATCTTGCCATTTACAACGACGTGGATAGAACTGGAGAGTGTTATGCTGAGCAAAATAAGTCAGTCAGAGAAAGACATGTATCATATGACCTCACTGATATGAGGAATTCTTAATCTCAGGAAACAAAGTGAGGGTTGCTGGAGTGGTGGGGGGTAGGAGGGATGGGGCTGCTGGGTGATAGACATTGCAGAGGGTATGTGCTATGGTGAGTGCTGTGAATTGTGCAAGACTGTTGAATCACAGATCTATACCTCTGAAACAAATAATACATTATATGTTAAAAAAAAAAAAAGAAGAAGAAGAAGAAGATAGCAGGAGGGGAAGAATGAAGGGGGGAAATCGGAGGGGGAGATGAACCATGAGAGACGATGGACTCTGAAAAACAAACTGAGGGTTCTAGAGGGGAGGGCGGTGGGAGGATGGGTTAGCCTGGTGATGGGTATTACAGAGGGCATGTACTGAATGGAGCACTGGTGTTGTACGCAAATAATGAATCATGGAACACAACATCAAAAAAAAAATCTTTTAAAAAAAAAGTACATTCAGAGGGACTTTAACATATCATTTTGGGGGACACAATTCAACCCATAACTCACAACAAATCTCAAGCAGGATCAAAATGAATATATCCACACCTAGACATACTGTACTGAAACTGTAGGATACTAAAGACAAAGAGAGAGAGGGAGAGAGAGGGAGGGAGAAAACACTGCAATAGGGAAACCAACTATATAACTTCAAAAGCACCACAGGACTCCAGAAGAGGGTGGAACCTATCTTTAAAATGCTGCAAGAGGGACACCTAGCTGGCTCAGTTGGTAGAGCAAGCAACTCTTAACCTTGGGGTTGTAAATTTGAGGGCCATTTGGGTGGTTTTTTTTTTTTTAAGATTTTATTTATTTATTTGAGACAGAGAGAATGAGAGACAGAGAGCATGAGAGGGAGGAGGGTCAGAGGGAGAAGCAGACTCCCTGCCGAGCAGGGAGCCCTATGCGGGACTCGATCCCGGGACTCCAGGATCATGACCTGAGCCGAAGGCAGTCGCTTAACCAACTGAGCCACCCAGGCGCCCCAATTTGGGTGTATTTAAAAATAAAATCCTTAAGGGAAGCCTGGGTGGCTCAGTCTGTTAAGCATTTGCTTTTGGCTCAGGTCACAATCCTGGGATCGAGCCCCATGTTGGGCTCCCTGCTCAGCTGGGGAGTCTGCTTCTCCCTCTCCCTCTGCCCCTGCTCATGTACTCTCTTGCCCACTCACTTTCTCAATTCAATAAATAAAATCTTTAAAAAATAATAAAATCCTTAAAATGCTGCAGGAAAGCAATTGTCAACCTGGAATAGCAGAATCTCTTAAGAATGGGGCAAGATAAAGGTAAACAGTAAATTTTCAGAGAAACAACTAAGCTTCCCTGCCTGGAGAACCTCTAAAGGATGTATTTCAGGTACAGAGGAATGTGACCTTAGAATCAAAGTCTAAGATCCAGGGGCTTTTCTCAAAACTCAAGTGTGTGGTCAGAGGGTGAAGATTTCCTATAGCTGAGGATATTCAAAATAATGCAACGCCCGGGGCACCTGGGTGGCTCAGTTGTTAAGCATCTGCCTTCAGCTCAGGTCATGGTCCCAGGGTCCTGGGATTGAGCCCCGCATCGGGCTCCCTGCTTGGCGGGAAGCCTGCTTCTCCCTCTCCCACTCCCCATGCTTGTGTTCCCTTTCTCGCTGTGTCTCTCTCTGTCAAATAAATAAATAAAATCTTAAAAAAAACCAAAAAAACCCACAACGCCCATTGTGAAAGTAATTAGATTCAGAACTATTCTAAAATGTATTTTGGGGGCGCCTGGGTGGCTCAGTCAGAAGAGCATGCAGCTCTTGATCTCAGGGTCAAGCCCCGTGTGGCATGTAGAGATTACCTATATAAATAAAAACCTTTAAAAAATAAAATAAAATGCATTTGAGCAGTGGCAACAATATTGACATGTTTATAACATTATGAATAAGATACTTCCTTTATGAGGCACCTGGGTGGCTCAGTTGGTTAAGCGTCCGCCTTCAGCTTAGGTCATGATCCCAGGGCCCTGGGATCGAGTCCCACATCGGGCTCCCTGATCATCAGAGAGCCTGCTTCTCCCTTTCCCTCTGCTGCTCCACCTTCTTGTGCGCTTTCTCTCTCTGTGTCAAATAAATAAATAAAATCTTAAAAAGAGAGAGAGATTCTTCTTTTACTATGTAAAATACAAATGCAAAAAGCAGCTATTTATAATATATATTGTCGGGTGCTTGGGTGGCTCAGTTGTTGGGCATCTGCTCAGGTCATGATCCCAGGGTCCTGGGATCCGAGCCCCGCATCTGGCTCCCTCTCAGCAGGAGGCCTGCTTCTCCCTCTTCTACTCCCTCTGCTTGTGTTCCCTCTCTCACTGTCTCTCTCTGTCAAATAAGTAAATAAAATCTTTTTAAAAATAAATAAATAAAATAAAATATATTGTTGATGCAAAATGAACAAACCTTTTAGAATCTCTAAAAGAAAGAAAGAGTTTTATTTGGGCCCAAGAGAGGACAGCTGCCCAGGACACACAATCTTCACAAAGAAGAGAGTGCTCCAGGGAAGAAACACTTGGTGTAGAGTTATATTGTTGTTGTTGTTGTTGTTTTACATAAAAAGTTACAAACCATTAGAGAAAAGACATTTCAGAAAGTTACAGACCTTATCTTAAGCTTTTATTATGTGTAAGGCTGAATGACTTCAGTCTCATGGGAACTTAGGGAGGTCTTCTTCCTTATGTTTGAAATGGGTTGTTGGGGTTTTTTTTTTAAGATTTTTTTTTTTAAAGATTTTATTTATTTATTTGACAGAGAGAGACACAGAGAGAGAGGGGACACAAGCAGGGGGAGTGGGAGAGGGAGAAGCAGGCTTCCCGCGGAGCAGGGAGCCCGATGTGGGGCTCGATCCCAGGACCCTGGGATCATGACCTGAGCCGAAGGCAGACACTTAACGACTGAGCCACCCAGGCGCCCCTTATTTATTTATTTTAAAGATTTTTATTTATTTATTTGTCAGAGAGAGAGAGCACAAGCATGGGGAGCAGCAGAGGGAGAGGGAGAAGCAGGCTCCTCACTGAGCAAGGAGCCCGATGTGGGACTCGATCCCAGGACCCTGGAATCATGACCCGAGCTGAAGGCAGACGCTTAACGACTGAGCCACCCAGGCGTCCCTGTATTTATTTATTTTAGAGAGAGATGATGCAAGTGGGGGTAGGGGTGGGCAGAGAGAGACAGAGAAAGAGAGGGAGAGAAGCAAACTCCCCGCTGGGTGCAGAGGAGCCCGATGCAGGACTAGATCCCAAGAACCCCCGAGATCATGACCTGAGCTGAAATCAAGGGTCAGATGCTCAACTGACTGAGCCACCCAGGCGCCCCCAAAATGGGTTTTTATGGATTGTCAACAAAGCAGATATACAATGTGTGCCCAGGACAGAAATAGAGCCCATGCTTTGAAGTTTGGTCAAGTCATTCTGACCTTGGTAAAAGTTAAAGTGTAACTTCCCTGAGAGCCCAGGCATAGGGCCCACAAACATTAAAAGGACTGAATCTGAGCTAAGATATGCATTACTTTTATGGAGAAAGTCATAATACCGTTTTGAAAACCGTTAAAGTTGACCTCAGAAATATACCATGTTTATGATAAGACGCTAATACCTTAAAGATGTCATTTCTCTCCCAAGTTGATCTGTAACTCAAATGTAATCCCAGTCAAAACTCCAACAGGATTTTTAAAGGAGGCTCCATGCCCAATATGGGGCTTACACTCAGGACCCTGAGATCAAGAGTCTCATGCTATACTGATTGAGCCAGCTAGGCACACCCAGTAGGATTTTCTTCAAACTTGACCAGCCAATTCTAAAATTTACAGAAAGAAACAGAGTCCAGAGTAGCCAAGACACTTTTGAAGTGGTAAGACTCATTGACAAAGGTACCAAGATTTTCTATAAAGCGACATCATTGAAGACTATAGGGAATTAATTTAACACCAGACAGACGTACCAACAGAACAGTGGAGTCTAAACTTGATATATGATCGAGTAGTGGGGAGAGAATGGACTATTAAATAATGGAACAGTCTACCCACAGGCAATTCAGATTGGACCCTTATCTCATGTCATACATAAAAATTAATCCAAGTGGATTAAATACCTACATGTGAAAAACTTTCAATAGAGGGCGCCTGGGTGGCTCAGTCATTAAGCGTGTGCCTTCAGGTCATGATCCCAGGGTCCTGGAATGGAGCCCTGCTCAGCAGGGAGCCTGCTTCTCCCTCTCCCTGCCCCCCTGCTTGCGTTCCCTCTCTCGCTGTGTCTCTCTCTGTCAAATAAATAAATAAAATCTTAAAAAAAAAAAAAAAAAGAACTTATTAAACTCAACACCCAAAGAACAAATAATCCAATCAAGAAAAATGGGCAGAAGACTTGAACAGACATTTCTCCAAAGACATACAAATGGCCAACAAATACATGAAAAAGTGCTCAACATCACTCATCATCAGGGAAATGCAAATCAAAACCACAAAGAGATACCACCTCACACTGGTCAGAATGGCTAAAAATAACAACATGGGAAAGAACAGATGTTGACAAGAATGAGTAGTAAGGGAAACCCTCTTGCACTGTTGGTGGGAATGCAAACTGGTGCAGCCACTCTGGAAAACAGTATGGAGCCTCCTCAGAAAGTTAAAAAATAGAGCTACCCTACGATCCAGCAATTGCACTACTAGGTATTGACCCAGAGGATACAAAAATACACATTCAAAGGGGTACATACACCCCAATGTTTATAGCAGCATTATCAACAATAGCCAAACTATGGAAAGAGCCCAAGTGTCCATTGACTGTTGAATGGATAAAGAAGACGTGGTGTAGATATAGATATAAATATATAGATATATCCGAATTGGGTGTAGAGATTACTTAACAATAAAAGCCTAAATAAATAAATAAATAAATAAATAAATAAATAAATAAAAGATTTTATTTTTTAAGTAATCTGTACAACCAACGCAGGGCTCGAACTCACAACCCCAACATCAAGAGTCATGCCCTCCACTGACTGAGCCAGCCAGGTGCCCCCCAAAATAAAATCTTTAAAAACAAAGTATAAAAATTTCTGCCAATTGAAACCAGGAATACAAGCCCCCAGCAGGCCCCACAATTAGATATATGGCTCCTAGCTGCCTCTGATCAGAGTTAAGTAGCCCTTAGTTACCGTTTATTTTTTGCTTATTTATTTTTCCTTAGTTACCATTTAAAGAAACCTTTTTTTAAATTTTTTTTTAAGATTTTATTTATTTATCTGACAGCGAGAGAGTGAACACAAGCAGGGGGAGTGGGAGAGGGAGAAGCAGGCCTCCCGCTGAGCAGGGAGCCTGACGCGGGGCTCGATCCCAGGACCCCAGGATCATGACTGGAGCTGAAGGCAAACGCTTAATGACTGAGCCACCCAGGCGCCCCTAAAGAAACCTTTAAAGTGGCCTCAGGAAATAACATGAAGTTGCTTCTGAGAAAGTGTGTGGGATGCTATTCTGCCTGAGGTGACAACCATAAGGCCCTGCGTGTGCAAAAAATAGTCATTGTTTGCAGCTTAGGAATAGTCACAGGATGTAGACCTTCTGCCTTTGTACTCAAAAGGTGACTGATGCAATCTGGCACCAAGGTTGTGCAATCCCAGGCCCTTGAACCTGAAGGACTGCCTCACCACCATCGCACCAAAGACAGACAGGGTGACGCCAAGAGTGACAAAACCATTAAGGAAAGAAATATTAAAAGCTGACCTAATCCCTAACTGAATGACCCCAGGACCCTTACTGTGAATTTTCACCCTTTAAAAACCCCTGCTCTTGCGCCTGGGTGCCTCAGTCTGATCTGCCTTCAGCTCAGGTCATGGTCCCAGGGTCCTGGGATCAAGTTCCACATCGGGCTCCCTGCTCAGCGGGGAGCCTGCTTCTCCCTTTGTCCCTGCCCCTGCTTGTGCTCTCTGTCTCCCACAAAAATAAATATATAAAATCTCTATTAAAAAACAACAACAACCCTGCTTGGCTGCACCTGGCTGGCTCAGGGAGTAGAGCAAGCGACTCTTGATCTCAGGGTGGTGAGTTCCGGCCCCACGTTGGGCATGTTGCCTACTTAAAAACACATAATTAAAAAAAAGAAAAGGAAACGGAAAGAAAAGAGAGAACGCCCTGCTTGTAAGCCCTCAGGGAATTGGGTCTTTAGAGCATTAGCTCCCTGTTCTGGTTGGCAACAATCCAATAAATAGCTTTTTGATTTCTTTGCTGCAAACACTCAGTGGGGCACTTGTTGGCTTTGGTTCACGTGAGGCAGATGAACTCTTCTTCCATTAGGTTATACAGTCAACAAGAAAAAAAGCGCAACTCCATAGAAAAATGGGCCAAAGGTATGAATAGGAAGGGGCGCCTGGGTGGCTCAGTCAGTTAAGATATGAATAGGCAGTTCACAGACTGTGAGAACTGAGGGGCAAATAAATAAATAAATAAATAAAAATAAACACACATAAAAGAAGCCGAAACTTATTAAAAGTAGAAAAATGCAAATTAAAGTTACAATAAATTATTAGTATCACTCCACACCACACCCATTAGGTTGGTATGTTTAAAATATGTTCAGGGTCAGGGCGCCTGGGTGGTTCAGCCGTTAAGCATCTGCCTTCAGCTCAGGTCATGATCCCAGAGTCCTGGGATCAAGCCCTGCATTGGGCTCCCTTCTCAGCGGGAAACCTGCTTCTCCCTCTCCCTCTCCCCCGTTTGTGTTCCCTCTCTTTCTGTGTCTCTGTCAAATAAATAAATAAAATCTTTTACAAATTTAAAAAATATATATATACATGTTCAGGGTCCTGTGATGGCAAAAAATTTTAAATGTTCTAAATACCCATTAGCAAGAAAACAGAACATGGTGCAGAGTGAAAATTAGTGGATTTAGGAGCACCTGGGTGGCTCAGTTGGTTAAGCATCTGACTGGATACCAGCTCAGGTCTTGATCTCAAGGTTGTGAATTCAAGCCCCATGTTGGGCTCCAAACTGGGTGTGGAGCCTACTTTAAAATAAATTTAAAGATTAGTGGATTAGAAGCTGTGCCTCCGAGGAGTTTATGAGGTTGAAATTAACGGCAAGTTTCGGTTTTATTTGATTTTTAGTAACCTCCACATCCAACGTGGGGCTGGAACTCACAAGCCCAAGATCAAGGGTCATCTGCTGTACCAACTGAGCCAGCCAGGCTTCCCTGAGACTAGCAGAAAACTTAAAGTTTGTTTTTCAGAGACCTACTTCTCTCTGGTCAGCCCATATTTCTTTTCAGATAAGGTTCAGCCTATGAACAAGCAAGGCCCTGCAGTCCTCATCCAATCTAGGACCCCATTCAGTTAACACTGGCTCTCAGAAGATATGCACAGCCCTCTCCTTGTCCTATAGGTGACGACCCATTGTCAGGGGCCTCATTTGGCCTCATTTTATTTATTTATTTATTTAAGATTTTATTTATTGGGGCGCCTGGGTGGCTCAGTTGGTTGAGCGACTGCCTTCGGCTCAGGTCATGATCCGGGGGTCCTGGGATCGAGCCCCACATCGGGCTCCCTGCTCCGTGGGAAGCCTTCTTCTCCCTCTACCAGTCCCCCTGCTTGTGTTCCCTCTCTCGCTGTGTCTCTGTCAAATAAATAAATAAAATTTTTAAAAAAGATTTTATCATTTGGCCTCATTTTAACGTCAAGTCTCCACCCAAAGTGAACGTGAGAGGTATGTGGCCTCTACGTTTGCTCAGTGCGCATGCTCCGTGCTCCTTCCTTCCTCATGAATAGTCACAAATTTCCCCGCCCTTTTCATCAATATGTAGTGCCAAGCCCTGTGATTATAGAAACTGTTCTGAAGTTAGGCGGGGAGACCGGTTTTTGCGCCGGCTTCCTGTCTCTTTGCTTGGCCGCTTTGCAACAGACCTTCTTCTCTGCAAGAGCCTGGTGCTGGGGTGTTTGGCTTTTCCGTGGCACGCGAGCAAATAAACTTTTCAGCTCGGTAACAAGTATGGCGACTGCAAGGGGACTCTAAATCCAACTGGGTACTTTTGCCGGTGGCTGCTTTGCCCCGTGTGGGGGACTGGGTTCCGAACTCTCTCCGCACGGCAGAATCAACCTTCGGTGCTTTCTAGTTTTACTTTGGGGCAGAGAAACTTGCTTGGGGTTCGGAAGCCATCCCTTGGGTGAGTAATCTCGGTACAGCAGTCAGTCGACTGCTGATAATTTTCTTTGTGTTCGACCTCAGCCGAGAGGCCTTGGGTAAGGAATTTTCCCTTTGGTAGAAAGGAAAACAGGAGTTACTCTCACAGAGGTTCTCTTGGCTATTTGGATTTCTTGGAAAACTTGTCTTTGTGAGAGTGGCTCTGTGTGAGCTGCTGAGAATTAGTATTGCAAATACGAAGACAAAATGGGAAATAAGAATTCAATCCCAAAGTGTACCCCCTTGGGCTGCATCCTTCGGAACTGGGCAGTGCTCACCAATGAGTTCATGATGAAGAAAGAGATGATATTTTTCTGTAATACTGCCTGGCCACAATATTCCCTGGATTCGGGAGAACGATGGCCTGAGAATGGTTCATTAAATTATGATACTATCTTGCAATTGGATTTATTTTGCAAAAGGGAAGGAAAATGGTCGGAGATCCAATATGTACGATCTTTTATGTTATTATACCAGAATAAGGAAATTCAGAGAAAATCAGTGATTTGGGCGCAAAAACAGAGTCCCCAGAAGGAGGTAATTTCACCTGATTCTCAAGCTAGGATAGATGATTCATTACCCATTCGGTTAAATACTGCCACTCCGTCACCTCCGCTTGGAGGGGCCGGGGCAATTGTCCCAAGACATTCGGCACCTCGGGCCCCAACTCCATCCCCTTCCCCTCCTGATGCCGCAGGACCGCTAGTGGTCTCTCCCTGTCCTACCTGCCAGGTTACCCCCTTGGACCAGGGGGCCACCCAAATTCAGGCAGGGAGATTACCCTTGGGTCAGTCGCTGATCAGAGTTTACGGGAACGGGCAGCCACACGGTTTCATCTTTGTACGTCCCCTGTTTTCCACCTCCGACCTGTTGAATTGGAAGACCAACATGCCTCCGTACCTAGATGACCCTATCAAAATGGAGAATTTTTTTGCCTCTATTTTTGCTACCTACGATCCAACTTGGGCAGATATTCAGACGCTCCTAAATTTCTTCCTCACATCAGAGGAACGTAGTATGATCTTAGAACAGGCGCGCGCTGAAGCTGATAAGATGCACGAGGAAGCACCGTATACTCCGGTGAGAGCTATCGGATACCTGGCCATACCCACAACCGACCCTAGGTGGAGCCCTAATGATGTGGGGGATAGAGACAAGCTTGAGCATTACCGGAGCTGCATCCTTAAAGGGCTGAAGAATGGAGTCCCCAAACAAAGAAGCTTAAATAAAATTCTGCATGTTAGACAGAAGCCTGACGAGGACCCCTTTGACTACTTGGAAAGAATGTTTAAGGCTTATCGGCAGTATGCTGGTATACACCCAGAAGCTCCAGAGAATCTACAAATGGTAAATGACACCTTCATAAGGCAAGCTGCCCCTGACATTCAAAAGAAATTGCAAAGAGTGAGAGGGGCTTTAGAAATGCCCACATATCAGTTGGTTGAGATTGCTGTCGATGTTTTCCGAAACCGAGACGAGGTCCGGCGGAAGGAGGAAGAGCGCAGGATGTGGCAGGAGGCAGCCTTGCTGGCGGATGCCTTGAGGCAGGTGTGGTCAGAACCTCACCAATGTCCAAACCAGCTTGGTGCCCGTCCCAAGGTAAGATACCCGAAGCCCTCAAATTCTAGATCCAGAGGCCACCCCACTGTAGGACCACACCAGTGTGCCTATTGCAAACGAGAGGGACACTGGAAAAAGGAGTGCCCCTCTCTGAATAGGTATCGTGAAGGTGACTATTAGCCAACCTTCCAGATGCCCCCACTCTCCTGCCCTCCCCCCATCTCGCCCACAAGAACTATCCAGAATCCATGGGGCCCAGAGACTCCTAACAGCCCTACAGCCTTCACTGAAATTTCCCACGTGGAGCCCCGGGTCACCTTCTTGGTGAACAAGACACTTAACAGATTTCTTGGTAGACATTAGTGCTACCTACTAAGTACTGAATACCAGGGGCCCTGGGTGGTTTGGGTGGTTTGGGTGGTTCAGTTGGTTAAGTGACTGCCTTCAGCTCAGGTCATGACCTCGGGGTTCTGGGATGGAGCCCCGCACCTTTTTTCCTTATCCTGTAAATTCCTCACAAATGTATTGTCTCTTTGTCTAAAATGTGTAAAAACTGCCTGCCTGGGTCATGCTTTGTCTCGATTTCATTATTGGGCTTTGTAACAAAGGTTTGGGGTTTTTTTCTCCTGTCCTGTCTCATGTAAATTGAATTCTTAGCCCAGCTGGAAGACCTTGGGGGTAGGGGAGGAATTTTCCCTCCCCAGTAATTAGCATAGTGGGCAGGATACTTTATTTCTGCTGGGCAACTGCTCGCCCCAGACACTGCTACCGCTGAGATCCTGGGACATCTGACAATACGGCTGGCAGAAGGTAAGATTTTTTACCGTGTGAGCCTTCTGGAATCTCTGTCTGCGGAGTCTAATGGAACAAGAATGGTGAGAAGCTTTTTTACTCTCTCTAAATTTAGATTAGCAGGAGAAAATATTGTGGGACTGCTTCCTTGGGCTTAGCAGCTTGTGGGAAAGAATTGGCAGCACACTCTGGTTGCTGATCCATTTGCTCCCAGGGATGGTCTTTGTTGGTCTGTGTCCTTTGTGTCCTTTGTTCATAAAAAGGAATGACCGTAGGGCTGGCATAAGACCCTAGAAGTCTGATTTTTCGAGCCAGCCTCACAGACTGCTCAGTTCCCGGTTCTCACCAGACCATCGTCTGTTTGAACAAACTGCTGTGAGTCCCCTATATAAAAACCAGATGGAAGTTTTTCCTTTTGTCTTGTTCGATGTCCTAAGAGCTTGCCTTTGTGTCCAATGAGAACATTCTCTCCGGTCTCCATCATCCAGAGGGTGCACTTACTGGGGTGCACCTTGGTGCCCAGTCAAATAAGCTGGGGATCCTGGACACACAGTTACAAAAAGCATACTCTGCCCAGCCGTGCCACCTCTCAGGAGAGTTTATCATAAGTCGCAGCCCGTAAGGGGCATTTGTGGTCTCAGGGGTCAGTGCGAGAAAAGTCCCATTCCCATTAGTGCCTGCCTGCTGTCACAGATTAGCGGGTCTGTGACTGGAGGCATCTCAGATTTGTGGGAGGCCAGAGACGCGGCGTTCACCACATCATCCTCACCACCTACGCAACTAAGGTCTTTGCTTTCTTAGATTATTTTTGGGGAATAAACTTTTGGATCTTGGGGACTACATCATCTGTGCCTTGTCTAGAGGCCGCTTAGGTTTTGGGTTAAGCCATCAAAAAGCTTATTGGTTTGAGTCACTACCGAAATTAATAAGATCCTATCCACCAATGGCCAGATGATAGATCCTTTAAATTGGCTGTATTTAAATAAGTAATTAAATATTCTTTAGAGAGAATTCTGAATTGTCTAATTAGAATAACAGCTAACCTTGGGTAATGTGATGTGATGTTCGGGGTCTGAGAGTCAACAGTCAAGAAAGAATTCTTGAGAGGTCTTCAGTGCAAAAAAAGGTGGCTTTATTAAAGCATGGGGACAGGACCCGTGGGCAGACGGAGCTGCACTGGGGTCATGAGGAGTGGCTGATTATATAAGTTGGGAGGGGGTAAGTCTCTAAGGAATTTGGAAGCAAGATTTCCAGGACCTTGAGAGGCTAGCTGCTATTAAGATAAGGGCTTTGAGGGCGCCTGGGTGGCTCAGTTGGTTAAGCGACTGCCTTCGGCTCAGGTCATGATCCTGGAGTCCCGGGATCGAGTCCCACATCGGGTTCCCTGCTCAGGAGGGAGTCTGCTCCTCCCTCTCATGCTCTCTGTCCCTCATTCTCTCTCTCGCAAATAAATACAATCTTAAAAAAAAAAAAAGATAAGGGCTTTGACTACTGTCTAGTAAACCCTTAGTCATGAGACCCTTCACATATGTATCAGTGGGCCATATGCTTGGAGGATGGTTGCTAGCATGTATCTTGGAGAAGTTTCCAAAGGCATTTTCATATGTTAAAGTAGACTTACAGGACCCTGGAGGTCGGGCTAATGTCAAGCTAAGGTTGACTTTCGCTTTTAGCAAAGTATTAACATGGAGGCAGTTGAGTTCCTGGTGGAAGGCCCTCTGCCTCTCTTAAGTACTTGTGAAGGGGCTGGAAGTCGTAGGGCAATTTAATTTTTTCCACATTTCTTTTGCCTTTGTTCTCCACATCATTAGGGACTCCCCTGACAAGATAAAAGAACAAAAATTAGACTTAAGGCAAATCAATGTCCACACCCACTGAAAATTCCCCTTCTTAAAGTCTGGCCCCATTCGCCTGTTTTAACTTTCCTTGCCCTACAAGATTTGCAGACAGCACTCCAGCCTAATCTCTAGGTTCTAAGTATACAGATTACTCTTGCAAATGCCGAGAGACAGAAAGTGAATTCAGCAGAAGCCCCTGGGACGCACGGAACGGCTCGCTTTGCTATAATCAGGCTCTGCCAGCTTCAGGCATTTCTGTACAATAACTCTTACAGATGTATCCTACACACAGCTCCCCCGCCCAACACACACACGCAGACTCTGCGAAGGATTCCTATCCCTTGAACAGCCACAGATCTTTTAAGTGATGAAGCCCTTGTTCCTCCACTTTCAGAATATCCTACCAAACTTAGAAAGGAATTTTTATTTACTTATTTTTAAAGATTTTATATTATTATTTTTTTAAGTCATTTCTACACCCAACGTGGGGCTTACACTCACAACCCCAAGACAAGAGTTGCATTCTCCACCCACTGAGCCAGCCAGGCGCCCCAGAGAGGAATTTTTTTTTTTAATTAATAGCTAAAAAAACTTAATAAAGGAATTTTAAAAATAAATTAAAAATTAATGGTATTCACAACAGCACTCACAAAGACCTTGACTGGCTGCCACAGGGAGTTTTCTGGCCCAGGATTGATTACACTGTGGTTATTAGGCAGGCCCCATGGCCCCTGGAAGAATGCCTCCCCTGCTTCACAGAGGAAACGGGACCAAAATTTCTCCTAAGCCCTCCTACAAATGATCTCCCAAAGGTCAATACTCAGAGGCTGATAGAAGCCAACGTTAAATTGTGTACTCAGAAAGAAGGCTTTTGTTAAATTGCTTTATAGATTTTAGAAGGCAGAAATCCTTTGATTTCCATTTTTGTTAAAAATCTCCCTGATTTGGGGCACCTGGGTGGCTCAGTTGTTAAGCGTCTGCCTTCAGCTCAGGTCATGATCCCAGGGTCCTCGGATCGAGCCCCGCATCGGGCTCCCTGCTCGGCGGGAAGCCTGCTTCTCCCTCTCCCCCTCCCCCTGCTTGTGTTCCTGCTCTCGCTATCTCTCTCTCTGTCAAATAAATAAATAAAATCTTTAAAAAAAAAATCTTTAAAAAACAAAACCAGTGTCTCAGACATCGGTTTATTGCACATGGGGTGCACAGATTTGCTAATGGTAACAATTTTTGTTTGCATCTGTCTGGATATGTCTCTCTCTATATACATAGAGAGAGAGAGAGAGAGAGTCGTACCCAGATACGTAGATCTAGATCTAGATATATAGATATATCTGATCTCTTTTCTCTACCTCTGGATCGTATTGCTAAAATTAATTTGTAAAAGGGTTTTATTTACTTGGTTTGAAGGCAAATGCTTGTGTAAGGATTGGGCATTCTAAAATTCTCAGAAAGTGAGAGACTACCCCAAATATTTTTCAAATTCAGGTGATCTGGGAAAATATTTGGTACTAAAGCTAATTTAAGGTTGTTGGTTTAATTTAAAAGGAAATGGCTTAATGTTATCAACATTAAAACTAAAACTTTTATTCTGCCTGGATTTACTAAAAGTCAAATAAGTTGATGTGATCTCTGTTACAAATTGAAATAATCATAATAGTTTGAGGGGTGCCTGACTGGCTTAGTCAGTGCAGCTTGCAACTCTTGATCTCAGGGTTGTGAGTTCAAGACCCACATTGGGTGTGGAGATTACTTAAAGAAATAAAATCTTCAAAAGTAATAATAATAGTAGTTTGAAAGTATGACTGACTTTGTCCGATGTCTCTTGAAGTTTTTATGGGTAATTTAAGCATAAATGTTAAGAACAAGTAAATTAAATAGATGTAAAGGGGTTGGGGGCGGTGCCTGGCTGGCTCAGTCAGTAGAGCACGCAACCCTCGATCTCAGAGTTGTGAGTTCAAGCACCATGTTGGGTGTGGGGCCTACTTTAAAAAAGGCTGGGGGGGCGGGTTATAGGGAAACTTTTTTTTTTTTTAAGATTTTATTTATTTAAGAGAGAGAGTGAGTGAGAGCACGAGCCGGGTGGAGGGGCAGGGTTAGAGAGAGAAGCAGACTGCCTTCTGAGCAGGGAGCCCAATGCCAGGATCATGACCTGAGCCCAAGGCAGACGCTTAACCGGCTGAGCTACCCAGGCGCCCCTGTAGATAAACTTTTAAATAGCTTCCAGAATCTTTGGTAACCTTGAAACTTCAAAGTTGTACTGTTAAATGCTGAGTTAAGTTAAATTCATTTAATATCTGGGCTCATCTCCAAATAAGATAAAATTATAAACATTAAACACTAAAAGATAGGTTTATCTACTTTTGTCTTAACTACACAGAGAAACTAAAGATAAATTTGAGTGTTAACAAAACCTGTTTGTGCTTTATTAGAAGCTTATACTATGCAAAACAAACAAACAAACAAACACATGCTTCTGAATAATGAAATGTATTCATAAATTTGTCAGCCTAAAGAATTCTAATGTAGGGGCGCCTGGGTAGCTCAGTTGTTAAGCGTCTGCCTTCGGCTCAGGTCATGATCCCAGGGTCCTGGGATCGAGCCCCGCATAGGGCTCCCTGCTCAGCGGGAAGCGTGCTTCTCCCTCTCCCACTCCCCCTGCTTGTGTTCCCTCTCTTACTGTGTCTCTCTCTGTCAAATAAATAAAATCTTTAAAAAAAAGAAAAAAAGAATTCTAATGTAACAGTTCACAATTGAGTACTAATTAAGTTTCACTAGAAATCAAGGTTTCCATGAGTTAAGAATTCTAATATCACTAAAACTACTGGAAAAATAAGGGAAATAACTGTATGCAAGGAAAGTAAGATACGTGTTTTTGGTTAAAAAAAAAATCTAAGAAGGGCGCCTGGGTGGCTCAGTTGGTTAAGCGACTGCCTTCGGCTCAGGTCATGATCCTGGAGTCCCGGGATCGAGTCCCGCATCGGGCTCCCTGCTCGGCAGGGAGTCTGCTTCTCCCTCTGACCCTCTTCCCTCTCATGCTCTCTGTCTCTCATTCTCTCTGTCTCAAATAAATAAATAAAATCTTTAAAAAAAAAAAAAAGAAAATATAAAAAAAAAATCTAAGAAATGAAAAAATATTTTTGTTGAGAGAAAGTTTTTTTTTCCTAAAGTAAGGCTAATTATTTAAAGAGGGAAAACAGGACAAAATCTGAATGTGAAAAAAAAAGTTGTAAAAGGCTTATTTAAAAAAAAACAAAACACCTTTGGAAGGGAATTTTATGTGTGGTCAATAGTGGCTAAGGTTAAAATAAGTGTATTTTAATATCAAATGTATTGCTGATGCAAAATTAAAATTTGTTTTTTCTCTCTGTTAAAAGGGAAACGTTTTATTAGATTATTGGTTTGCTTTTTGTAAACAGTTTTCTGTTGAAGATTACATTAAAGATTACCTTTATAAACACCTGTATAAATACCTTTTTATAAACAAAGATTCTATGTTTTCTCTTTATCAGATTTTTGATTATTCAAAAAAACTGAGTCTTAGTATTAAGAGCTAAGTTTTGCTCACAACTATGTATCATCTGTAATCTCCTTTGAAATCTTTTATTATCACTTTGGTTAAATAGATAAATATTGTCTCCTAATGATCTCTAATCTAATGACATGTTTCAACCTTTTGATATATTGATTTTGATTAATGAAATGTTCAAACCTATTGATATTTTTTGACATACTTCCCAAAGTCAAACTCTAAAATAAAGTCTTTTGACCACAGTATAAATGAAATGTTCCAGAAGGCCCTGGGAACATTTCAAGAATTTTGTGAAGGGGCGCCTGCCTGGCTCAGTCGGTAAAGCCTGCAACTCTTTATCTAGGAGTTGTAAATTCGAGCCCCACATTGGGTGTAGAGATTACTTAAAAATAAAATCTTAAAAAAAATTTTTTTTGTAAAAATGAAACTAATGTGGCTTACTTGTTAAGTTTCATGGGAAGTATTGTCAAATAAGTGAAACTAAACCTTCTTAGATTATGTTTGCATAGATATGTTATTAAAAGAAGTGTTCTAAAAATTGTATAAAACTCCTGGGAAGGGGCGCCTGGGTGGCTCAGTCATTGGGCGTCTGCCTTTGGTTCAGGGCATGATCCCAGGGTCCTGGGATCAAGCCCCGCATCAGGCTCCCTGCTTCGCGGGAAGCCTGCTTCTCCCTCTCCCACTCCCCCTGCTTGTGTTCCCTCTCTCGCTGTGTCTCTCTCTGTCAAATAAATAAATAAAATCTTAAAAAAAAAAAAAACACAAAACTCCTGGGGATCTGATATGTCCTAACATGTTATTATCTTGAACTGTTGTATGTCACAGAAATAAGCAGATTTTCTTATCAATTGCATTGTAATGGACTCTAATCAGATCTTTGACCATGGCCTTTAAGTTTTATCATTTACAGACAATTATAGTTTTACTCAGATGCTTTTTAAAAAGCTTTCTGCAAATGTGCTTCCGTTGAAACTCATGGGAAGAACTCTGAGTACAGGTTTCTTATAACCTTAAGATCATTAAACTGAAGTAAGAATTTCCGGGACTAGTCAGAAAACTGGATTCAAGCAGAAGAATTAATAATATAAGACTGAATAAACTGAGGAAGATAATTATAATTTTATCACATTTTTGTTGAAAACATTGCTGATTTTTTTTTTAAGTTTTGTTTTTCCTGATTTAAAACTGTTTTCTCTTAAGCTGTGGCTTACAGCAATTTGATAAAATATTCCTTTGTAACCAAATGTGAAACAGTTGTCTTTTTCTCCCTACCTGAAACCCTCCAGAATTCAGAAATTCTCAGTGAATATTCTTTGTTGTATGGTAATTATAGTTATTTGCATAAGTGCAGTAAGAATGTGTTCTCCTTATAACAAGACATCATTGGAAAGAAACACTGGGGGTTTTTTCCCAAGGCTTTGCTGGAATGTCATGTTTGAGAGAGACATGCATAGTCTCAGATATGACCAGACAGCTTTAAGGAACTAAGGTTGACTTTACAGAGCCAATAAAGCCCCTTGGAAATACCAGCCTGGTACCTTCTTACAGAGTTCCCAGCAGCCTCACCAGGGAGTAAAGAAGGTCACTTCCTGGCAGGTGCAGGAACCTCAGAATATGCTGGGGACCTCGAGAGAGAGGAATTAACCCAAATCTATAGGTACTGCAGGCGAAGTATGATGGCAAGTATTTGGCTTGGCTCCTGGCCTTGAGAGGCTATTAAAAGTTCAATCTAGAGATTCCTTATGAAAAATTCCAGTAAAGCAGATTTAAAAGATCCTGTATGGTCAACTACTATTCTTGCTGCATTTATGTCAATAATCAAGCCAAGTTGTTGGTCTTTTTAAACTAGACTTATTTTGCAAGCAAATTAGTCTTGTTTTATCTTTGGCAAAAAGGAGGGTGATAGAGAGAAAATATGTTTCAGTAAAACACCTATGTAAATATTAAATTCTGATACCGCTCATTATATACTGAATTAGATCCTGATTTCCTCCAATGACTGGCTACACAAATGTTAGTCTCCAAACTAACATTTTTTAAGTTTTTCTTCCACCTTCTGAGTTGGATTCATTTAAGAAGTAAAACTGCCCTTTTTCCAGAAGCCCTGCAAATTAAACATGACCAACCTGATGTAAACTTCAGGGAAATCACCACAACGGCTCATGCACAGACAATCCTCATGCCTATTGCTTTGTGAGCCCTTAGAAGATCACCAGAGACACTCCACCTACAAACCAGGAGAGTCTCCGTCAGATCGTCACGACCTGCTGTCACTCTGAAAATGCTTCGAGCCGGACATCTGGAAATCTTGAGTGCCTGGCCTAAAAACTCAAAAACTGGATTATGATTTGATCCAGTTATTAACCACCATTTTTCTTTTATTCCATTGATGGGCCTCTTCTTGATGCCCTGATTGTTTAAACAAATAGGCCTAACTTCAACCACATACCTGCTTCACCACCTCCTGAAGTGAAGTTAATGAAACGGACCTATTGTCAGAACTGAGACCGATTCAATAAGACGGAACAATCTGCCAATTCAGCTTTTAATATACAAAACTCCCAGGGAAGTTTCAGAGGGGGTACTGTAGGGGCCAAGGGCAGGCTGCTCCCAATTGTGCCATTTTGTCTTATTGGTTCTTTTAAATAAACGTTACTTAAGAGACAATCTATGCAATAAGGACTCTCAGAGCCTCCTCTGTTCCCCTGAAAGCAGGAAATAAATCTTCCATGTGAAAGGTGCCCTCCCTTTACAAAGAAAAGACATCTTTATCACCAGAGGTAGGGACAAACCTTGTTACTTTGTTACTGATCTGCTGTCACCCTAAATTCTGCTTAGAATTCCTGACTAGTTAAAGCTCCCAAACACCTGTTTTCTTTATCCTGTTTCACAAATGTATTGTCTCTTTGTCTAAAATGTATAAAACTTTCCTGCCTTGGTCATTTCCTTGGGTCTTGGTTTCATTAATGGACCTCCATGAACTTACAATAAAACTTGTTTGGTTTTTTTTCTCCTGTTAACCTATCTCATGTAAATTGAATTCTTACCCCAGCCGGAAGACCTTGAGGGTAGAGGATGACCTTTTTCTCCCTGAAACCCTGCATTCCTCTAGTTTATACGGGCTCTCAAAGCATGTACATAGCCCCCTCCCTTGTCCAAAGGTGACAACCTAACATCAGGGGCCTCATTTTGCCTAATTTCAATGTTAAATCTCCACTGCGAAGTGAACAGATGTAGGTTTGCTCAGTGCGCATGCTCTATCCTTCCTCATTAATAGTCATAAATTTCCCCGCCCTTTTCATCAATATGTCTGTGATCCCAACCTTTAAAATCATGTTCTAAGCTCAGGTGAGGGAAACAGAGTTTTTGAGCCAGCCTCCTGCCTCCTTGCTAGGCCGCTTTGCAATACAGCTTTCTGCAAATGACCGGCGTGACACGGTGCTTTGTGTCCCTTGCGGGTGGCAAACAAACTTGTCACTTCCGCAAAAGATCGCGCGCCCACCCCTGTGTGGGAAGCAGCTCAGACCAGCTATTCAGCAAAGTGCTAAAAGGGAACCCAAACCACTGTTACCTAAGAAAATTCCACCAAGGAAATTTGGAGATCTAATTGGCTTTATTCAACGATTCATGAATGGGCAACATCCCATCTGAGGAAGTAGACAGGTGTTCCAAGGGGTTGTACAAAATGGAGGGTTTTTATACAAGGACAGTAGGGGCAAGAAAAGTTCTTAGCAAAAGAAAAGTCTTGTTCCAGACGAGGCCGCTTTCTAGGGGGAAAAGCAAGTTGTCTTATGCAGATTACCTCATCTTTCTTTGGAGGGTAGAGAGGACCCAGGTGGCCAAGTCATTGATAATGATTGAAAGATTATACTAGATTACTAACTGACCAATTTAAGGCTACGTTTCTGGAGGAGATTGACATTGCCATTAGAATATGTATTAAGCCCCCGGTTTGGGAAATCGGTCTAAATGGGGCCTGTGAGTGGGTGTGGGTGTGGGTGTGTGTGTTTTAAGATTTTATTTTTGAGTAATCTCTACACCCAACATGGGCGAACCCAAGATCCAGTCAAATGCTCTATCGGCATTCCCCCACCCTCACGTTTCTGGGGGTTTGTGTTTTTTTTTTTTAACACCATGTAGGAGAGGCAGAATTTTACCTCTACCCTCTTAGAGTTTTTTCAGGAGAAAAGTAAATGACATAAGGTCAACAGGAGAAAAGCATACAAATGTATTTAATACAAGTTTCATGTGACATGGAAGCCTTCAGACCCAAAGAAATGGCAAAATCTACATGCTTTTATACTAGGTTGAACACAGTGAAACAATTGTGGGAAAGTAAACTATGTGGGGAGGCTTAAGGAAGATAACTATTTTAACAAGGTCTAATACAGAATTCTCTTGGTCTGAACTTCTCCATAAGAATGTTATTTCCCTTCTGCTCCAGGGAGGATATCTTCTTTTTTTTTTTTTTTTTTTAAAGATTTTATTTATTTATTTGACAGAGTGAGACACAGCGAGAGAGGGAACACAAGCAGGGGGAGTGGGAGAGGGAGAAGCAGACTCCCTGCCGAGCAGGGAGCCCGATGCGGGGCTCGATCCCAGGACCCTGGGACCATGACCTGAGCTGAAGGCAGACGCTTAACGACTGAGCCACCCAGGCGCCCCAGGAGGATATCTTCTGCATGGAATTTCACCTCCTTTTTTTTTTTTTTTTTTTTGAGATAAAGTGAACGTGAGCTGGAGGGAGAAGTAAGACTCCCCGCTGAGCAGGGAACCCAATGCAGGGCTCAATCCCAGGACCCTGGGATCATGACCTGAGCCCAAGGGCAGACGCTTAACCGACTGAGCCACCCCCATGCCCCCATCTCCTGCTTTTGATGGAGGTAGTTACACAAGAACTGGAGGCAAGGACGGTGATAAATAATGACACATTAGAAGCCTGAGGGCAGGGTGCCTGGGTGGCTCAGTCCTTAAGCATCTGCCTTCAGCTCAGGTCATGATCCCAGGGTCCTGGGATGGAGCCCCTTGTCGAGCCCCTGCTCAGCAGGGAGCCTGCTTCTCCCTCTCCCTCTCCCACTCCCACTCCCCCTGCTTGTGTTCCTCCTCTCGCTATGTCTCTCTGTCAAATAAATAAAATCTTAAAAAAAAAAAAAAAAAAGGAAGAAGCCTGAGAACACAACATCCTGACATTGTGGCTTCCGACACCTGGGGACTGACAGACGGAGAGCCACAGGTGCAGAATGCAGTCTCTTCTTCAACCTCTGCCCCAGGGTAACCTAGAGCTTCTTTATATTTACATTGCAGTTCACACACACACACCCCATGGGAGAAAATGGCCATGACTGTTAGGGCAAGAACGTTTTAGGGCCAAAAACTCCCCCTTCCGACCGGTAAGAGGAGTCCTTCAGATGATTGTCAACAACCTCAGGGGGACACCGCCCTAGCTATGACCAAACCAGACAAACCCTTAGCCCCAGTGCGTTGCCACCCTTGGGCCCGCCCACTGTCCATCTTGAGAGTGTACTGTCCTTAATAAACTGCTTTGTGCTTGCTCCTTTCCTTCTGGCTGTCTTTATTCCAGCGCGATCCTCATGTAAATCTTGCGGTAAATCTTCCGTGGGGAGTCCAAGACCTGAGACCTCCAGTCACACGACGCAGACTCTCCCACCTGTAGCTTTTAAGAAAAAGGAAAGTCAGAGTGGTTTTTGGAGAGAACCAAGGCAAAAGAAATGTAGATAAAATTGAATTTCCTTACAACTTGCAGCCCTTTGATAGATACCTGAGACACACAGAGTGTGACTTTCCTCAGAGAATTCACAACTGCCTTAATGTTAATGCTTTGCAACCTTAGCTGGACAATAGCCAGGCCTCCAGCGTCCTGTTAATCCTCTTTGATATGAAAATCCTTCTGGGGACACCTGGCCCGCTCAGTCCGAGATTACACGACTCTTGATCTTGGGGTTGTGAGTTCGAGCCTCACTGTTGGTGTAGAGATTGCTTAAAAATAAAATCTAAGTACAAAAAATACTTTTGGAAACTTCCTCTATTTCTATTCACCCCCCAATTCAAAAGTAATCAATTGCTCCTCAAAATCTGTGCTATATGGATGGAGGTTACTGTGATATATCCTGCATAACTGACCACCCAGAACTGCAGGGGCACAGGCAGGCTAAGGAATGCTGTTTGTGAGACTCGTGCTGCATGAATGACCTCGGGAGCCTGATTATTTGAAATACATTAGCTGGCCTCCAGGTCAGAACTGGCCCTTCTGTTCTGGACACAGAGAGCTATAAATCTTGCTTCATATCCCCTCCTGCTCCAAGCTGGTCTGGCCCCTGGGAATGGAACCCGGGAGGGGAGGCAGGTTCCCATAGCCCCGTCTCCTTGAAAATGTAAAAACATGATGACATAGAAATGCAGTTCGCTCCAAACTCCATGTAGGGGAACAAATGTTTAACTTCAAACCCCGTCATTTGTCCTCTAAGTAGGGCCTTTATGGGGATGGTCACTCTGCCCACGTCTCTCGGTTGGGACTCCTGCCCAGCTGTTTCCCCTGGGGCTTCCCCAGCTAATGAGGTTGGATGTTGTAAATACCCGATTTGATGTAACTTTGTCCTATTCTCATTTACTGATATTACCCTTATCTACGTGCCGATTTCCCTTTCTGTTTCTATCAGATTTTTACGTCAATAAAGTGTTTTTCCCTTTCCAAACCGAAAGTACCGCTGTCGTGCATCTTTTTTTAGAACACAATCCCAGGGGTGCCTGGGTGGCTCAGTCGGTTGGGCGTCTGCCTTGGGCTAGGGTCGTGATTCTGGGGTTCTGGGACCCAGTCCCACATCCGGCTCCTTACTCAGGGGGGAGCCTGATTCTCATTCTGCTTGTGCTCTCTCTGTCAAATAAATAAATAAAATCTTTTAAAAGAGAGAATTTTTTTTTTTTAAGATTTTATTTATTCATCTGACAGAGCGAGCACAAGCAGGCAGAGCAGCAGGCAGAGGGAGAAGTAGGTAGGCTCCGCGGAGCCTGACGCGGGACTCGATCCCAGGAGCCTGGGATCATGACCTGAGCCGAAGGCAGATGCCTAATGACCGAGCCGCCCAGGTGCCCCAAAGAGAATTTAGAACACAATCCCAATACAGCTCTTTCTACCTTTGGGCCCTGTCGCCCACTGTACTTTAATAAAAACACCTGTTGGGGTGCCTGGGTGGCTCCGTAGGTTAAGCGCCTACCTTTGGTTCCTGGGATCTAGCCCCGAGTGGGGCTCCCTGCTCAGTGCAGAGTCTGCTTCTCCCTCTCCCTCTGCCCCCTTCCCCCGTGCTCGTTCGCTCCCTCCTCAAATAAATAAAATCATATTTTTAAAAAAAGATTTAAATTCTTTTTTTTTTTTAGTGATTTTATTTGAGAGAGAGAGAGCACAAGCAGGGGGACTGGCAGGCAGAGGGAGAAGCAGGCTCCCCTCTGAGCAAGGAGTCCAATGCAGGGACTCGATCCCAGGATCCCAGGATCGTGACCCCAACTGGAGGCAGACGCTTAACCTACTGAGCCACCCAGGCGTCACTTGTACATTATTCTTTCATAACAAATTTAAATCAGGATGCTAACAAAAAGCTCACTGTAAAAATAAATTAAGTCAGATAAGCTTCCTCTCTGGACGCCTGCCTCATTCCCGGCCCCCCAGCGTAGCACCGTGTTAGCCACCACTTTGCCCGCTGGGCTGGCGTCGCCAAGGCACCCGGACACCGGAGAGGCTCGGGAAACAGACCGCGCTGGTCCCGCTTCGGCCCCGCCCCGCGCGGAGCATGCTGGGAGTGACGCGACCTCTTCACCACGCCCGCCCTCGTCCTGCACCCGGCTTGGTGCGCGGAGCCTGCTGGGAGGGGGGGGGGCGGTAGTGGGCGGGTTGCCCTGGCAACAGGCGCCGCTGGCAACGGGCGGCCCGGGGCGTAGGGGCCGTTAGGCTCGGGTGATCCGACACCGCCACTGTGCCCAGCGCCTTCTTAGGGCGCCGAGTGTCTCGGTTATTGCCCGGCGGCCCCCCAGACTGGAGGGAAGGGGCGGGAAAAGCACCCGAGACTGAGGAGCCTGCCTAGTGCTGGGGAGCCTCTGAGGCAGGAAGGGAAGGGTCTGGGGGCCCCAGACTGTTTCAGACCCTGGGCAGAAGGGTGCCCACCGGGCGAGGGAAAGTAGCCCCTCCAGGCCTTCAGCTGGAGTCCAGAATCTCAGGTCGAGCGAGTGTGGCGTGGAGAGAACCGCGCAGGGTCCCAGAAAGAAAGAAAGAAAAAGAAGGGAGGACAGGAAGGCTTGAGGAGGGGTGGACTCAGTGTAAAAGTGGAGGGGGAAAGGGGGCGATGGAAGAGACTGAGCTGGGGAGGTCTCCCGGCAAAGATGAGCCTATGGCATCATTCCCCAGCCTCATAAACCCAGTCATTGAACAAACCCCGAAAGACTCCTACTAATTTTTGGAAGGGGTAAGGTCAGGGGAAGGTGGGGAGGGGCATATAGGAGAAAATTTTTAAAAAGCCCTTTTGACCTGAATCAAGAGCCTAGTTCTGGAACAGGAAGAGACCTCAGAGGTTGCTTTCACATGTAGTTGGAAGTCTGACCACAGCTCTTTCTGGTGCCTAAAACTCCCTCTTACCCACCCTGAGACTTACCTTTACCTTTGGGAGACTTCCTTTCCCGTGTGAGGAAGAGGAAGGGTCAGATGGACGGTGGCAATGCGAGGAAGGGATGCCAATGGGAGGTGAGGGCGAGAACACCATGGGGACCAAGCCTGGTGAGAACTAGACACTGAGAAATCTGTGTCATGAATACCCCTTCCCATTTCAGGGATTCTGAGTGTGGTGGACCAAGTGGACCGAGACTAGGAGCTCAGGAGAAGACTCCTCTGGCGTAATTCTTGTCGACAGGGAGACTTCACATGGGACCCACTTCTTGGACGTGGCCTCCCCTCTGTCCATCATTTGTTCATGCTTTGTTCATCCTTTGCCAGGGTGCCCTGGGGTCTCAGCCCTCCTCCCTCAGGGAGGATGATGGTGGGCATTTCCCTAGGGAATCAGCTAGGATTTTAGGTGAATGGCCCCTGGGCTTGCGTCCCATTACTGCTGATTACACCAAGGAACATCCAGATGGGGAGGTTATTGAGCTCCCAAAGTTTTCTGAGGCTCCTTTGTCATCTGTAAAATAATCACAGCTCTACCCTCTCCTAGATTGTTATAGAGACCTAGTGAGACACTGAAAGTGCCGTTAAAGGGTGGGGGGCCCTCAAATGCAAGGATGTGGTACCAGAAAGTTCCAGCCACATGGTTGGGGAGCCCCTGAGGAAAGAAGGGGCTGGAAACAACCTGTTCAGGCTGTGGCCTGCTGTCCCATTTGCCAGAAGGGCCAGCTCAGCTTCATCGGCTGCCAATCTGTTTGCCCTCATTCTCCCTGGCCCTGCTGAGTCCAGAGACCTGGATTTGAAACCTGGATCTGTCACTTACTAGCTGAGTGATCTTGGGCAAGTCATTTCAGCTTCCCTGCTTACGTAGAGCTAAGATGGCTTGTGAATGAAACCATAGAAACCAAGGCATTTCTGGCTCCTGAAGGATGTCCCCGCTGTGGGGGAGGGAGCCCTGGCTGGGAATCTGTTAGAGACAGTTATTTTGTCACCAACTGGAATGGCCTTGGGACAAAGCACCACAGCTGGCTGTCTTGACCTCTTTTAGCCTTAGCACTGGCCTTGGCCTCAATTTCCTCACGTGTGACTTGGGGCTGATGATCTGGAGGAATCAGTAAGCTTAGGATAAGGAAGCTTTTCGGTCACGTTCCAGTTTAAATGCATTAAGTGGGCTTAAATGCATTAAGTGGGCTCTCAGTTCCAGAGAGCGGTAGATGGCATGACATGAGAACAGAGCCACGCAGAAAGTTTGGGGCCTCCTGAATAGCTGACCAATAAACACTGGGGGACATTGAGTCATAAGTGAAGAGGTGGTTGGAACAGGAGGCTGAACAGATAACCGGTTGGCACACTCAAAATGCTAAGTGATTCTTGTTTATGTAAAGCAATTACGAATTTTAGAAACAAATACAAATATCACAAAGTCAAGAACACCCTGACATTTTTATTAACTGCCAGACACAGCTTCACCTTGAAAATATTCCCTACTCCCGTATCTTTTGACTGCTGATCACCTTTATCTGACAACGATGTTGTAATATTTCCTACAGAGTGATTAGAAAGATAATTACATCTTTCCTTTGGCAAAAAGTGTCCCTGGAAGCCATTTATGAGCTAAGATAGCTGTAATTAAGTAGACTCACAAGTGACTTCAAAGCACATAAATAATCCCACTCAACCCATACATTAAGGAGCCACCCAATTTTACCTCCCTCCCCCTCCCCTGCCCTAGCCGCACCCAAAACCCCCACAGCTCCTCCCACAGGATTTTGCCTAATTTTGTGTTGACGTACAAGCTACCCCACCCACTCACCTGCCACACACACAGCAGGGAAGTTCCTGGGATTGGACCGCCCCCCCACACACACACCTCAAAGAACCATCCTCTGGACAGGAAGAAGGTCCTTAGCTCTGAGCAGGGTTCTCCCTGCTGAGCCCACCCTGCTCTCTCTCGCACACAGGAAGGTAGTCAAGCTGACCTTTGAACCACAGGTGCTCTTCCTGAAAGGGCAAAGGGTGAGGGCCAGAAAAGCCAGTTAGGGTCCCAGAGGGTCCTTGCAGATCCACGTGCCAGCTCCCTTGTCCCCGGCCTGTTCTGAAACAGGACTGTCGAATGGAGCTGTAGACCACTCATCCACAAGTATAAAAAATACATATCAGCAGGGGAGGGAAAACGGGTGAGAGAAAGCATAGAAGAAGAAGAGGAATTGGAAAAAAGGAAAAGGCGCGGGGGTTTGGAAGGGAGGGCAGTGGGAGGAGGGTAGGGTGCAAAGCTGCAGGGGCCTGAGGGCAGTACTGCCCAGCGCTGTCCGTTAATTTGCTGTGTGACCCTGGGAGAAGCCTCCTACTTGACCTCTCTGGGCCCCGGTTTCCCCTTTAAAGTAGAGCTGCTAAGACCTACCTCACAGGGTTGTTGTGAGGATAACACGAAGTGATGTGGAAGAAATTGCTTGGGAAATTGGGAAAGACCACTCACACGGGACCCTCTTGTAATGCTTTTGGCCAAAGGGGGAAAGTAGAGTCAGCGGCCCTGGACCCAGGCCTGGGCCTTGCCTCTTTGGGAAAATCACCCTAGCCTTTACTCAAAGCTGACCCTGCCTTAGGAGGAGTAGCCCTGCTTGACAACCTGCCACACCCTGGTGCAGGTGGGTGCTCCCCGAGAGAGCACTGACAGCGAAGTCAGAAATTCTGAGCTGTTTGTGGGCACTCCAGGGCCCAAGCCCCAACTGGCCAAGGCCCGTTGGAGAAGCCTGGAAAACTGAGGAGTTGCTGTTCTGGTCTAGCCAGATCCCAGCTGCTTGGGGTAGCCCAGCTTGCTTCTGCAAGGGGCTCCAGGGAAAGGGACCAGGGGAGGCAGGGGACCAGGATGAGGAACCCTCCCCCCCAAAAAAGTGCATGCAGGAGGACAGTCAACAGAGACCGTGACAGGGAGGCCCTACGGCTGGACCAGGCACTGAGGAGCCAAGGGGTCCAATTCAGCAGGGGATTGCAAAGCCGAAGGTTCATTTCAGGCTCTAGGCCCACAGATCCAGATGTCACCACTGCCCAAGGACCCGGCTGCAGGTGGCTCTAAGGCACCCTCGGCCCTTGGCACCTTGGCCCATGACAAGGCAGGCCAGACCCCAAGAGGGGACCCGAAGAAGATGAATTGAACTGGTCCACTTTCGTTTCCCAAACTTGTGGGTCCGTGATACGGCTGCTGCTTGCTGAGCAGAGTGGAGGGTGAGGCTGGATGGGGAATGAAAAGGTCCCCCGGGGAGGGGGAGGCCGTGACCCATTCCATCCACTCCTGATTTGGGGGTTTAGTTTAAATCCCCCCCTCCTAGGCCTTAGGATGGGCGAGAACGCAGCATTATTGAACTCTCAAGGGCACATTGGACCCCAAACTAAAAATTCTCTCCCTACTCTTTCCCATCCTAAATTAGGTCCAACCTCAAAGTCCAAATGTGGCTCAGAGGTTGTGCAAAGAGATCAAATGACAAAGATGCACTAGTAAGAAAGTCAACGTAGAAATGCCTTCTCTCATTATGAATTTCCTAGGGTGAAATTCAAATTAAAAAAAATTCCCTTGGGCGCCTGGGTGGCTCAGATGGTTAAGCGTCTGCCTTCGGCTCAGGTCATGATCCCAGGGTCCCGGGATCGAGTCCCGCATCGGGCTCCCTGCTCTGCGGGGAGCCTGCTTCTCCCTCGGCCTCTTTCTCTCTCTCTCTCTGTCTGTCATGAATAAATAAATAAAATCTTAAAAAAAAAAAAAAAATTCCCTTGCCCTTTTAGGTTCAAGTTCAAAGAAATAAAAACTGAAGCCTTAAGGGCAAAGGATGAAAGCCCGAAGCAATTCACAGGGAGCCTCGCTGGCTGTCGAAGCCCAGGGGTGTTAACTGCCCAAGGCTCCATGCCCAGCCCCACCCCGCACCCCAGCAGGCACGCAAGGGGTGGGTGGCTCCAGGAATAGGGTCCTTCTCCACATCCCAGCATTTCAATTAGACTCTGTCATGTGCTGAGCTTTTAAAAGACCCTGAAGGAGGTGGTGACACCCTCATAGGCCTGCCTGCCACAGGGACATCCTACAGCGGCCTGCAGGCTGCCGGCTGTCCCCAGAATCCAGTGATCAGCCAGCCCCATGTAGGCACCTCTTCCCACTGCCTCCAGACCCTGGTAGAAATGCCCCAGCAACTGATGGAAAATGGACAGAAAAGAGTGATAGCCCAGACGCCACGGCCTGGGAGTTTGACCTAGTGCGGACAGTTAGCTTTAGCCCCCTCCACCATGTTGGGTGGGGCAGGGGACAACCTCCACCCTCCTCCTCCTCCTCTCCGAGGCATATCTTCTTTCTCCCAGTATATTCGAAACTTTGTCATTTCCGTTTCCCTGTGTGCCCAGTGCTAAGCTCTGCTTCATGACACGGTTTCCGAGCCTGGTCTCCACCCAGTGCTGAACTCCCTGCCCATGTGGGCATGTCCTTCGTGGAGCAGGTTCCAGAACTGAGGGCCGGGGATCCGCCGCTCTGCCCCATTGGTTCTCAGGACCCTAGCTGTCCTCCATTTGGGATGCTTCTGGCCTCGAGTGGCATTTGTTTTTGCAACACAGTTTCCAGGGAGCCAGGATCTGTCTCCACTGTGTGCTTCCTCACACTGTTTACGGCTGGCGGCTCCAGGATGGTTCGGCTGAGCCTCTAGAAGTTGCATTGTGCTGGCTCCTGGCAGTGGTTTAAAATCCCTTTTCTTCACCACACAGAGGGCTAACTGCTTTGGTTGGCTTCCAGTGCCTTCCCTCCTCTTCCTTTTTGCTCTCTGGCCCAAACTTGTACTTTTTTTCTGACCTATTCCTCTAGACTTTGTCTCTTGGGGTCTCCCATGGCAATGGAAAAAAAAAAAAAAGTCAATCTCGAATTCATCACAAGCATCCACTGTTGAAACACTCTCATGGCTCCACCCAGGGGATGCCAGCCAGTGGCCACTCTGCCTGCAGGCAGCTCGCCTCTGACGCCTGGGTCTGCCCTCCTCCGGTAGGGAGGGCTCGGCAGAACCTTCCTTGAGCCTACCCCATACATTTTAAAACATACTCCCTAAAGGTCTGAGCAGTCCCCAGACCCCCACCCAAAACGCATGCCAAATCTCAGTATTTGATGTTGATCTTCTGTCCTTGAATTTGCTCAGATCCTCTATGGCCTCTTCAGAGCTGCCAGGCTCATGGGATGGCTTCTAGATCTTAACAGAGTTCCTGTCTGCAGCATGGGCCAACCCCTCAAGAGTGTTCTGGGTCACTTGGCTCCCCGGTGGCTGTGTGTTGGGTTAGGGCAGGGGGAGGGCCGGGGAGGGGGGGTGGTAGGGGGAGGGGTAGGGAGGTTTTGCCTCTTCCCCAAACCTCCACCCTCCCTTTTCAGCAGGGGACTTGCCAGTCTCCTGACACCTCACACCCTGAGGACATTCCTCTTCCACAGCTGGTCTCTCTCATTTCCCACTGCTCCTGTTCTGAGAGTAAGATTGTGGCATGTTTTTCAAACCATTCCAGTTCCTTCTGGATCTTCCGACAAACCCTGACTCCCTGGGACACACAGTCCCCAGCACAAGGTTTTGCACAGCCTTGCTAGCTTTGGAGTGTGCAGTGATTTCACTGAGCTGTCTTTCTGTCTCAATGCAAGAAAGTGGCATATTCTCTGAAGGACCCCGATTCCTTTGACTGCGTTCGTCCATGAACAAACTACCACCCTTCAGTGGGTGCATCCGGGCCTTCAGTCTCCCAGTTCCAGGGGACTAATCCTCCAGAGCTTCTGATGTACTTGGAGGATGCAGGAGGGACCCTCCATAGCCCCTGTGCTAGCAGAACTCATCGGTTACCAGGTTACCACCTCCCTTTGTGCGGCCCAAGGTTCCCACCCAGGTGCACTATGCAGTTGAAAGTGCCTACACGTGACCTACCTGAGAACACCCTGCCCCCACCCCAGCCCAGCCTCAGCAAGCCCCCTGCAGCTGCCTCTGGAACAGGTCAAGGTTCTCTGGAGGCCGGCCTCTGCTCACCAAACCCCAGCGGCCAAGGCTTGCTGAGGCCTCGCTAATTAAAGCGCACAGCTGTGAGCTTGTGACCGCCCCCAAAGCACCAGACCCTGACATGGGACCCTGCTCATGCGGTCGGGGAGGGCCTCTCACCAGGAATTCGACGCCAACCCCTCGACCACTTCCAGCACCAGAGACCGTGGGGAACAACCAAGGCCAGAAGCCGGTGTGGTCCGTAGGAAGCTCCCATGAACACACCGGGCAACTCCCACGCCTTCACTGGTGTGGACTCAAAGCTCAAAGCCAGTGCACAAGATGTTGGGCTTAAGGGGGCCTAAACAGAACACTGTCTTCTTCCAAGTCCCACCTCCGGGCCTCTCTGCGGCTACGGGGGGAGTCCTGGCATGTGCCAGAGGGCAGGCAGCTGCACACTGCGGAGCAGGCCCAGTAGGGCCAAGCTGGGCAGTTCAGGGGTGCAGAGAGGGTCCTGGGGGGTTTCTCCAAGGATGGAAAAACCTCACAGGGAAACGTAAGGAGTCGAGGGGGAAGAGCCCCCTGAACCCTAGCAGGAACACCAGCAGCAAGAAGCTCAGGGAGGCTGGGGGAGGGCCGGGGAGACGGCAGCGAAGTGGGGGCAGCCCTTGGCATGGCCCGCAGTGGGGACAAGGTCTCAGAGGGATACAGCTGTCGGGCGGCACCTCTGTATGGTGTGCCGGCTGTGCTCTTCCCTCTGTTCTGTGTGTGCGCGCAATGATCGAAGTACAACATACACACAGAAAAATGCATAGCAGTTTAACAAATGTAACGCAGACACCTGTGAGAACAGCAAGGAAAAAAAAAATACTGCCGCCCATGTGCCCGCGCCAGTCTCTGCCCTCCCTCCTCTCCGGGGACACCACCGTCCTTGACTGTGACTGGAACGGTCTCCTGACCTCCATCACAGCTTCACCCACGAGGCGCCGACGTCTGAACCACGAAGTCTGGCATTCCCTATTTTTGAACTTTAAATAAATGAGTTCATATTACCTGTATCTTGCATCTTTTGTGCAACATCCTATGCTTGTGAGTTTCATCCTTGGTGATCTGTGTAGCCATCGCTTACCTGTTTCGCGGCTGCATAGTATTCCGGCACATAAATATACCACAACTTATTTATCCATTCTATTCTTGGTGGACATTTTGTGTCCAGATACGAGTTTCTTTACAGTATATATACCTAGGAGTGGGACTGTGGGTATATTAATTATAGCCAACGTGATGGGTGGTTAGTGGTATCTTGCGGTGGCCTCCATCACATGTCCCTGTCTTCTACTGAGGTCGAGCACCTTTTCCATTTGGATATTCTGCTTTGTGAAGTGACGGCTAAAGTCCTTTGCTAATTTTTTATTGGGTTGTCTATTGGTTGTCTATTGTAGGAGTTAAAAAAATATATCTTCTGGATATGAGCCCTTTGTCAATCACACGAGTTGCAAAAGCTGGCATGGCTTTTCCTTCTGTTCATGGTGTTTTACTAATATAAGGTCAGAGGTGTCCGTCTTTTCCTTAGTCACGCGTGCTTTGTGTATCTCATTTAAGGAATCAGTAAGATGATGTTCTCTTATATGATCCTTTAAGGTCACTGCAATCTTTTCTTTATGGCTTTTATTTCACGGAGAGCTGATTTGTGTGTGGATATGAAATAGGAATCCAGTTTGATCTTTCTGCCCGTGTGGTGTGGCAGTCACCTGCCAAGCCCCTGTAACTGAACAATGCTTCCCTTCACATAGACCTCAGTGCGGCCTTGATCATATATCAGGCCCTTATATGTGTGGAGAGCTCTGCTTCTGGGATTTCTCTTCTTTCCATTGGTTGGTTGTCTGCCCCCATGCTGATTTCACTTTGCCTTGATTACGGAACTCCGGAACTCAGTAACAAACCTTGTTATGGGGAAAGCAAGTCCTCCCACTTTGTCTTCTTCAAGAAAATGTTTTGGCTCCTATTGGTCCTTTGGATTCACATGTAAATGGTAGAATTGGATTCTCAAATTCCATTGAAATGTGGGCATTTCTAGTGAGACTGTGTTGAGTCATAAACCAGACTGGGGAGAAGTCACGTCGTTATAATAAATGGTCCCTCCATTTTATTTAGCCCTTCAGTGACCCCCAGTGTGTCTGTTTTCTAGAAATCTGTACACCTGCGGTTTATTCCTAGGTATGGGGCAACTTACTCGCTAATTGTTCACGTGTTTCCTTTACCCCACCCCTTCTTTCTTTGTATGTATGAAGTCCTATTCTATCTGATATCTGTAAAGTCATATCTTATTCTGAAAAATGTCCGTTTCTGCATCAATACTCAATGCACGTATTCTAAATATTCTTTGTCTTGCTTGTCTGGTAGATACGTTATTATAGTGACTCCCCATGGGCTCAAGATGTTAAACTTGTATAAATTCACACCCTTCGTGTCCTTCTTTGGCTTTTTTTAAATCCACTCATGATCACTGGCATCCTTCAGTCAACACACAGGTGATCCTTCTCTACACTTTGAAATGGCAATAGAGGGACTGTAAGGACTGAACTCTCTTCTCTGCCTCATAGCTACGTTTTGTTTTGACTGGCGGCAACTCACTAAGGAATCACCCCAACACTGAAGGATTTATTCCTGGAAACAGGGCTCCTTTCCAGAACCTTTCTTGGTACACAACTCTCATTCGTACTTTGCTGTTAGAGGAGGAGCCTTGTGGATGGATGGGGTTCAAAGGCTCAGAGCCACTCACCTCTTGTCATAAAGCATTATGGCCCTGTTTGTGTGTTGTCCCCTGTTTGTGTGTTGTCCGAGAGGGCTAGGGGTTCTAAGTTATGGTCCGAATGCAGAAGGTTGAGGGGAAGCTTCGTCCACCTCTTACCTGGCTGCTTCCTCTTGTCTTTTCTCTTCAGTCTGGCTCCCCAAACAGGACGCTCAGGAGCAATGTCACCTGATCTTCATCAGCCCCACCTTCTGGCTGGTGGATTCATTCACATTCTTCTCCAAAGCTCCGTGCTCCCTGGAAGGGGTCTGGCTCCTGGTTCCCCTTTCCCTCCAGACCCAATGTTGGAGTGGAAGTCTGGGTATTCACCAGAATTTTAAAAAAGAGTCAAAAGGAATTCAATCCAAAGGGTCTTTTCACTTCTCTCTGAACAAGATGGAAATGGCCTTATTTTATAAACCAAGAATATTAGCTTCTGAGTTCTCAGAGAGCAAAAGAGGACACTCACTACCTGAAGTCAAGTGTTGTCCTGGAGAAAACCTGGAAGGTTCTGACAGAGTTCCACGTGATTTTCTTCTTTGTAGAGGTCCTGACGTCACATTGCTTTTTTCCCTATCTTCGAGAAGGTCCAGGACACTTTGAAATTCATACCATCTTTGAGGATCATGTGTTAAAATAACCATTGTAGATGGGCATTGCCTCCCCTGCTGGCGTAAGGGAGGAGGAATCTGGCACCAGCCAGAGTTCCTAATTCATAAGGCAAGTTGAAAACTTTGGAATTTGTTGTAGCTTTTTTGTTTATTGCTGAGAGCATCCATGTGTTGTGAGAACACTTTGTCCACAGCTGAGGTCCTTGTGCTCCTGCAGGCTGTCTAATGGACACAATGGGCAAAGTCCCTCCAAGACAGCAAGACCAGAAAGGTGGACATTTGGCAGGTGGGAAGGCAGGTGGGAGAAACTGAGGGCACTGGGGAGGAGCTGGAGGAGGGAGGGTCCTGGGAGAGTCAGGACAAGATTCCCCTCATTCGCAGACTGCCCCCCAGGCGCCGGGCAGTCTGCAAACAAGCTCCGTCTGTTACAAAGGAAATCCAGCGGACTCATCAGGGAAACAGAGTCAAGAGCTTTTGTACCCAAGTACAAAGCAGATTTCATTTGGACTAAAAGTGGCATTTCATCAGTGGGGTAAGTTGGATAATTTAGCAGACGGTGAGGGGACAGACAGGTAGGTGGCGGCTATAGTGAAGATGGATCAGGGGCACCTGGCTGGCTCAGTCGGTAGAGCATGTGACTCTCAATCTCAGGGTGGTGAGTTCAAGCCCCACCTTGGGCATGGAGCCCACCTGAAGGAAAAAAAAAGATTAAAAAATAGCTGGAGCCATACCTCAGACCTGACACGGGAAATTCCAGAAGCAAAAACGTCAATGTGAAAACAAGTTTACACGACATCTTGAAAGAAACCAGGGCAAATAGTTTGATAATCATGGAATGGGGAAAACCGAGGAATGACATAAATCCCAAGACTAGGCTGATAAGAAATGTGTCTCCTGCGTCGACCCACAGAATCAAAATCCAGATGACAACCTGGGAAAAATATGTGCAATTCATGGCAATGGGTTACTTTCTCTAATATATAAAGAGCTTTAAAACAAACCAAAAAACCAATCCAGTGGGAAAATGGGCTTGAGGATTTGACTTCGTCCCCAGAAAAGGAAAAGGGAATGACTACTGACACCGTGAAAGGAAGCTCAACTTCATAGTAAGAGGCAAATTAAAACCATCTGGCTGGAGAGAAAAGCATTTTCCCCATCAGGTGGCCCAAAGTCAAAACCTGGATTGGGAGAGCCTCCCTCACCCAGCTGGGTGGTGCCAGAAGCCCCAGCTCTAAGCGGGACGTCAGGTCATATTAAAACAGCACCCCCTTGGCCAGACGACTCTACTTCCAGGAGCCTATTCTACAGATATACTTACACATGTTCAGTTCAGTATATCAGAGCTGAGAACAGAAGGCTGGAATCAGCCTAACCGTTCAGGACAGAAACTAGTTGAAAGGAAACGTGGCTGGTCCTAAACAAGGGAATACTGGAGATTCTTCAGGTACTAACATAAATTTTCAAGTGGAAAAAAAAAAAGTAAAGTGCAAAACTAGCCTAGAATATGCTACCACTGGAAGGAGATGTTATGCGTATTTGCTTGCATATGCATAAAATATGGGGGGGGTGGTTCTGAGAGGCTAATCCTGTGGAGGGAGGGAGTGGGAGGGAGCCTTCTCTTTGGGGATCCTTGGAATGCTTTGAATTTGAGCCGTGTAAAGATATCACTGATTAAAATGAGAATAGAATTAGATACACAGGAAACTGGGTCACTGGGGGCGGGGGGGGGGGGGGATGAAGTCATAGGGGAACAAGGGGGCTGAGACTTCTCACTTGTAGCTTTTGGATTTGGAGTCCTGTCTTCGGTGTCAGACCTATGGGCATATTGAGGCCAGACCCCATTGTTTCGAGATGGGAGACTCAGGCTCCAGGAGCAAGGGGACAGAGCCAATTTCCGAAAACTCACAACTTTTTGGCTCTTATATGTGCCCTTCAAACACAGAAGAGAGGTGGGCTCACTTAACAAGGAGGGGAAATCTGGGCAAATGGCTGGTGGGTCTGCATTGTGCCACACCCCTCCCCTCCCCCTTCACCCTAGTTCTGGAATTCTCCCTGGGAGGCCTGGAGGGTTGGGATCGGGTTGGGCAACCGCTCAGCTGGGAAGGGAGCTGGAGCGGCAAGAGAAAGCTTTACAGAAACACAGTTTGGGGGGCCAACACTTAGTTGCTCAGTGGGGCAAGAAGTCAAGGAAGATAGTAGCCCAGAAACGTTGGAAACCTCCTAATCTCTGGCGGCTGGGGGGGGTCAACTGACCTCCCCCAGAAAACTGCACTCTTTCTACCTACTGCTTTCGAGGCTGCGGGGTAAGCCCCATGGTCTGACCCACCAGCTCCTGTGGCTGGTGGGCCCCTCGGTGTGGGCCGGAGTCCACAGGGAACATTTCAGCTGCATTCCTATTCCTGCAGAGGCCATGTGCCCTGCCCCCTTTCAGCCCTCCCCCCTCCTTCCCCGTGGGCACCTCCAAGCTCTGGATGGGGCCTACCTCGAAGATACCTGCCCACACCCCCTGGTCTTTTCTCTGCCCACCCAAGGAAGGGGCTTCACAATTTATCAAGACCCAAGTACAGGCATAGGCTACCTGCTAACCTTGCCCCTTCCCCTAGCCCTGGCTCCCAAAAGTGGTGGATAGAGGGGAGGTGGCCCTGAGGGCAGGGTTCTCCTGAGGCTGGGGGAGGGAGCAGTGGGGGGTCTGCAATGAAGGCATGTGGGGGTGGGGGTGACAGGATGGGAGGAGACCTGCGTTGCCGGCTCCCCAGAACAGACCAGCTCTGATAGGCTCCTGTGGCATTGGCCCAAAAGTCAGAGCCGGGGGCCGCCGCCTCGCCATGCGCACAGGCTGCTGGGGGATACAGGAAGAGAAACCCCAGCTCACAAGGCCTAGGCCGAAGCAGAGGGGCGTTGGTGTCATCCTGCACTGGGTGGCCTCAGGGAGGGCTTCCTTCCAGAAAGGCATGGCGTGGGGCTCAAAGTGGGCGGATGCGACAGGCATTCCATGCAGAAGGAACAGCACCTGCAAGGTGAGGTCGGAGGCTGTCAGGGCCGGCCTTCTCTCGAAAACAGTGGCTGTGAGGACAGTCAGGTTTTTATTGGCAGATGACACGGTACCACTGGAGGGTTGATGGAGAGCAGGAGGCAGTCTGTGCCCCGCCCCCCATCTGTTCCACACCTCACTTTGAGGTATTATTTGGAAATGAGTTTCTGCAGCCTTTTTCAAGGATGCCCTGGGGCAGCCACTGGGGTTCAAGGAAGGGACAGGCTGCTCAATGGGCACCAGAGCCCACACTTTGGAATAAAGGGGGCTGGCCAGGGCATGACTGGGTTGAGGGGGGGCAGGATATGGCTTGAATGGGATGCAGCGGTAGCCTTTCTCGGCGTAAGGGGCATTGCCGGTCCCAGGGGACTTGGGAGCAGTGGGCAGGGCCAACAAGGGGGTTCCTGACTCACAGATGCCCCACCTTTTCCATGGATTCCAAAGAGCCACTGCCTTGATGCCCCAGCTGGCCTCAGCCTGACACTCCCCGGTTTCTTGGGGGTGGGGTGGGGGCAGCAGGCTGTGCTCAGCCCTCCTGGTTGTGGGCTTCGGTCTTCCCAAACAGAGCGGGAGCCCAGACTGTCTTGTCTGCCCCTTCAGCCCTGGAAGACCCCCATTGCTCATGTGAGACCACAAGGTGAGCCCTAACTGGGAGTACTAGGGATAATGTGTGGCTGAGTCCTGGGAGGTGGCCAGGCCAGCTGGGGTCGATGTCCTCATCTGTGAAATGAGGGAGTTGGGCTCGATACTCGTGGAGACCCGTGCCCCTGCACTCTCCTGACCAGGGATGGTGCAGGATCTGAGAGGCAGACACAAATGGCAGGTCTGCACGCAGCCAGCAGAGGAAAAAGGTTTTGTGTTGGGAGCGGGGGTCACATGGGAGCTGAGGGCTTGTGACAAAGGCCAGGGCTGGGGTGGGAGCAGCAGGTGCTCAGATCCATGAAGGAGGCCCCAGCTCACAAGCCAGGCAGTAGACCTTCTGGCTTTAGCTGGAGCCATGCCACCATCCCCCCCACGCCCAACTCACCAGCCCTTTCACTGAGGGAGCTGGAGCAAGACCCTCAGAGATCTTTGTGGAAGAGGAGCATCCCCTCTCCACCCCCAAAGATGGGCAAACACCTTTCCAGATTCCCTTGAACCGACTTTCCTTCCTCTTTTGAAACGTGACCCCAACCATCACTACTACCGTTCTCTGGAAATAAATCCTTGCTACCTAGGCCTGAGTTGACATGGGGCTGAAGGGGAGACTACCCCCACCCCCACCCCCCAGACCTAAACTGAGAAGCAGAGTAGTCCTTAGGCATCTTGACTAGCAAACTGGTAAGTGAGGATGGGCTAGCTCAGAGGACAAACTGCCAAAAATTCCGTGATGGGAGAGGAGGGAGGGAGGGAGAGAGGGAGTGGATCCCTGTGTGAAGTGCTGGCTGCCTGGGCTGCCTGGGCTCCGTAGCCCTGGGGCCTGGGTTGTTCTGAGGTTGCCATAATCAGAGGACAAGTGTGACTCATCTTCTGCTTCAAGCCTGGGATGGGCAGTGTTGTTCATGGTGATGCCACAGAGGGGACTCATGCAGGGATGGTGGGTGCTGCAGGGGCTAGACCACTGATAGCCATCTCAAGGAAGGAGCCCGTGGCCACTGCCGGCCCCAGGCCTCTCTACACACACAAGGCGGCCCTTGTCACTGCCTGTGGCTCAAAAGGCAGGCCTGTTCCTCACTCCCAATGTCAGAAAGGCAGTAACAGCCTCCAAAGGCTTGCCCCGGCAGCAACCCTTTCCCCAAAGCCCCTCAGCTTTCGAAAGCAAATTCACTTAAATTCAGTGTTTTTAAAAACCCATCTTCCATCTAAGATAAGCTGGCCTACTAGAGGCTGAGCAAGAAAGAGTAAGGGGTCCCAAAGGCGCAGAGCCAGCAGGAGTCCAGAAGTGAGGCCCCCACCTCTCCCGAGACCCCAGGAATGGGGTTCATGTGGCCAGAGGAGCCCCCTCCCTGTGCAAGCAGGTGAAATGAACTTCTCCCACAGGCCAGGCAGTGCAGGAAGGGTTGAGCTGGTCCTCCCTGGCTGACCTGGGCCAGCTTCAGGCACATGAATTCCCAGGGCTAGTGGCTGGGGCTCACTTGGAAGGAGTTGCTGCCAGGGCGCATGGAGCCTCTCACACTGCAGGCCACCGAGGCATTCTAGCGCAAAGGCACCTGGCTCTGGGAAGTGGCAAGGCAGCTGAGGCTCCTACAGCCCAAGTGTGGGCATAGAATTGCCCACTGCCCTATCCATCACCCCCATAGGGGAGCCCGTGCCCTTGGCTGGAGGGCCCTTGGACCAGTTAGACTCTAGGCACATTGTGCCTTGATACTGATTTTGTTGTTGACAGTGCCCCCATGGCCAGGACGTTCCGTTGCAGGGTTGACTAACACCTGAAGGCTTTCCAGAGCCACTGTTTGGTAAACATGAATGGCACCAAAACTACAGGTCGCGTGTTGTCTCCAGGAACTGCTGTGGTGGCGACCTGGGTGCCTGAGGAGACCAGAGCCCAGATTCCGGGGCAGACAGGGCAGTATAACCAAGGACTCTGTCTCCTGTGCACTTCCCCACCCCCACTGGAAAACTGTCCCAAAGTTCCAGAACAACGGGACTTTCTAGGTCAAGAAACTAGGGCATCAGCCTAGCAGGGTTTGACCCTGTGGCACAGGGGGGAAGGCTTTCTCTCCCAGGGTACCCTTTGCCCATCTGGAAGATGGAGGAAGGTGGGCTGGGAGAAAGGTCCAGACCAGGCGGACTCTCCAACCCCTCAGGCCAATCAGATTTTGATCCCCACCTCTACCTGCCACTCTTTGCCAGCCAGCCGGAGCCCACGTGGTTGCCCTGCCCCTGTGGGCGGGAATGGATTAAACTCTGGGTTCCCGCCAAGGGCGGAATCAGGAACCTGCGCTGGGAGGCCAAAGCCGCAAGCTGAATGGAAGGCTCCGATCTGAGTCTGATTCCTGGGTCTGTGGCCCCGGGCAAGATGCCAATCAAGGCTGGGGCCTCTGATGGGGCAAAACTAGGAGAAAGGACCGTAACAGTAGATTCCAAGGGGGCAACCCTCCCGGCCTCGGTTCCCAGGTCACTGTTCCAGCCCTGCACCCACTCCTCCGAAAACCAAGGAAGCCCGAGGCAGATGCAGCCTCCAAACCGTTTATTTATCCCGACTTGGAGGTGGAGGTCGCTGGGGGGGGCGCGAAGCGGGCACAATATTGCGGGTGGCAGGGCCTGGTGCAGGCGGGTCGGGCAGGCGTGGCCCTCACGCGAAGGTGGAGCCGTTCCAGCCCACGTTGGCCGCGTTCATGTCGTAGTAGTTGATGTAGATCCTGCGGGGCGTGGACGCCAGGCTCAGGGGGGTTGCGGGCCCCCCCACCCGCCCCTCGGGGACCCCCGCCGCCCCACTCACCTATCCGGGCTGACGCGCAGGCGCTCGGCCAGGAGGCCGCACAGCAGCTTGCTGTAGGAGCGGTTCTGCGCGCCTCCGATCTTGCCGATGCTGTGCAGACTGCAGAGCGCGCACGGCTCATTTGAGCCGCCGAAGGCCATGAGCTGGTCTGGGACCACGTGCACCGCGATGTACTGTGGGGAGACGGGGTGCGGTCAGGCGGCCCCGGACAACCCCCCACCTCGTCCCTTCCCCGTCCAGAGCCTCAACCCGGAGTCGCCTCCCCCGCCCCCCAGCCCGGGACCACCTCGTCCGGCCGGCACCCCCTCTCCCTCCCTGTTCGCTCCCGGCAAACCTGGGCCGGCTTGCCGGTGGCCTGCGCCAGCTGCTGAGTGAGCTCGGAGAGGAGCCCGTCCGGCACGGAGGCGCGGGGGACGTTGGTGTTCACCACGAACATCGGCATGCTGGCGGAGAAACGGCGGGGACTGGTGCACAGGAACTAACCGACGCGCGTCCGGCAGCAGCCCGAGAACCTGAGCTACGTGACCGCCGCGCGGTGCCGCCCCCTAGCGCGGCCGCGGCCCCGCCTCCTGTGACGCCACCGCCGGCGGAGGCCCCGCCTCCGTGCGACTGCGGGTCTCTCCCAACTGGTGACGTCACCGCAGGCAGAGGCTCCGCCCCCGTGCGGCCGCAGCCATCCGACTGGTGACGTCATCGCCGACGGAGGAGTCTGCCCCCCCCCCCCCGCCCCTTGGCGGGACTTCGGGCGTTGGTGTCCCGGCCCCATGCACCCTCTGAAAGCCGTTCTCCCCGTGGCGGCCAGAAATCTGCTTGTCTTTCGTTTCTTTGTTAGTCCTTTCATTTAGTCACTGATGTTTACTCGGCCGTGTGTGTGTGTGTGTGTGTGTGTGTGTGTGTGTGTGTGTGAGAGAGAGAGAGAGAGAGAGAGAGAGAGATGGGGAGAGGTAGTCCTTGCTGCAGGCAGAAGGGGGGCATCCAAGGTAGAGTCAGAGTCAGAGTCACTATCCAGGTGCCTTCCCTGCACCTTGCTCTTTAAGGTGAGTGAGGACGCTGGGAGATGCCGAGGCTTAGACAGGGCTCCATAGGCCAGAGGTGGTCAGCAACTCAGTCTCAGAGCCCACCCCCAAGCCCCTGCTCCCCTGAACAACTTCTCTGCAGTTCTGCGAGCTTTTGCTCCTCAGGGAAGCGTCACCCTAGTTAAGTCCTGTAGGGATGCCCTTCCTGAGAGTCCTTAGAGAATTCTTTCTGTCTTTTCCACTAATGGTAAGCTCAGGGGGCATCTAGTGGGTGCCAAGCATACAAGAGACACAGACTAAATATTGGCTGAATGAACGAATGGGTGAATGAAGATAGCCATGACCCGGCAGGAAGAGGAGAGAGCAGTGGCTGGATTGGGGCCCTGGCCATGCCTGCAGGCCTTGCCATCACTGGGCAGAAGGGCCTGTGGCTAAGCGGCCACCCACTCCCCCTCTGAGGAGCCCCGCTGGTCAGGGTGCTGTGCTGGGGAGCAGATCTCTCTCGGGTTCTGGAGGGGGCACAGAGCTCTCCTTGGCATCTGGCAGGTGCTATCTGGTTAAGGGGGCACAGCACACACTGGCCTTGACTGTGGCCATGTGATACAGCAAGGATACTCGTGCCTGTGGGACCAGCCAGCATCCAATCAAGTAGGTCCCATGGCCCGGTTGTGCAAATAACCTGCAAGTGTTGCTTCCTCCGGCTGGGCCCCAGGCTACCTCCCTCCTCACTCTCACACCTTGCGCCCAGGGCTCGCTTACCATTGATGGACTGATGCACTCCATGCCTTGTCTACAGCCCGGGGCCCTCCTCTGAGTTCAGTAGCCAATTCGGCACTTCCTGTCCCCTGTGTGCAAATCCAAGTGTGTGACTTTTCTTCCCACACCTGTTGGCCTGCCAGTGAAATGTGCTTCCCCCCACTGTCACCCTTAACCTCCCTTCTCTGCCCCCCCCCACCCTGATCCCAGCCCCTCCCACCACCACCACCTTAGTTTAAGCTAGCTGGCTTCATCTTTGGCCTAGCATGGACTCTGATAACACCATGGTGGACTGCTCTTCCTGGGGGAGGAGTCTATTTCTCTGCCCCCCTGGCAGCGGATCTGGCCATATGACTTGCCTGGCCCAATGGAATGTGAACAGAAGGGACAAGAGTGACTCCAGGCAGAAGATTCAAGAGCCAGCACCTGGTTCTCTGAGATGGTGGAATGTGCCGAGATGGATCCAAACGAGCAAACACGGGCGATGCCCCAGTAGGTGAGCCACTGCAAATTTCGGGTTGTTTCTTTAGCCTAGGGCAGTCTTCCCTGATCCAGACAGCCTCCGAGCTATTTACCATTTACTCTGACCCTCCCCAGTAGCAGTCAGTGCCATCTTTCTAGAAGGGCATCTGGGGAGGTGATCTCATTCCCCGTCCCACCCCTTACTAGCGTGGACGCCTCACTAACCTGTCTGAGACTCAGTTTCCCCACCTGTAATTTAAGGATGATAGTGTCTGCCTTACAGAGGAGTGTTGTGAGGACCACGTGGCCTAAATACTGATGAGAGTCCCCACTGATACGGGAGGTGGTACTGCCACAATGCCCTGGGTAAGCAGTTCCCCACCCCACGTCTAGCAGCACCCTCCCTTGTTCCCTGAGTCTTGTGCACTGTCCTTCAGTACCATGCTCCTGGCTCTTGGCTCTTGCATTGGTCCTGAAATGCAGTTTGCATTCACTTTCCCTCACCTGCCTCAGTTCCTTGGGAAAGCCCCAGAGCTTCAGGCTGTAATGTGGTCCTGTAACGTGCCCAGCACCTCTCCTGTCCTTCAAGGCCATCACCACATTTCTATTTGTGAGTTAGTGTTTCCTTGCTGGATGGTTAAGCTCCATAAGAGAGGGGACTGTCTCTTTTCGGCCATTGCTGTATGCCCACCTCCTGGCTCATTGCCTCAGTGGTAGGCAGAAGGCCTCCAAAGATGTCCACGCTCTAATCCCTGGAACCTGTGAATATGTTACGTTACGTGGCAAAAGGCACTACACAGATGTAATTAGAGTTATAGACCTTAAGATAGGGGGATCATCATGGATTATCTGGGTGGGCCCAATGTAATCACATGAGCCCTTAAAAGCAGAGAATTTTCTCCAGCTAGACTCTCGGTGAGATGCGGCAGAAGGGGAAGTGGACTCAAAGCAGGAGAAGGACTCAATGTACCATTACTGGTTCTGAAGATAAGGGGGCCAGGAGCCTCAGCGGTACGACCACAAGGAACTGAATTCTGCTAACGACCTGAATGAACTTGGAAGTGGGTTCTTCCCTAGTTGACTTAGAGACATCTTGACTTCAGCCATACAAGACCCTAAGCAGAAGACCCGGTCACTTGATGATGGACTTCTGACTCAAAAAAACTGTGAGATAATAAATCTGTGTTGTTTTAAGCTGCTAAGTTTGTGGTCGTTTGTTCTAGGAGCAATAGAAAGGTAATACACTTGGCCCCGATAGGGGCTCGATAATTATGTGCTGAACAGCAGGACGTGTGCACAGGGCGGTGTTGGCAGGCTGACCTGCCTGGAATCCTCTCTGAATTCATCCTCACTGACAGTGACTGTCTGGTTAGAACATTCGCTGCCCCTGGCAACCAGGCATAGCCACATGAAGCTCATGCAATGTGTGGGGTTTGTGGAGAAGCAGCTGCTTTGCTGATGGAGGCAGGGTTGCGCCTCTTTCCCTCTGCCCCCACCCCAGAACTTGGACATGACCCCCAGGTGCGCAGCAAATGTCAGGCAACACTGAGCTGGAAAAACCCCGGGGCGAGGGAGCAGGAAGTGGCAGCCCAGCGGAGCCTGGGGCTCTGACAGCTCTGCCCAGCCCCTTCGGCTGCCTTTCAGTCACAATAGAAAAAGGAGCCCCTCTCTACTCAAAGCACTGCTGGTCAGGGTTTGTGTCATTCACAGCCCCACTGCAGGTCCTGGCTGCTGCTGAGGGCTTCCTGAGTGGCCACGTTCAGTGGCACGGCAGGCATTCTTACTGCAAGCGTCCTTGTTGCAAGCATTTCCGTGGCAAACAGCCACATGACTGGCCATAAGGCAGTGTTGCCATAAAAGATAAAATCAAGAAACGTAAAAGAGGGACATTCAGCAAAAAGGACCTAATGAAACATGGAAAACAATTACCAAGACTTTGCTGAGAAATGTAAAATATTTGAATACATTTAAAATGGGTGGAGGGGGAGGCGCCTGGGCGGCTCCATCGGTTAAGCATCTGCCTTTGGCTCAGGTCATGATCTCAGGGTCCTGGGATCTAGTCCCACATCGGGCTGCCTGCTCGGCGGGAAGCCTGCTTCTCCCTCTCCCACTCCCCCTGCTTGTGTTCCCTCTCTCGCTGCGTCTCTGTCAAACAAATAAATAAAATCTTTAAAATAAAAAAATAAAATAAATAAAACGGGTGGAGATTCTGTGCAAATAACTGGTTTTGTTTTGTGGATTGTACCTATGCACTTGTTTTCAAAATCTAGTATTACGCATTTTTTTGGTCTTATTTTTATTCATCTCGTATCACATTTTTTTCTTTTTTTTGCTAAACTTTCTTCCTTCATTAAGAGAGGCGCCTGGGTGGCTCAGTTGGTTAAGCGACTGCCTTCAGCTCAGGTCATGATCCTAGAGTTCCGGGATCGAGTCCCAAGTCGGCTCCCCGCTCTGCGGGGAGTCTGCTTCTCCCTTTGGTCTTCCCCCCTCTCATGCTCTGTCTCTCTCTCAAATAAATTAAAAATAAATAAATAAATAAATACGCATCCTAGTGTTTGGAAACAGGTATCTCTCTCTTTAGAATCAATAGAGCGATTCAACACTTCCATACAACACCCATTGCTCATCGCAAGTGCACTTCTTAATCCCTATCACCTATTTCACCCATCCCCCACCTACCTCCCCTTCTGGTAACCATCAGTTTGTTCTCTATGGTTAGGAGTCTGTTTCTTGGTTTCTCTCTTTTTTCCCCCATTTGTTCATTTGTTTCTTACATTCCACATATGAATGAAATCATATGGTATTTGTCTGACTTACTTCCCTTAGCATAATACCCTCTAGTTCTATCCACATCCTTGCAAATGGCAAGATTTCATTCTTTTTGATGGCGAGTAATATTCCATTGTATATATATACCACATCTTTATCCATTTGTCAGTCGAAGGACACTTGGGCTGCTTTCACAATTTGGCTGTTGTAGATAATGTTGTTATAAACATAGGGGTGCATGTATCCCTTTGAATTAATGTTTTTGTATTTTTTGGGTAAATACCCAGTAGTGTGATTACTGGATCGTAAGGTAGTTCTATTTTTATTTATTTATTTTTAGTCTTAGTTTAGTTTTAGTTGGTTTTGTTTGGTTTTGTTTTACATTGTAAAAACTTCTACACTGTTATTTGGTTTTGGCGGATTGTCACACGTCCGTTGATAGCCGTTCCATAGTTCTATGGGAAATGTTGGTTCAATACTCTGCCCCACCGTATAGACCATCATGAGGGCTAAGATTTATGTAATATGCAAACGGGAGGACTGTGTCAATGGAGCATTGAAACCAAACTGTCCACCAGTTGATGAAACCAAAGAACTCAACCAGTTATTTATTTTTTTTAATCTTTTACGGCAAAACTGTCTCACAGCCAATTATGTGGCAAAATGCTTGCAGCAAAGAAGCTTGCAGGAAAACTACCTAGAACTGTCCAGTGGGTAAGAGATGCTGGGCACAGAAGTGGGACGGAAGAAAACCTCCCAAAGAAGGGAAAGGCCAGCTGGATAAGGGGGAATATGGCCCACGTGAGCACCCAGCAGACCCTGAAAGCAGGGAACATCTCAGGGACGGGATCTGAGTTATGGAGCTGGAAGGAGGGTCTGGGGAGGAGAGAGGGCTGCTGGTACCCCACTGGGGGGCCACCTGCTCTTCCCCTTGCTGCCTCCCCCTCCCCCCACGTGGCAGCCCCTGTCCATGGGCAGTCCACTCTTCCATTGGCTCCCACCAGCTTCGGTTCCCTCAGCATCCCTCCCTCGGTCACGCAAGGCTCATCACCTCTACAGCAAGAACTGAGCCGGCCCTGAGCCCTCAACTGTCCCCGTGCCCTTGTTCATTGAATGTGGTAACTTGGCAGCACAGACAAGCAAACACAATTGTCGCCCCTTCTAGTCATAGTGGAAAAAGACCTGGGGTGTCATCACGCCCACTGGTGATGGTGTACCTAAAGGTACAGGATTGCAAAGAGGGCTGTCTGCCAGGAGACCACCACATTGCAAAGGAGGGGCCTAGGCGTGGTGGGGGAGCCCACAGTCACGGCCACCTAACCCCCACAGGACCCTGAAACATGGTTCAGAGCAGGTGATCTGGGTGCAGTCACTTAAACGCTCTGAGCCTCAGTTCCAGAACAGGGCGGGGGCGGGGGCGGGGGGTTCGGGTGGTAATTCCTTTCCCATAGACTTGTGTGAAGGCTAACGGAGCTGAAAGGACAAGTGCAAAGTCCCTGACTTACAGTAGGGGCTCAGTAAATGCTACCTGGACTTACTGTATTGTAACCGAGTGTCCTGGAGCAGGAAATGAGCTAATAGGTCTGAACCCCAGTGGCGGGCCTGCACAGAGAGGGTGACTGTGCTTTCCTTCCATGGTGTCCCACGTCCTGTCCTCACCTGCTCCTATCTTCAGGGGATCCCCTCAAAGCCGAGGCCAGGCTTTTCAGGAGCCCCCAGGGCACAAACCTGCCCACATTGCCACACTGGAGGTGACCGTGGTGCAGCCCGGCTCAGACCCACATCCTCGAGAGCTCACAGCAGCCAACAAAGGTGGTGTCCTGGGCTTCTCGGAAATCCTCACCTCCCAGAAGGGACATAAGTCTGCGCCTTAGAGGGGTGGGCACCTCAGAGAGTGTGGGGCCACTGGTCATTGGAGTGTCGTGGGAAGAGACCACTGGAGGGTCTGGCACCCTCTGATTGCAGGATAAATTCTCTATCTGGCCTTCAGGGCCCCTCACCTTATCTCAGAGCTCTTCTCCCCCATGGATGCTGGGCATCCCCTCCTGCACCTCTGCTCGGTCCCGGGCTTTCCTATCTCCATCCAGCAGCAGCCATGGCCCCCAGGAAGCCTTCTTGACACCTCCAGCTGGAAACCCACCCCTCTCTAGGCCTCATCACCCTGGGCCTCTGTGGATGCATTTTCATGGTCTGCCTCCAAAGAAAACTGTGGGGGTGGGGGTGGGGGGAGTGAGTGTGTGTGTGTGTGTGTCTGCAAATTTGGCACCTGCCCCTGGAATTTTGCTCCACTCCCAGAGCCTCGGTTGTGGGACCTGGGCTCCCCTTCAGTATCCTCGTCCTTCTTTGGGTGTCCCTTACCTTCCTTTCCTGCTGCCTACAGAATGGAGCCACGGAACCCGTGGCACATGACTCTGACCTCCTGCAGGCTCTGTGGTGAAGGGCCACGCTGTGGGCTGCCTCCCCACCTGCCTCTGCAGAGCCTGAGCTGTGGCCGCGTGGCCTCCTTGGCCTCCACGCCCTGCCACTGGTCCTGGCCCCACCCTTAGGGCTGGCTGAAGCCTGATTCCACTACTAATCCACAGTGTCACCTTGGCCCCCTCAGGTGGCTTTTGGCCCTCCTCCACAGAATGGGATCAGGGAGCCAAACAGCCAAGGCAGCGGAAGCAGGGTGGTGCCCCCCCCACCCCATCAAGACCACCCAGGTGCAGTCCTGGCCCGCCACCTAGTGGTGTGACCTCGGACCTTAGACAAGCCACGGCCTTCGTGTGCCTCTCTTCTCCTGTGTAAAACAAGGAAATTAAAGGTACTTATTTCTGGGGCGCCTGGGCAGCTCAGTCAGTTAAGCGTCTGCCTTCAGCTCAGGTCCCATGGTCCTGGAATCGATCCCCTGCATTGGGCTCCCTGCTCAGCTCTGCTCCTCCCCCTGCTTGTGCTCTCTCTCTCAAATAAATAAATTTTTCTTTAAAGATTTTATTTATTTATTCATGAGAGACAGAGAGAGAGAGGCAAAGGAAGAAGCGGGCTCCCCAAGGAGCAGGGAGCCCAATGTGGGGCTTAATCCCAGGACCCCAGGATCATGACCTGAGCCGAAGGCAGATGCTTAACCATCTGAGCCACACAGGCGCCCATGTGAGACTGACTTTCTTCTAGGGGAGGGTCACCGCTCCTCCCAACGCTGGTGCCGCCCGAGGACAGGGACAGTGGTGGACACCTTGGGATGTAGTGGGTCCTAAGAGAAGATGGATACACTGAAGGAATCAATGAAATCAATAAACGATTCAGCTGAGGTATGGAGAGGACCACCTGTGTCCTATCAAGAGGGAACCGATTGTCAGGGTCGGGAGAGGAGTGGGTGAGGGCGAACACAGAATCAGATGCAGCCCTTTGGAAGCCGTGCGGTCCTGACCCTTGTGAGCAGTGCATGGGGCCCAGTAGCCAGGTTTGCTGGCCCAGCCTCTCCCTGGGAAGCTGAGGTTCAAAATCCAGGTAACTAGGGACGCCCGGGTGGCTCAGTTGGTTAAGCGTCTGCCTTCTGCTCAGGTCATGATCCCAGGGTCCTGGGATCGAGTCCCGTATCGGGCTCCCTGCTCGGCGGGAAGCCTGCTTCTCCCTCTCCCTCTGCCTGCAGCTCCTCCTGCTTGTGCTTGCTCTCTCTCTCTTCTCTCTCTCTGACAAATAAATAAATAAAGTCTTAAAAAATAATAATAAAAAAAAAAATCCAGGTAACTAGCAAGCAAGGGAGTGTGGTGGGTGTGGGCCGGGAGAGGGAGCCAACCTGGTGCTCTGGAGGAGGGGAGAAGCCACACTGTATCTGGGGTCGGGCAGGTGAGTCAGAGCTGGGGGGCTTTTGGCTGTGGAGGAGAGCATTTCAGGGGGATGTGGGGACTGACAGACACCAGTAGACAGGGATTTGAAGGGGCCAGCTGGTAGGACCACTCCATCAAGAATGGTCTGGGGGCCCAAATCAGGGATTCACCCACCAGGCAGGCCTCGGTGTCTCTGCAGTCAGGGAGGACATAGCGTGGGCTCTCAGGGAGCAGGGGCAGGGAGGCAAGCTGGAGTACCACTCCCAGGGAGCAGAGCCCAGGCCCATAGGTCACCCAGGAGCTCCCTGGGGAGGCAGAGGAGAGTCCAGGCCAGATGCATCCTTGATAGAACCCTGCCTATACCCCTCGTTCCCTTGCTCCATGCCTGCAGAGCGTCTGCTTTGTCCTGTGCTTCTTCCTAACCAGCTCGAGATCAGGATGTCAGCCCAGGAGGGCGCCCAAAAGAGAGCCAGTGGGGCAGAGTTTCTCCTCTCTCACAGTGTCATCACCATTTCCCCAGAGACCTAGGCCCAGCCTCTCCCTGTCTTGAAAAAAGAAGGCTCTGAGGCTTGCACCCAATCTCTCCATCACCATCACCACCCCCCCAACCAGCACCACCACCGTCCCTGCCCTGTGGAGCCTCACCAGGCAATTCACACTCAGATGGGAAGGCTAATGACAGCCTTAACCCAAACTAGGAGATTTCAAGCCACAGGACTTAAAAAATCATTTGAGGACAGAAAGACTTACTGGTGTCCCCAAGCCCCCATGCCGCTGGTGTTGGTTGCCCAAGTGTGGCCTGTCCCATCAGGATCCCCAGGCCTGGGAAGATGGCTGAGGTCACTATCACAAAATCATCTCATACCATACACAAAAATGAATTCAAAATTGATCCTCAACATACATGTAGGGGTACCTGAGTGGCTCAGATGATTAAGCGTCTGCCTTCGGCTCAGGTCATGATCCCAGGGTGCTGGGATCGAGCCTCGCATCGGGCTCCCTGCTCCACGGAAAGCCTGCGTCTCCCTCTCCCACTCCCCCTGCTTGTGTTCCCTCTCTTGCTGTGTCTCTCTGTCAAATAAATAAATAAAATCTTAAAAAAAATACATGTAAAATTTAAAACCATCAAACATTTAGGAGAAAATCTTTGCAATGTTGAGATAGACAAAGATGTCTTAGGGCACAAGAAGCATTAATCATACAAGATAAAATTGATATATTGGATTTAGCAAAATAAAAATTTCTGCTCTTAAAAAGACACTATTAAGAACATAAAAAAGGCAAGTTACAGACTGCAAGAAAATATAGGCATTACATATATCTGACAAAATACTGACGTCTAAAACGTATGAAAAATGTCCTCAACTCAAAAATAATAAGATAACCTAATTAAAATGGTGAACACTAGGAGAATATCTAGGTGACCGACCATGGGTTTGGTGATGCCTTTTTAGATACAACACCAAAGGCACGATCCACAAAAGAAAGAAGCTGGACTTCCTTAAAACTAAAAACTTCTGCTCTGTGAAAGACACTGTCAAGAGAATGAAAAAAAAAACAAGCCACAGACTGGGAGAAAATATTTGCAAAAGACATATCTGATAGGGTCGCCTGGGTGGCTCAGTCGGTGGAGCAACAGACTCTGGTTTTCGGCTCAGGTCATGATCTCAGGGTCCTGGGCTCAAGCCCCACATCGGGCTCCTTGCTCAGTGGGGAGTCTGCTTCTCCCTCTGCCTTGTCCCACCTCGTGCACACATGTGCTCTTTCTCTTTCTCTCTCTCAAATAAATAAATAAAATCTTAAAAAAAAAAAGCATATGAAGAGTAGCTCCACATCATATGTCATCAGAGAAATGTAAATTAAAACAACAATAAGATATCACTAGCAGCTGTTAAATGGCCCAAATCCAGAACACTGACACCACCAAATGCTACAGAGGATGTGGAGCAACAGGAACTCTTGTTCATTGCCACTGGGAATGCAAAATGCTACAGACACTTTGGAAGACAGTTTGGCAGTTTCCTACAAAATAAAGTATACTCCTACCCTATGATCCAGCAGTCATGCTCCTTGGTATTTACCCAAAGGAGTTGAAAACTTATGTTGACACAAAAAGTTGCACACGGATGTGTATAGCAAATTTATTGATTATTGCCCAAACTTGGAAGCCACCAAGATGTCCTTCACCGGGTGAGTGGATAAATAAACTGTCGTATATCCAGACAACAGAATATTATTCAGTGCTAAAAAGAAATGGGCTAGCAAGCTGTGCAAAGACACAGAGGAAACTTAAATGCATATTACTAAGTGGAAGAAGCCAATCTGAAAAGGCTACATACTGTTTGATTCCAACTATAGAACATTCTACAAAAGGTAAAATTATGAAGACAGCAAAAACTCAGTGGTTGCCAAGGATCAGTGGGAAGGGAGGGATGACTAGGCAGAGCAGAGAGGATTTTTAGGGCAGTGAAAATACTCTGTATATATCACAATGGTGGTGCATGTCACTCTACATTTTCCAACCCAGAGAATGTACAGCATGGCCTTATGGATGTTAATGATGCGTCCATGTAGGTTCATGCATTGTAACACATGGACCACTCTGGTAGGGGGATGTTGATAATAAAGGAGGCCCTGCATGTGAGGGGGTAGGAGGTATATGGGAAATCTCTGTATATTCCTCTCCATTTTGCTGTGAAATGAAAACTTCTCTGAGAAATATAAAATCTCTTAAAACGTTTTTAAGATTGATTTATTTATTTTAAAGGGGTGGGGAGGGGCAGACAGAGAGGGAGAGGGAGAGAGAGAATCCCAAGCAGACTCCCTGGCTGGTTGCAGGCCTCAATCCCACGACCCTGAGATGGTGACCTGAGCCGAAATCAGGGGTGGGTCGCACCCAGGCACCCCCCAAAATAAAATCTTAAAAAAAAAAATAGTGGACAGGCTCTCCCTGTGCTCTGTGAACATGGTGGCAGCCTCGGGGAGAGCCCTGCTGGGAGGAGCAGTTGGGGGCTGCTGTGATGGCCCCTGGCAGGCCCCCCCCCCCCACCCGGAGTGTGACTTTAGCTTCTGTTGCAATCAGGGCGCTGGCGTCGGGGAGCACTGGTGGCTGGCGAGGGCCAGAGGTTGCGGCTGGCAGAGGTAGAGACGGGCCCAAAGGCAACCTGGAGCTCCTCCTCACGCAGTCGCTGGAAGGACTTGGAGTCTGGGGTGACCTGGTCTCGGGGAAGAAATCTTTGAGCTGGAATCCACTACTGCCTCAAGGTCTGTCTGTATAGGCATCCCGTGCCACGGAGAAACCGGGTGAGGAGGAGACATTGCCGAGACAAGAAGGAAACTTAAGATCCAGAGCAGGGCAGGTGAGCTGACAGGGAATTTCTGAGAAGCTGTCACCTGGAGGTGGGGATGAAGAACAATGTCAAATGGGAACTCAACCCGCCATTTCTTCAAAAATCCTGGCATTGTGGTCAGCCCACGCGCATTAAAGTTATCAGAAGAGGGGCGCCCGGCTGGCTCAGTCGGTGGAGCGAGCAACTCTTGATCTCGGGATTGTGAGTTCAAGCCCCACGCTGGGTGTAGAGATTACTTAAAAATAAAATCTCTTTTCTTTAAGCTCTTTTTTTACAAGATTTTATTTATTTATTTACTTACTTACTTATTTGTCGAGAGAGTGAGCGCACAAGCAGGGGGAGCAGAAGGCAGAGGGAGAAGCAGACTCCCCGCTGAGCAGGGAGCCCGATGCGGGGCTCGAACCCGGGACCCTGGGATCATGACCTGAGCCAAAAGAAGATGCTTAACCGACTGAGCCACCCAAGCATCCCAGTTGTGTTCTTTTTGTTTAGTTTTTAGTTTTTTCAGTTACAGTGATACAGTATGGTACTACAGTTTATTTTATGCAGTTACGATTTAGTATTGCACCTTTATGTTTGCTCACACTTCTCTCAACTGCAAATGGTGCTATGTATGGTCTTTAAGTATTTATGTGCATAAGTTGTTTTTTTTTTAAGATTTATTCATTCATTTATTTTTTTAAAAAAGATTTTATTTATTTATTTGACAGAGAGAGAGAGAGAGATAGCAAGAGCAGGAACACAAGCAGCGGGAGCAGCAGAGGGAGAGGGAGAAGCAGGCTTCCTGGCGAGCAGGGAGCCCGATGCCGGGCTCAATCCCAGGACCCTGGGATCATGACCTGAGCTGAAGGCAGATGCTTAACCGACTGAGCCACTCAGGCGCCCCATCAGTTGTTTTTCTGTTCTTTTTCTGAAAGGGGGCAGGACAGCCCTACTCACACCTGCTACCCCACTGGGGTTACCAAGACCACCCCTCCACTCACCAGTGCCCTGGCTTAGACAATCACTTATAGGGTTATAGTCAACCCACTGCAGGGCTCCTCATGGCCCCGACTTGTCTCCTTGGCAGGACAAAGTCAGGTGTGGCCCTCTGGCATCTCTCTCCCTCCCCAGCCTGACCAGACCACCTCCTGCCCCGCTACAGTGCTCTGTGTGTCTCAAGCATCCTTAAAGCAGGGGTGTCTGTGGGCACAGGGCCTGGAAGCCCCCACAGGAGCCATGTGGCAGGACACAGGCCACTCATGGCAGCTCTCAGCCAGGAACACACACACACTTGCCCAAGGACTTCCAGAAAGCCCTCCGCAGACAGACCTGCAGAATGACCATTTCCAGGAAGGAGATCCTCCCCGGTTAATCCCATTATGTCAATGCTCATATACACGTACAGCAGTCTCAATCCTCCTAGCAGGCCTCATTTTATAGATGAAGAGTCAGAAAACCGAAGCATTTAGGTCTATACTTGACATTCCCAGTTGGAAGTCCAAAGGTAGGTCTGCCTGCTAAGTTGTGTACGTAAGTTTTGATAAATTTTAACTTCTTTTTAAAAAACATTTATTTATTCATTTGAGGTGTGGAGGGGCAGAGAGCATCTCAAGCAGACTCTGAACTGAGCCTGGTGCCCCATGAGGGGCTCTATCCCATGACTCCGAGATCACAACCTGAGCTGCAACCAAGAGTCAGATGCTTAACTGACTGAGCCACCCAGGCACCCCAAATTTTAACTTCTTTAAAAAAATAGTGGACCAAAGATTTGAACAGATTCTTCACAAAAGACACATGAATGGCCATGTTGAGCACATGAAAAGATACTCAACTTTATTATGATGAGCATTATGATGATTAGTCATCAGGAAAATGCCACCATTAAATCACAATGATATGCCATTATAGAGCCTGCAGCATGGCTAAATTAAAAAGATGGACAATACAAAGTGCTGATGAAGCTCTATAGCATCCACAACTCTCATACGTTGCTAGTGGGCACTTAAAACAGTATAATCAGGGATGCCTGGGTGGCTCAGTCGGTTGGGCGTCTGCCTTCAGCTCTAGTCACGGTCCCAGAGTCCTGGGATCAGGTTCCCTGCTCAGTAGGGAGTCTGCTTCTCCCTGTGACCCTCTCCCTTCTCATGCTCTCTCTCTCAAATAAATAAAATCTTAAAAAAAAAATAAAACAGTATAATCATTTTGGAAAAGTTTCTTCTATAGTTTTGTTTTGTTTGTTTTTCTTCTATAGCTAGACATATATTTACTATTTTTTAAAGCTTTATTTTTTAATTCATTCATTCATTCATTCATTTTTTGGTGGGCAGCAAAGCAAGGTTTATTGAGCAATAGTAAAGTTTATTAACCGATAGAGTACAAAGCTCCCAAAGAGGGAGGGGACCAGTGAAGGTTGCCCTTAAAGCTTTTATTTATTTATTTATTTATTTATTTATTTATTTATTTATTAAAGCTTTAAGTAATCTCTACTACCAACGTGGGGTTTAAACTCATGACCCAGAGGGACACCTGGGTGGCTCAGTTGGTTGAGCGTCTGCCTTCGGCTCAGGTCATGATCCTGGAGTCCCGGGATCGAGTCCCGCATGGGGCTCCCCGCTTAGCGGGGAGTCTGCTTCTCCCTCTGACCCTCCCCCCTCTCATGCTCTCTCTATCTCATTCCCTCTCTCAAATTAAAAAAAAAAAGAAAATCTTAAACTCACGACCCAGAGATCGAGTCACACATGATCAAGAGTCACACACTCTACTGACTGAGCCAGCTAGGCACCCCTAAACATACATTTGCTATTAAACTCAGCAATTCATTTACCCAAAAGAAATGAAAACATTTGTCTACACAACAACTTGTGCAGGAATGTTTATCGCAGCTGTATTCATGATGGCCAAGATTCAGAAACAGCCCAAAATGCCCAACAACAGGTAAATGGTAAACAAATTATGATACATCCATACAGTGGAATACTGCTCAGCAACACAAAGGAATAATGCTAATACATGTGACAACATGCGTGAAGCTCAAAAACTTTATTTGGAGCAAAGCCAGACACAAATGCATACATATAGTATGGAATTATATCAAACTCTAAGAAAAAAAGTAAATGTGAACTATTGTGGCAGATGGCAGGTCAGTGGGTGCCTGGGGCAGCAGGTGGGGGGCCTACAGATTACGGAGGGGCATGAGGGACCCGTTGGGGTGATGCGAATGTTCTACTTTGATTGTGACAGTGGTTTCATGGCCATATACATCTGCCAAAATTCATCAAATGTATACTTTTTTTTTTTAAGAGGTGGAGGTTGGGGAAGGGCAGAGGGAGAGAGAGAATCCCAAGCAGGCTCCATGCCCAGTGTGGAGCCTGACGTGGGGCTTGATCTCACAAGCCTGAGATCATGACCTGAGCTGAAGTCAAGAGTCGGACGCTTAACTGGCTGAACCACCCAGGCGCCCCAAGATTTTATTTTTAAGTAATCTCTATACCCAACATGGGTCTCAAACTTACAACCCGGAGATCAAGAGTCGCGTGCTCTACCAACAGAGCAAGCCAGGTACCCCCAGAAAATTTTTTTCTGGCCACCCTTCTCAAACTAGGTCAAGCTCCCTAGTATGCACACACTTCAAATCTGTATTTTTCTCTCACTGCATTTCCCTGAGTTTGTGATTGTTTTTATTGGTTTCTGCCGGAGTCCAGCTCCAGCTGGGGTGGGTCTCTCGTAGGAAAGGACGGCGTCGGCGAATGAGGAGACACAGACACAGGATCAGGTTGCAAGCATCTCCTCCTGACAGCCTCGGAGGAACTTTATTTATATGTTAGGATATTTTTGTTTTTCCAAATCTTAGATCATTTTCTGGATTACAGCCATAGCCTTCTTTCATTTTTCCTTTGTAATGATTAACATGACCTTTGTTGATTTCTGCTTATTGGCTTTTGCTAAAGCTAAAAAACAGTTCGCAAAGAGAAAGGTGCTAGACAGAGCGTGACCGTCTGGTTACTTTGTTCTATAGAAAGTAATTCTTCATGGAATTAGTTTCATTATGATTGCTTAGATAGGCGTAACTAAGATGAGTAGTCACTTTATCATGAAACCCCAGAAATATTCCCACAATTATAAAGATTGCCATAAACAAAATGAA
>NW_023270773.1:2345708-2516998 GCF_011800145.1 Mirounga leonina | reverse complement strand
CCCAGAAATATTCCCACAATTATAAAGATTGCCATAAACAAAATGAAAGAGAATAGCAGGAGCCAGCTGTGGAGTCTCCTTTTTCAGGATCGTTCCCCATACTTGGACTTTGTCAAACAGCATGAATAGCTTGGCTCGCGCCAGGTTTCCTGTTAACTGCCTCTAGACAGGGAGCCACCAGCAGGTCCTGATCCCACCTCTCTGGCTCACCACGGATTGCTAAGCACCGGGCACAAAGCCTGCATGCAGTAGGTGCTTAATAAGCCCTTATTAAACAAATGGATGCAGGAACTAGGGAATGCAGAGGGCCAGGACCCTCGGCAGGAAGCAAAGGAGACAGCAACAGCTGGATCTGGGCCCTCACCGTACCTACAGAGTTACAGCTCTGTGGACAGGATGACTTCTGGGCCTGTCCACTCAGGGCCCTGGCTCTGCCGGGAGAAGTTGAGTCTGTGCAATTCCTCAGAGATCTCCAGGAAGGTCTTGCCTTTGGTCTCAGGGAGGAAGAAGCCAGTACAGATGGCCCCCCAGACACAGACACCGAGGAAAGGCATATAGAGAAAGTGGGACAAGCCCTCCTACGGGTGAAAAGAGACCCGGAGACCTGGTGTGGCCATGTTCAGCCACAGACTTCTGTGGCCTCATGACAGGTGGTGATGAGGGATTTGTCCAACTTGGTTCAGATGAGTCCCGACCACTCCAGCCTCAGGCTCCCTGGATGGAGACCTCCCGCTGACAGAGGTAAAACCTAAGGCCAGGGCCTCAATGCTGGGGGAAGGCGGGGCAGGCCTACCTTGAGGAAGGGAAACCCCAGCCCGACCAGGAAGAGCAAGGTCCACACAAGCGACCCGCTGACCATATAGGCAGCAGGCCGGGCCTTCTGGTCAAACAGCTCCGCGGCCAGAATCCCTGTCACTCCGGCTAGAGGGAGGAGCGGGGACAGGGTGCTGCCAGCCAGGACTCCCTGCCCAGGCTTCCCCCCACCTTGTCCCTGACATGGGAGTGGGGACCCCTTGGCCTCCTCCAGCCACCCCCCCCAGAAGCCTCAGTACAGGTAGGCTGGGGGGAGGGACATGCAGGTGACACTGCATTCACATCCACCCATCATGCACTCAGACATTCGAGTTCCTTCCACAAAGCCCAAAGCCCAGGGTTCCTGGGGCCCACTCACCGGGGCCAATGCCAAAGCTGAGGATGAAGGCAAAGACGCAGGACATGGCCAGGTAGGGCATCCAGGAGAAGGAGCTCTGTAGTAAAGGGGCAGAGGGGGTGCAGTGAGGTGGAGATCAGGCTGCCCCAAGCCGCAACCCTCACGTCCAGCCCACCTACCCGCAGGCACAGGGCCGCTGTGAAGATACTTCCCCAGCAGGCCATCAGGCTGTACCCTCCTATCAGCAGCACACGGCGGCCCACCCTCTCGATCAGCACACACTGCAAAGGAAAGGAGCCCTGGTCACTGACCCCCGCCCTGGAAGCTTCCCTTGGTTTAAAGGCGAGCAGTGGGAAGCTGGTGGTGTGGGGAGGGGGGGCAGTTAGGAGCAGTTGATTGCTTCAGGAGATTAAGACACTATTAATTTTTTTTAAGACTTTATTTATTTGAGAGCGAGAGTGAGCGAGAGAGCACGAGCTGCGGGGAGGGGCAGAGGGAGAGGGAGAAAAGCAGTTTCCCGCTGAGCAGGGAGCCCAACAGGGGGCTCAATCCCAGGACCCTGAAATCATCACGATCGGAAAGCTGAAGGGCAACCGACTGAGCCATCGAGGCGCCCCTATTAATTTTTTAATTATTAATTTGGTCACTCCATTCAGTTTCCTCATCTCAAAAAGGTGTGTTAAGGGCACGGTCAACAGTTGGTGCTCAATAAATGCTAGCTAAGTCGCCCCACTTGAGCATAGTGACCTGGAGTGGAAAAGGGCTCAAGGCAGAGGACTTAAGTCCTCCGAGAGTCAGGCCCCCCAACCCCCCCGCAGGGCTGATAGAGGGTCAGCCTGAGCCCAGGACAAACTCACACTGAGGCAGGCCGCGAGCAGCTCGCAGCTCCCAGTCCCCAAGACGGCGTACTGGACCTTCCCCTCGGGGATCCCGGCCTCCCGGAACACGGAGGAGGCGTACGCGTACACCTGGAGACGAAGGGCAGAGGGGCGCGGGCTGCCAGTGGCCTGCGGCCCCGCAGCCTCCTGACCCGGGGCGGGGGACGTGGCGGGGTGCCTCACTGAGTCGTTCCCGCAGAGCTCCAAGGCACTGGCCAGCACCACGAGGCTCGTCACCTGCCTCCGCAGGCCGCGATCCTGGAACAGCTCCCATGGGCGCCGCGCGCGCTGGCCCTCGCAAGCCGCGCGCTCCTCCTCCAGCTCCGCCAACTCCCCCGCCACGTCCGCGCTGCCCCGCAGCTGCTGCAGGGCTGGGGCGGGGGGGAGAGGGTGCTGAGCCCCACTTCCCCCAGCCCCTCTTTGGTCCCCCGCAGTGAGCTCCCACCATCAACTCTGTTCTCTCTCTCTCTGGGGCCCCCTGATCAGATGGGGATGAGCTTCCCCTGTCCCTGTCATTTCAGGGCATCACGGACCAATAAAGGCTTTAGGAGCTCGGGGTTCTGCGGATACATCAGACCAGACACGATTGCGGCAGATTGCCATTATCCAACGTCCCCAATTCTCCATCCGTCCCTGTATCCAGGCCCTCTGCTAGGTGATTTTTGCAGTGGTCCCTACCAAAGGGGCAAGTATGTATCCCGCCCCTTGGCATTGGGCTGTGCCATGTGACTCGCTCTGGCCAATAGAATGAGGTTGTAGGGAGGGTATGCAAATTTCAGCCCAAGCCTTAAGAGACCTTGCTCATTTCTTCTTGCTCTTCTCCCATCATCATACAAAGGTGTGGTGGGGCTAGCCCACTGGTCCCAGAAAGAGCAGAGAAGGCCCAGCTGGGACCCTCCTAAATTAGCCAATGCCCAGCAGACCTGCATGAGCGACCAAGACCAGCAGAGCCACCAGCCAGGCACAGCCTACATCAGCCAAACCCAGGGAACTCACAGAGGCTTGAACTAAGTGATTGCTTCTTTGATTTGCCACTGAGACATGATTATTAGGCAGCAACAGAAAACTGATGACTTAATTAATGGGTACCAGGAGGGGTGCTACCATACTAGGACCTGTAATCTATGGTACTGATTCCAATACCAGGCAGAGATGGTGAGGAGGCTAGAAAAATAGATGCCTGGGTATGCCAAGCAGTATTGAGGAAGAAAGAAAACAGACCTCATGAATTCCTGGACTCGAGGGAAGAGATCCCTATGTGGTGAAAGCATGAACTGATTGCTTTTAGCTGAGTATTCCAAGCTTACTATAAGAGAAACATGAAGGGCGCCTGGGTGGCTCAGCTGGTTAAGCGTGAGCCTTTGGCTCAGGACATGATCTTAAGGTCCTAGGATCAAGCCCCGCATCAGGTTCCCTGCTCAGCAGGAAGCCTGCTTCTCCCTCTCCCTTTGCCTGCAGCTCCCCCTGCTTGTACTCTCTCTGTGTCTGTCAAATAAATAAATAAAATCTTAAAAAAAGAAAAAGAAAAACATGAGCTCAAAAAGACCTTCAGAGGGAACAAGATTTAATTAAATTTAACTTATTCCGAACTCACTAGGTTGGTTTAATAAAAAATGAAAAAAAAAACCCACAAAAAACAAAAAACAAAAAAACCTGTTTCTTATCTCTAGCCCCTCCAGTTAGCAAAAAGAGTTCCACATTAAGTTATGGCCTGAAAGCAAAAATCAAATCCAGAGCCCTGCCACTGAGCCATGGACTCAGGGTAACAACCAAATTAAAGGTGTGGCTTAATGCCAGCACCTCATAGACCCTCATGGCTGGAAAAGGAGCATTTGGAGGGCTTAAGGGTGTTGGTCCCCAGCAGCCTGACATGCCCCAAATTCCAGTCATTCGGTCTCAAGAGGGAAGCAGGTCTCAAAAAGACTTGTGGATGTGGCTTTTGGGCACATCAGTCAAATACATAGAAGAATCACATCGTTTTTGAGAAAATTATATTGACAAAAACTCCACCAGCCCCGGGGAAAAGGGACTAAGACAATTTGAAATATAAAGACTTGTGTGCCCCAACTTTCTATGAGCACATTTGCAATGCCCTCTTCAGAAGGTGTTAAGGAAGGCTAACTCAGAGGGCAGAAGCCAGAACCTGGGGACACCACAGCCCAGGGGGCCCCTCCCAGGGAGCAGAGCCAGAACGTGATCATGGAACATTCCCTACCAGCAAGGCAGGGAGGTCTGGCACCATCTTCCCAGGAGCACCTAAGCATTAAGGACTGGTGATGGCTTTCTGCTCCCTTTGAAATGAGGCTGAGTTCTGGTTACACCATCCCACCTTCACCATTGTGTGTTGAGTTCAGAGGGGCAGAAGACTTGTGTTTTTAGCTCCTAGGTCTCTGGATCAAGAGAAGGCACATATAGACTTGATATGATCTTAAGATCTGGGGCTACAAGACGGATGCCATGATTGGATGAGACTGTGGGGGCCCCAGATGACACTGAGCATGTTTTGCACAGGGCAGGGCTATCAGTAATAGCTGCGGCCACAGTGGCAAGCTGAGAAGGTGCATGAGTGGGCCCTGGTCTTCACCTTTCTCTGAATCCACACCCTTTGCCATGTGAGAGGATAGGCCGTTGATTTTCCCATCCCTTGACTTTGGGTTCAGTGACATGGCTGATGGCCTGTTCATGGGCACGGGGAACACAGATTTGCAAAATGCTTGTGCAACTGAATCTGCTTTCTTGGGCCTCTGCCATCACCTTAATAAGAACATCCCCAGGCTAGCCCGTTGGTACCAAAAGTGAGAGAGGCGTGTGCAGCAGAACTGAACAGCTTGGGCCCAGACCAGCCTGGACTGGCTCACCGGCTGATTCCCAGACACCATGAGCCGCCCAGCTGAGATCAGCAGTCATGCAGCCAGCCCAGCAAGCAAATGAGTAGAAGACACAGTAATGGATTATGTTAAGCCAGAGATTTGGGTATTGTTCTTGGGCATCATTACCATGGCCATAGCTAATGAGTCAGCCCATCGGCACCCAGGTGACACAGTGTTTCATCTTGCGTATGTGGTAGAGGGGAGGGTTCTTTACTGGCACCATCCTGCAGTTCCTAGATGTCAGGGGCCGGGTCTGCTCTGTCCCGCTGGCTTGGCACTTAGGACAGCCCCTTGGTAAAGAGTTTTTGGGTTTTTTTGTTTGTTTTTTTTTTTAAGATTTTATTTATTTGAGAGAGGGAGAGAGAGCATGAGTGGGGGGAGGGGCAGGCGGAGAGGGAGAAGCAGACTCCCCGCTGAGTGCAGAGCCCGACTCGGGCTTGATCCCAAGACTCTCAGATCATGACCTGACCGGAAGTCAGACACTTAACCAACTGAGCCACCCAGGCGCCCCAATAAAGAGTTTTGAAGAGAAGGATGGATGGCACAAAAGTGAGGGACAGCTTTTCCCTGATAAATGAAATCCAAGAAATGGGGATTCACATGCTCCAGACAGATGTGCCCCTGGGTCAAGGGTGGTCTGGGGACCCAAAGTCAGGGACTCACCTGCCAGGCAGGCCTCGGTGTCTCCACGGTCAATGAGGAGGTAGCGTGGGCTTTCAGGAAGCAGAGGGAGGGAGGCAAGCTGGAGCACCCCAGGCACCAGGCAGCTAGCCAGCAGCAGGGGCCAGGCCCCTGGGTCACCCAGGAGCTCCCTGGGGAGACAGAGGAGAGGCTGGACCAGGCGCTTCTTTGCCAAGACCCTGCCCACTTGCCCCCTAATCCCCTGACCTCCCCACCCCGCACCCTCCAGTCCCCTGCCTGCCTGCCCTCCTGAGGGCAGAGGACCTGTATTGCTCTCTGCTTCTTTCTAACCAGTTCTGGGTCTGGACACCAAGATCCCTCCCATCCCATGGCCATGACCCCACCTTATCTGTAGCAACTCCTCTTCCCAGGGTTCCAGGCTCTGCCCTCCCCTCTCTTTTCTGGGATGACCAGGACATGCTCCCCTTTAAAAGCCCAAACCTTCACCTTCTCTCTTTTTAAGACCTGTTCTTTGCTCCCTGATCTAGAGAGGAGGGAAAATGCTGATTCACACTGGCAGGTAGTTGGCTAATACCCATTTTGTGTATTGGCCAGATGGGTGTAGACAGGATTTCAATACAAAGAAGATTTCTTAATTCAAAGAAGCAATGCCTTAATACACTTAATGAGAAATTTAGGCGAAGGGCTTTTTCTGGCCCCCCTCAAACTACTCAGGGCACATGGAGACAGGGTGTTTACCTGAGTCCGACCACCTGACCTATCACGATCCCCAGGGCAGCGAAGATGGCTGGGGTCATGGCCACGGCTCCTCGGAGCTCCTTGGGGGCACTTTCCCCCAGGTACATGGGCTGGACATTCATGCTCAAGCCTAGATGTGTGCACAGCCACTAAGTTTCAGAGTACTTTCTTTCCCAGGAATAAATAACTAATATAGACAGAGACACCTGGTGTATAAACAGTAGCAAGTCAAGAGGGGATTTGCTGATGGGTGTCCCTAAAAGCCCAGGTCGATGGGCTTCCTCACATGCCAAGCCCCTGAAACTGAGGAGCCCCTAACAGGCTACTCTGCCTCTATAGGGAAGATCTGAGAACTCATCCTTGTTGCCTTTGTACCTTGGCTGCCAGGAAGCTCCTGGCTTAGAGTGTGGCTCAAATACAGGATCTCTGTTAGCATGGGCTTGGGGATGCTTGTATCCACAGCCCTGTACAACTTTTTCATGTCTCTATAGCCACTTTAAGTGTCTAGTTATATGAGCCTTTTGAGATAAACCATAATCATTTTGCTAAAGAAGAGGTGGGCATGAATGAAAAACATGAAGAAAGAAAATGCATGAATGGATGAAAGAAATAAAGAGAACAAATGAATGAATAAATGGAATACATGAATGAGTGGGAATAGAGAGGCAGGATGAGCTGCCCTCCCTGCATACCTGCACTGACTCCCATGAGCAGCCTGCCCAGCACGATCATCTCAAAGGAGCCTGCTCTGCGGCTGAAGCCAAACAGGGTCGCCGCGGCCACCACGAAGATGTTATTCACCAGGAGGGACTTCTTCCTGGGGGGAAGTGGAATGCAGGCAAGAGAGGCTCAGATTCAGTCTGGGCGGGGGGACTCTCCCTGGGGACCCCCCCTTTGCAGCTCCAGCCAGCCCGGATCAGACCCGTGTGTGCACGTGTGTGAGATTCATCAAGGAGTCTAAGCTACTCTCCTTTCCACCCGCATCATAGCTTGAGATGACATTTGTATTTTATGCTTCATCTCTTCAGATGAAGCATTTCTTTCTTCCCACTCCTTTTTTTTTTTTTAAAGATTTTATTTATTTGACAGAGAGAGATAGCGAGAGCAGGAGCACAAGCTGGGGAGTGGGAGTGGGAGAAGCAGGCTTCCCGCTGAGCAGGGAGCCCGATATGGGACTCAATCCCAGGACCCTGGGATCATGACCTGAGCCGAAGGCAGACGCTTAACGACTGAGCCACCCAGGCGCCCCTTCCCACTCCTTTGTAAGATGAGAGGTCTAATGTCTGATTTCTCAGACTCAATAAAACTTTCAGAGTAAGGGAAGAGATGCATTGAAAGCCAAGTACAGTCCCCGCACATTTTCTTCCATGTATTATAGAGTCACTTCTCAGAACTTTCAGGATGGCTGGGTGGCCCATGCCTAGTTCAGCGGGACAGACTGCAGCCCAGGGAGTGGCCACTAGAAATGTCAGCTGCTCCACCATGATGAAGCCTCAGGTCTGGAGTTCCTGATACTGAGCACAGAAGTGCTGTCATACAGGGTACTCGGGAGAGCTCACTGTACAGACAGGGAAACTGGATCCTAGAGGAGGCCAGTCTTCTGCCCAAAGTCAGCGGCACACCGGCAAGAGAATCCAGACTAAAGCATAGATCTCCTGTGTCTAGAGAATGGAGAATGGCATAGATTATAGCAAACTTGGTCCAGGGGTAACTCCAACTGAAAACCACCTATGGTTTCCTCAGTGCTGTAAGTTAATAAAGTACTTCAGTTGTGGGGTATTTATTTGGTAAATACATTTTGCTCCATTTCCGTACACACACAATACCGGAAACGCTTAGCTTCCACCTAGCAGGGGCAGTAATACACCTTTACTGACCTGCCTGAGGATAGAGCAGCTCTCCAGCTCGGGGCCACGGTCCCTTCCACAGGGCATCCTGCTGGCCCACTTCTCTGATGACTATATACTGAAAGGACAGGGAGAATGAGCACCAGAAGAGTCCACTAGAGGTCTTGTAAGGCACAAACATGATAAAGAGTGGAAACTTCAAACGGAGCGGGCCGCCCCATCAGTGAAGTTCCCGAAGCTCACCGGACTAATGCACATCAGCCTATTTCCTCCAAAGTGCATGAGAAATCACTGCCACCCCTCTAAGAAGGAAGGGCAAACCTCAGAGAGCTCCTTCCCATTTTAGAGAGAGTACGTACCACCCTGGGTGTCACGCTCTGGCACATAAACCAGGTAACTTGGAAACCTGGCAGCTTCGAGTGGAGCTGAGCATGAAGAGTATCCTCCAGTGGGTCCACTCAGTGCAAAGAGCTCTGCCACTCGCCCCTTTAGACCTAGGAGAGCCTATGGTGCTCCGAGTGGCTGTGGCAGCCATCCAAAAGGAGACTCACAATGCAAGACCTAGAGCTTTGGGGCAAAGCCACTCTCCTTCAGTGAATTACCATCCTCTTAATTAGAAATAACCCTGGCCTGCGTGCCTGGGTGGCTCAGTCAGTTAAGCGTCTGCCTTCAGCTCAGGTCATGATCCCAGGGTCCTGGGATCGAGCCCCGCATCAGGCTCCCTGTTCCACGGGAAGCTTGCTTCTCCCTCTCCCACTACCCCTGCTTGTGTTCCCTCTCTTGCTGTCTCTCTGTCAAATAAATAAATAAAATCTTAAAAAAAAAAAAAAAAAGAAAGAACCCTGGCCTTGTCGGTAGTCCCTACCCCAGCCCTGGTGGTTGTGTATCCATCACGCACTGCGTGCCATATGACACTCCTATGCTAAGGTGGGGTGTGCCCAGTAGCACTTGATCACTATTTCGGTGATGCCTCGTGTGGGCCCCAAAGGTTCTCACGAGCAAGTTACTCGTGTCAGCATGCCTACTTGACCATACTGCCACCCCTCCCCTAAGGCACACCAGGGGTCAGAGCTAATTCCTTCTCTTTTGCAGGAAGAGCCTAAATTTGTTTGGGAATGTGCCCTTACCCCTTAAGGTTCAGGTATGAACCCGACCATCTAACCCAGACTTGGTGATCTCATTCTCTATGCTAGTGACCTGGTGCTGGGCAATGAGACATGGCACCTTTTTTGAAAAGTTTTTTTTTCTTCTTCTTCTTTCTGATATAAAGCATCAGCCAGGAAGAAGTCCCCGTTCTGCTTGATAATGTTGCCTCTGGGTGAGGCACTATGGTAGCTTTCCAGACAAGACAAGGCTCTAAGTGGTCTCCCTCAGGGAGAGGTGAATACATATGATGGTGTATATGATGGGATGGTTGAGGAATGTTAGGAGGGGCACGTATAGAGCTGAATACACGGGAGAAACGTGTCTACGCGTGCAGGGTGGCTAGCAAAGGGGTGGACCGTGGTAGCCATTTGCTTTTTCTGCCCAGTACTGCTTCATGGTTGTAAATGTGTGACCCATGGTGGGTCGGTAACAATCTGTCTTCCTGGATTCTGAATCTTGAATGAAGACATTGGAGATAGAATGTAGTTGGAGCTAATGCACTCCAAAGGCATCCTCCCTGGGAGGATGGCCCAAAGCTCTGGCTGTTGAGATCCTCAGCACTGCCCTGGATCCTGCCGTTCTGAAGACCTGGCTTCTGAGTATTTCCTTTCATTCTATGAGCCGCTCCACCATCTTTCCAGTTATTACAATTTTCGATCAGATCAGTCCAAGCCTGTCTTTCTCTCTCTCTTTTTTAAAGTAGACTTTTAATTTTTTATTATATATATATTTTAAGATTTTATTTATTTATTTGACAGAGAGAGACACAGCGAGAGAGGGAACACAAGCAGGGGGAGTGGCAGAGGGAGAAGCAGGCTTCCCGCCGAGCAGGGAGCCCAATGTAGGGCTTGATCCCAGGACCCTGGGATCATGACCTGAGCCGAAGGCAGACGCTTAACAACTGAGCCACCCAGGCGCCCCACCTTAAGTAGACTTTTTAAAAAGTTTTATTTAAGTAGGCTCCCTGCCCAACATGGGGCTCAAACTCACAACCCTAAGATCAAGAGTCCCATGCTCCACTGACTGAGGCGGCCAGAAGTATGTATGTATGTATGTATGTATGTATGTATTTAGTATGAGCCTGTCTCTCTTGTTTGCACCCCAAGAACTGTCTCAGTTGGATACAGAGAGGGGAATGAGGCCTGAAGAGGACCTAGTTTATGGTCCAATAGCACTTGCCCACAGACATGGAACTAGAGACCAGGAGTCCTCTCTCCCTCAGAGCACAAGGCTCCTCCGTCTACCAAATCAGCTTAGACATATGACTTTTTTTTTTTTTTTTTAAGATTTTATTTATTTATTTGACAGAGAGATAGCGAGAGCAGGAACACAAGCAGGGGGAGTGGGAGAGGGAGAAGCAGGCTTCCCGCCGAGCAGGGAGCCCGATGCGGGGCTCGATCCCAGGACCCCGGGATCATGACCTGAGCCGAAGGCAGATGCTTAACGACTGAGCCACCCAGGCGCCCCTAGACATATGACTCTTGTGATGAAACCGCTGGTAGGGTAGGAGGCGGAGGGCGGGCAGAGGTGGCCTGGGCCTGGGCCTCAGGGCCTCTTCCTTCTCCCACATTCCTCAGCCTACAGACTGGGGCACCTCTCATCAAGGGGCCTCCGGGGCACACACAGAAAGCACTTACCTTCCCAGCACGACAGCCAGGGGCCCGGCAAGCAGTGCTCCAAAGAGGCCCCCCAGGGGGTACAGAGACACAATGAGGGACCACACCAACAGAACGAGGTGATCGGGCAGTGGCTGGCCGGTACGCACCCCCCATGTCTCGTTGATGAATTCCTGAATGTGCTGTGGACAGAGATGCCAGTCAGCCTCCCAGCGACAGGCTGGACAGGCTAAGCCTTCTCGCCCACAGGGCTCTTCCTCAGCAGAGAGCAGGCGCCAGGGCTCCCGAGCAAGACTCCGGTGGGGCAGGAACAGAGTCACCTGAGCTCCTCCTCTTTGAGGGCACCGGACAGATCTCCTTCACATACAGTGTCTCCTGGAGCCTGGTGCTGGCCAGTCTCTGTTTGCCCGTCAGAGTCCACGATCACCCCCCACCCCCCGGGCCCCTGCTTTTGGCCTAAGCATCCACCAGTATGGCTCACATCAGTGGGCCCCCTGCTGACTGGCTTTCTGTGGGGCTTGGCCAATGGTGAGCCCCAGCAGGACATGAGAGAGAGGCGGGAGGGGTGTTTGTTTCCGGGTCACCTCAGGCCGGGGGGTCACCTCAGGCCGGCTATGACACTCAACCAGGCGTCCTGGCTCCTCTCAAGGGGTCCTACGCCACACGGCTCTTTCCTTCCAGGTTCGGTAACCGCTCCTTCCACGTGTCCCTTTGGGGGTGGGGGATTAGGCCCAGAGAGGTGAAAGGACTTGTCACGGCCTCAGCCACAGGTCAGGGCTGCCGCGGGTGGTCAGGACACCCCAGGCCCCCACCCCCAGAGCTGCAGTTCTAGGTAAGTAAACAGAGGCCACAGGGTTAGGAATGACTGCACTCGGGGAAGACCTGGACACACTTCAGCGTCTGACTGGTCTCAGGCCTCCCAACAGGATGTGAGGGAGGACGTGAGGAGGGCAGCAGGTTTAGGGGTTGGGCCAGCTCTCCTCTGCTCAGGCCAGCTCAGGGTAATGACTGTCAGCCTGGTGCCTGCCAGGTCCCTCTGGGGGCAGGACCATCTAGGGGAGCTGGGACCAGGCCCAGCCTCTCCTGTCCCTGGCTGGAAATCCATTTGAGGGATTAGGAGGAGTCTCTGAGGCCAAGAAAGTCCCTTGGGCCAGGTCAGCGCCAGGCGCTGGGGGCACAAGGATGACTCAGACACTGAAAGCAAACCAGCAGGAGGATGATACGGGCCCCACACAACCAACATGCAACCTGAGTGGGGACAGCCCGCTTGAAGGCCTGGGGAGGGAGGGGCGACTTCCAGCTGGGGTGGGGTGGGGCTGTCGAAGGAAGGCTTCAGGATGGTGATGGTGTTTGCGTGGTCCTTGAGAGGCTTCTGCAGGGGCAGCAGAGAGGGCTTCCCAAGCAAAAGAGGCTTAGAGAGAGGGCTGTGTGCATTTGGGGAACTGCATTTAACTTGCTTTGCTAGTGGGGTTCAGGGAATGAAGGTAGGAGAAAGGTGGACAGGTTCTGATCTAAGGAGGCCTTGAACTTCAGGTGGATGAGTCTGTTCTTATCCCTATAGGTACTGGGGAGCCACAGAATGTTTTTGGGCAGGGGAGTGGCTTGGTCAAACTTTCGAGGCTGAAGGAAGGGAGGCCAGTGAGGAGGCTAAGCCAGGGATCTAGGTAGGAGAGACGGGTCCTGAACTGGAGGCATGGCAGAGACACGGGGAGAAATGGCTAGCTAGAGGTAGTTAGGAAGGGCTTGGTGTTTGGAGGCAGGGAGGCAGAGTCAAGGCTGGCCCCCAACCAGGCAAGCAGTAAAGTTATGCGCTGACATCAGGGACCCGGGAGGACATGCAGGTTCAAGGGAGGATGTAGAGCTGGGTTTGAACCTGGATCTGCAGGACCTGTGGGTCATTCAGTGAAGGTGGATGCATGGGGTGAAAGCACCACCAAGTGGATGCTGGCCTGAAGCCCCACAGCGGGCAGCCGTTAGCCCTCACCCTGCACCCACTGGGATGGTGATGGTGGGCACAGAAAATACATACCAAAGTTGGGGCATTGATGATGGAGAGGTTGTAGCCAAATTGAAAAGTCCCGCCAATGCCAGCCGCGCAGATGGTCAGGAGCAGGACCCTGCCCTGAATCTGAGGAGAGAGGGGAGGACACAGAATGGCCTTTAACAGCCTCCGCCTCGTTCCCAGGGCTCGAACCTAGCAATCATGGCCTTGCAATCTGTTTGAACCAGGCAGTGATGTTTCCACTGTGCAGCTGAGGCACAGAGGAGAGGGGTTACCTAGGTCACATGGCCGGCGGGTAGCAGAGGAACCCCAGGACCCCGCTGCCCCCTCCCCCCTCTCCCCCATCAGCATTTTCCCGAAATAGACAACAGTTCTCTGGCCCTCCATGCCAGGCGGGGCCTGCTGTGGTTCTGGAGCACAGAGCTCTGAGCTGGGGCCCTAGGAGAGTGAAACTCTGCCCCTGGAGTCCCCCCCCAGTCCCAGGGGCTTGCCCCAGCAAAACATGCTCCAACAGAGCGGCTGTGCCTCCTTCTCTCGCCTGCCAGCCCGTTCTGCAGTAAGGCTAACAGAAGGGGCCGCGTGGACCTGTATGTGTGGGGACTTGTGGGGCATATGAAGCAGCAGAATGGACGCAGCTGGTGGCCGTGCTTGGGTCCCAATGCAACCTCTGCCCCTACTCACTTGTCCTCACTCAGTCACTTCTTTGCTGGACCTGGAGATGATCATGCCTACCTCCAGGGGAGGGGGGGGGGAGGCAGCCAAGGTATACATGTGCCACACACACTTGGTACAACAGAGAACAGTTTTCATCCCCCTTAGAGATGGAGAGAGAACTCTCCAGAGTACCCAGCCATGAGAGCTCAGCACTCTGAGGTCTCATCCCTTTAGGTCAGTATATTTTTTAGGGATTCTCAATTTTTTAAATAAAGACTTTATTCATTTGTGTGTGTGTATGAGAGAGAGAGCACAAGCAGGGGGAGCGGCAGGCAGAGGGAGAGGGAGAAGCAGGCTCCCACTGAGCAAGGAGCCTGATGCGGGGCTCGATCCCAGGACCCTGGGATCATGACCTGAGCCGAAGGCAGACGCCTAACCGACTGAGCCACCCAGGTGTCCCGGGATTCTCAATTTTATTAATATTTTTCCTCTTCTAGTTTTTAATGACAAAACAACATGCTTGTTAAAATGTTCGAAAATTCAGTATATGCTGAAAGTTCTCCACTGACCCAAAGGCACAGCATTGAACTGCTCCTCTCAGATACTTTCCTAGGCATGCACAAAGTAGTTGACCACACAAAAATCAAATCGTTGATCTTTTCCTAGTAAATCACACCGCCTTTCTTGTTCTAGCAAATCATCCTGCAAATCTGAAGTCCTATAAGTCAAATTTATGACTTTTTAAGTACCTACATACAAGTTTCATGGCAGAAGGATGTTTGGCTAAAGATTTACAGAGGAATTTCCAGAACCTGAGGACTATTTATTCATTTTATCAAACACCCAGTGCCTGTCCCAGATAGGAGCTGAGCTAGGGGGCAGAAACAGCTGGGCCAAAAACTGATGTGCATTCTCCATTTGGTGAGATACTGTGCTGGCGGTGGGGAGGCTGAGGAAGAGGCTCTGGGGGGCAGGATCTTGCCAAAGATCTTGCCACAGGTCTACAGACAGGTCCAGCAGAGGACCTGCCCACAGATCCCATAAGGCCTAAGTAACTTCCTTCTGGAAGCCAGAAGAGGCAGCCAGGTGAGGACCCAGGACTCTGGTCTCACTGGAGTCACATTAAAGCTCCATGTGGGCTGCATGGAGGTGAGTGTTCCACTTAGATCTGCAGGAAGCAGCGAGAGAGGGGTGCCTGGGTGGCTCAGTCGGTTCGGCTCAGGTCATCCCAGGGTCCTGGGATGGAGCCCCTGCTCAGCGGGGAGCCTACTTCTCCCTCTCCCTCTGCCTGCCACTCCTCCTGCTTGTGCTCTCTCTCTCCCTCTCTCTGTCGAATAAACAAACACAATCTTAAAAAAAAAAAAAAAAAAAGGAAGCAGCAAGAGGTGACTGGCTCAGTTGGAAGAACATGCGACTCTTGATCTCAGGATCATGGGTTTAAGTCCCATGTTGAGTGTAGAGATTAGTAAATAAATAAACTTAAAAAAAAAAGAGAGACACAGAGCCTGATGACCATTAAGCCCATGGGGCAGGAGATGCTGGTGGGTCTCCAAGATAGCAGGAAATCTTTTTTAAAGATTGATTGATTGATTTGAGAGAGAGAGAGAGAACAAGCTGGAGGGGGAGAGGGAGACAGAATCTCAAGCAGAGGCCGTGCTGAGCGTGAGCCCCACTCGGGATTCGATCTCAGGATTCTGAGATCAGAACTTGAGCAGAAACCAAGAGTTGGAAGCTTAACTGTACCACCCGGGCGACTCAGGAAATTATTTGATTCACTGAGATCATGCATGGAGATTGCCTAGTCCTGTGCCTGATCATGAAAAGCATTTACAACATTAGCTATGATGGTGATTTATCAATTCAGTGAACAAATATTTCTTGCTTCCCTACTGTGGACAATAAACCAACTGTTCTAGGTGCTACTGATATAACCAGTGAAACAGGAGACAAAATCCGTGACCTCACAGAGCTTTCCTTCCAGCCAGGGAAGACGGGCAATAACATGAACAAGGAAATTACATAGTATGTCAGCTGGTGTGATGGAGACATAAAGCAGGGAAGGGGTGTGAGGGAATGTTTGGAGAGGGTGGCCAGGGAATACGCCCTGTGAAGGTCACATCTGCACAAGGACTTGAAGGACATGGAGGCATGTGCCATGCAGGTATTTGAAGGAAATCAGTGCAGGCTGGCAGAGGAGTGGCAACACTGGGGGTATGGGGGAGGGGGAAAGGGCATCCAAAGATGGGTGGTGGGTGGCGTGGACGTTCTCTTCTGGCTGCCCCCCATTTCTCTGTGAAGCAGGACATCAGGACAGCTCAGACGGAGCGTGGAGGAGGAAATGAAGGTTGGGGAGTGAGGCGAGAGTGGGAAACGGTCGCAGGAGGGGGCGAGGCGACCAGGACCGCAGTGCCCAAGGGCTGCTGCCTCCCCGGGCCTGTCCGACCCGCCAGAGGGCTCCAGAACAGCGCGGGCAGCGCGACGGCTGCTCGCGTGGGATGCTGCCGGGCCACGGTTCCTGCAGACACTTGACCCCATGCAACCTTGCACTGGCCCCCAGGCCATCCCTGCGCGCGACCTCCTGCTTATGCTCCTCTGAGCCCAGCACCTAACTCCACTGGGCAAACAAGCGCCAGCTACTTTTATACACTCCGTTAAGCCTTCCAGAGCGGCTGCGCCCGTGCATTCCCGCCGGTCTGCAAGCCCTCGTCTGAAACGCCTGGGCCGGGCGTGCTTCGGAATTCAGACCTTTCCCGATCGCAGGAGGGCATCGAGCACGTACACATTTCTCGAGCATTCGCTGCGACACCGGGTTTGCGATACAGAACTGCTGCCGCCGTAACCGCGCGGCGCGGAGGGAAGTGCAGTCGCTCCGGCAGGACCCCCGCTGCGGACGCGGAGGGGCACGCGCAGTGGGCGTGGTAGAAGCGCCTGCCATCTTCGAGGCAGGAGCGGATGCGCAAGCGCAGTGGGTGTTGAGGGCGGCCTGGGGAGCGGAAGGCTCGCGCAAAGCCTACCTCTGCGCCGAGCGCGCGCCCGAGACACAGGCGCAGGCGCACAGCGCGGTTAAGGGGTGTGCGGCGCTTCCAGCCGTCACTTGGGAACGAGGCCCAAAGGGCCGTTACTGTTCACCTCCATCCCGCCCTTTCCGTAGCTTTGAGGCTGAAAACCGACACATTCCTTGGTCGGCCGAGCCTGGGGCCCATCTCCGCAAAGCGGAAGGGAGCTCTGGTCCGAGGTCACCACAGCCAACCCCTTGCAGTCGCCCCGGGAGGTCCCATTGAGCTCCAGATTCACCCGAAACCCGGTCCTGGCCTCTCGTCCCCTCTCCCTCTGCCGCCCCAGGGTGACTCTGCCGGTGCCCGCCTCCTTCCCCCTCGGCCCTCCGCCGCTGCCCCTCCCGGCCCCTTTCCCCCGCTTCCTTTGCGCCCCCCTGGCCACCTCCAGGGCGCGGGAGCCCCCAGTCCTGGGGAGGCCCCTGTCCCCACCGACGTCCCCAGCCTCCCCCAATCCAGGTGCCCCACCCTTGACCCAGTGGAGGGGCAGAATTAGGAGGGACTGAAGGGCAGACCCACCAGTCTCTGGAGCGCTCTCATCTGTTAGTCGCGGCAGAGCCAGTGACTTGGGTGCAGGGGAGAACCGGTTTGGGGTTGAAGGCATGAGAGGCTGGCCCTTGGAGGTGAGGAACCACAGGGTCCACTGGGTCTGGTTAATCTTTTATTTCTCGGGGCTTCTCAGACCCTGCATGGAATCCAGGACGTGGATAAAGGCCAAACCGAAACCAGACTTGCCAAAGATGCTCTTTGTGGTCATAGAAACGTATACCCGAAAATGGCCTTAGGAAGCCCTTTGAGCAAAGACTGTGCTAGGACATACCCCATAATGGAGACCGCAGTATCTCTCTTGCTCATGCCTGGTTTTTGTTTGATTTTTGCTGCTCTGAACTTTTTTTTTTAATAATACATTTAAAATTTTTTTAGAGAGGGAGAGATTGAGCGAGCTCGCGGGAGTGGGGAGGGGCAGAGGCTGAGAGAGAATCCCAAGCAGGCTTCCCGCTCAGCGCCCAGCCCCGCTGGGGGGCGTCATCGCAAGACCCTGAGATCATGACCTGAGCCAAAATCAAGAGTCGGCTGTTTAACTAACTGAGCCACCCAGGAGTCCCTGCTGCTCTGAACTTTTAAAAGATTTCCACTGGGACGCCTGGGTGGCTCAGTCGGTTGGGCCTCTGCCCTCGGCTCAGGTCCTGATCTGAGAGTCCTGGGATCAAGCCCCGAGTCCAGCTCCCTGCTCAGCCTCTGAGAGTCTGCTTCTCCCTTTGCCTGCTGCCCCCCCCCCCCCCGCACTTGTGCTCTCTCTGACAAATAAATAAAAATCTTTTAAAAATGTTTTTCTAAAAACACCATGCGTTTTTAGGGAAAAATACAATAAAATAGTAGCAGTTGCTAGTTGCATGCGTTTTCTGCACCTGTTGAGATGATTATATGGGTTCTACTTTACTGTTTATGAGCTCAGTTACATCAATAGAGTTTCTAAGGGTAATTAATCCTTGAATTCTTGGGATAAACACAACTTGCTCATAGTGTTGTCATTGTTGCTACTAACACATTGTTGGTTTTGGTTGCTAATATTGAAATAGTTTTTTTTTTTTTTAAGATTTTATTTGTTTGACAGAGAGACACAGCGAGAGAGGGAACACAAGCAGGGGGAGTGGGTGAGGGAGAAGCAGGCTTCCCACAGAGCAGGGAGCCGAAGGCTGGGCTCGATCCCGGGACTCCGGGATCATGACCTGAGCTGAAGGCAGACACTTAACGACTGAGACACCCAGGCGCCCCAATAGATTTCTTAAAAAAAAAAAAAAAACTTCTTTTTCCCCACAAATAGCTGTGTTGATCAGCTAGGGCTTATGGATATTTTGAGATGGGTCACTTAATGGGCCTGTTTGTATTCACCCAGGGGCTAGGTGGTCACTGTGTGCCCTTCTACCTTACTCAGGTGTCCATTGCTCAAGTTGGTGCCTAAAAGTGGCCTCTACAATAACCTCAGGATAACAAGGATAAAACATATAGGTTTCTTATGAGGATTTAACATCATTAAAAATAAAAATCTAGGGGCACCTGGGTGGCTCAGTCGTTAAGCGTCTGCCTTCGGCTCAGGTCATGATCCCGGCGTCCTGGGATCGAGCCCTGCATCAGGCTCCCTGCTCCACAGGAAGCCTGCTTCTCTCTCTCCCGCTCCCCCTCCTTGTGTTTCCTCTCTCACTGTGTCTCTCCCTGTCAAATAAATAAATAAAATCTTTATTTTTTTTTAAGATTTTATTTATTTGAGAGAGGGAGAATGAGAGAGAGCGAGTACATGAGAGGGGGGAGGGTCAGAGGGAGAAGCAGACTCCCCGCCGAGCAGGGAGCCGGATGCGGGACTCGATCCAGGGACTCCAGGATCATGACCTGAGCCGAAGGCAGTCGCTTAACCAACTGAGCCACCCAGGCACCCTAAATAAAATCTTAAAAAAAAATAAAAATAGAAATCTAGTGGCACTTGGCTGGCTCAGTGTTCGAGCATGCGAATCTTGATCTCAGGGTCATGAGTTCCAGCCCCATGTTGGGCATGGAGCCTACTTAAGAAATAGTAATAAAATTATAAAATTAAAAATCTATGTTAGGGGCGCCTGGGTGGCTCGGTCGTTAAGCGCCTGCCTTCGGCTCAGGTCATGATCCCAGGGTCCTGGGATCAAGCCCCACATCAGGCTTCCTGCTCAGCAGCTCAGGCTGCTTCTCCCTCTCCCAATCCCCCTGCTTGTGTTCCCTCTCTCGCTGTGTCTCTGTCAAATAAATAAAATCTTTAAAAAAAAAAAAAAGAGGACTTCTGTATACACATGCAGCACTGTTTGTGATATTAGAAAACTGTTAACAACCCAGATGTCAATCATCAGGAAAACAGAGAAGTGAATTGTGGTTTATAGGAGAATGCCACTCATCAGTGGAGAGTGATGAACTGGAGGAACAGCATTAGCATAAAGTTAGGTGAATCAACACGGCATGAATAAAGTTGCAGAAAGTTGCACAGACTATAAAGCCTTTATATATGTATATATATATTTAAAGATTTTATTTATTTGAGAGTGAGAGAGAGACAGCAAGAGAGAAAACATGAGCAAGGGGGAGAGGGAGAAGTAGACTTCCCACCGAGCAGGGAGCCCGACCCCGGGCTCAATCCCAGGACCCCGGGATCATGGCCCAAGCCAAAGGCAGACGCCCAACCAACTGAGCCACTCAGGTGCCCCCCTTTATATATATTTTTAAGGATTTTATTATTTATTTATTTATTTTTATTATTATTTTTTTAAAGATTTTATTTATTTATTTCAGAGAGAGCACATGAGAGGGGGGAGGGGCAGAGGGAGAAGCAGACTCCCTGCCGAGCAGGGAGCCCGATGCGGGACTCGATCCTGGGACTCCAGGATCATGACCTGAGCCGAAGGCAGTCGCTTAACCAACTGAGCCACCCAGGCGCCCAAGGATTTTATTTTTTAAAGTAATCTCTACACCCAACCTGGGGCTTGAACCCACAACCTCAAGATCAAGCATTGCATGGGGCGCCTGGGTGGCTCAGTCGTTATGCGTCTGCCTTCGGCTCAGTTCATGATCCCAGGCTCCTGGGATCGAGCCCCGCATCAAGCTCCCTGCTCCGTGGGAAGCCTGCTTCTCCCTTTCCCACTGCCCCTGCTTGTGTTTCTTCTCTCGCTGTCTCTCTCTCTGTCAAAAAATAAATAAAAAATCTTAAAAAAAAAAAATGATCAAGCATTGCACAATCCACAACCCAACTAGCCAGGCAACCCTAAAGTCTTTATATTAAGTTTGGAAATATACAAAATCATACCTATGTCTTAGGTAGGAATATATGCATATGTAGTAAAAGCTTGAGGGTGTGCATGGGATAAGTACCAAATTCAGAACTGGGTTTTAATTTTTTTTAAGATTTTACTCATTTATTTGAAAAAAATGTATTTTATTCATTTATTTGAGAGAGAGAGAGGGCACGAGCAATGGGGAGAAGGAGAAGCAAGCTCCCCGTTGAGCAGGAAGCCTGATATGGGGCTCGATCCCACAAACCTGGAATCATGACCTGAGCTAAAGGCAGATGCCCAACCAAATGAGCCACCCAGGAGGCCCTCTTTTTTTTTTTTTTTTAATATTTATTAGAGAGAGAGCATGAGCGGGGGTGGGGTAGAGGGAGAGAGAGAATCCCATCAGACTCCCAGCTGAGCACGGGGCTCCACAAAGAACTCCATCTCAGGACCCCAAGATCATGACCTGAGCCAAAATCAAGAGTCAGACGCTCAACAGACTGAGCCACCCAGGAGCCCCTGGGTTTAATGTTCTGTGTCCAGGACCACAACTAATACTTGGATAATACTCAGTTGCCCCTCCCTTCTCCCTGAAATGCCACCTGACACATCACCCAGGTACCTGGGTTCCCCAGCCTTTAATTATTATCCTTAAGCCAGGAAGCTTGAGGTTTCTCCTCAGCAAACATTAACTGGGAGTTAAACCTTGAGTATGAAGGTCAAGGTGTGAGTAGTTGGTGGCCCCGTGCTATATGCTAATCCTCTCAGCAATTCCTCTGTGGGAGGCTTCAGTCTCCTTTGCAAACGAGTCCCTGATGAGGTAGAAATTGTTGGGATTCAGAGCCGGCAGCCAAGAAAGAATTCTTGAGGCATATTGGGTGCAAAAAGGTGGTTTTATTAAAGCACTGGGACAGGACCCATGGGCAGAAAAAGATGCACTGGGCTTGTGACAAGTGGCTGATTATATACTTTTAAGTTGGGAGGGGGTTAGGGAGAGCGTAAGTCTGTAAGGAATTTGGAAGCAAGGTTTCCAGGACCTTAAGAGGCTAGCTGCTGTTAGGAAAAGGTCATTTATTACTGTCTAGTAAAACCCTAGTCATGAGATCCTTGAGACGTGTATATCCGTGGGCCATACGCTTGCGGGATGATTGCCAACGTGCATCTTGGGGAGTAGAGATAAAGGATGTTTCCAAAGGAACTTTTATATGTTAAAGAAGACTTACAGGATCCTGGGGGGTTGGGCCTTTTGCCCTTAGCAAAGTGTTAACATGGAGGCCACGGAGTTCCCGGAGGAAGGTCACTCTGCCTGTTTCAAGGACTTGTCAATGGGCTGTAGGTAGTAAGGATTTTTTTTCTTTTGCCTGTGTTTCCCACATCATCTGAGACTTCACAAGGTCAAGCATGGACCCACAACAACCCTGCCAGAAGTCGAAGCTGGTTTTCCTCAGATCTCAAGTCAGGCATGCAGACCCTGCCAGATGGGGGAGCCCTGCCCGCCCAGTCCCAATGGTGCCGCCAAACCACAAAAGAGTTGGGGGGAACGTCGGAAGAACACCGCTTGACTCTTCCAGCCCTTGGCTTTCTGCATTTGATTCTCACCTAGTTGGTTTCCAGAGAAGGTGGAAGTGAGGGGCAGGGGAGAGGGGTGACCTGCCACAGTCACCAGCCGCTCACAATAGGCGCAGCGACCACTCTCTCCCTCGGTGCGAGTCCACACCTCCATGCCCCCTCGTACAAGCTAGGGCCCTTCACTCTAGAGATAGGGAAACTGAGGCCCAGAGTGGGCGGGGATCTGCCCCTGGCACTCAGCAGGAAGCAGGGAGGAGCGCTGCTCACACTAAAAATAATGAATACAGGCTACCTGGGTGGCTCAGTCAGTTAAGTGTCTCCCTTTGGCTCAGGTCATGATCCCAGGGTCCTGGGATCGAGTCCCACATCCGGCTGCCTGCTCAGCGGGGAACCTGCCTCTCCCTCTCCCTCTGCAGCTCCCCCTGCTTATGTTCTCTCTCTCTGTCAAATAAATAGAATCTTAAAAAAAAAAAAAAAAAGAGTCTGTTTAAAAATAATCAATACATGCAACGACCTGGATGGAACTAGAGGGTATTATGCTAAGCAAAATAAGTCAGTCAGAGCAAGACAGTTATGATCTCATTGATATGTGGAATTTAAGAAACAAGGCAGAGGATCATAGGGGAAGAGAGGAAAAAAATGAAACAAGACCAAACCAGAGAGGGAGACAAACCGTAAGAGACTCTTTTTTTTTTTTTTTAAGATTTTATTTATTTATTTGATAGAGAGAGAGAGAGGCAGGCAGAGGGAGAGTGACAAGCAGGGAGCATGATGTGGGGTTCGCTCCCAGAACCTGAGCGGAAGACAGACGCTTAACCGCCTGAGCCACTCAGGCGCCCCAAGAGACTCTTAATCATAGGAAACAAACTGAGAGTTGCTGGAGGGGAGGGCATGGAGGGATGGGGCAACTGGGTGATGGACATAGGGGAGGGTATGTGTTGTAATGAGCACTGGGTGTTATATAAGACTGATGAATCACAGACCTGTACCCCTGAAACCAGTAATACATTATATGTTAATTAATTGAAATTAAAATAAAAAAATAATAATCAATACAGTAAAGCCAGTAAGACTTCCATGGGGGTCCGCGCCCCACCCCTAACCAGCCGGCTCTGCTGCTCTTTACCCTACAGAAGCGGCAGGGCCCCCTCTCCCACCCGGCCTGTCCCAGAAAATGCTTCTGCCTCTTTCCCGGGCCTGGGTCCCAGCGCTGGCGCGTTCGGGGGGAGTGGGTGGGTGGGTGGCGTCCCAGAGATCCGGCCTCCAGACCCTCCAGGGACCCGTTCAGCCTGCACCCTCCCTGCTGGGTTCCCGAGATTTCCCCGCCGCCGCCGCCACCCGCTCTGGCCACGAGGGGGCGACAAAGCCCAGGCTGTGCCGGAGCGGGCTCCACCGCGCTCCGCCGCCTCCGGAGGGGTCTGATCTGGCCGGGAAACCAAAAGGCCTCCGTCAGTGCTCCCCGCGGTGCGGTGGCACTTCAGGGGAGGGGGCTGCCCCCATAAACCCTGGGCGTCTGAACCCCGGCCTGTGCGCCCGGGCCCAGGCGCCCCCTCCTCCCCTGGGTGATTCCCCTGCTCTGTCCCGCGCACCCAGCCTGTGTCACACCCCGTGGGCCGGGGCCTGGCCCTCCGCACCCCCACCCCACCCCCTCGTCTCTGAGCGCGGGCCAGTGGTCTGGGCTAGTGCCTCCGCCCCTGGCACCGGGGCTCACTCTGGACCCAGAGGCTCAGGCCAGGACAAGGCCAGGCCATCGCTGGGGCTGAGCGGTGGGCGGACCGGACCACTACTCCAGGTCGAGGTACCGAGCACCTGACTTAGGGCGGCCCCGTTCTGGGCCTGCCTCTTAGCCTCTCTGGGCCTCTATTTCCCGAAAGTGCCGCACAGTGGGAGCAGCCTGTTATCCCTCTGCTTTAAGGCCACTCAAAGGCCCCTCCTCCTTGCAGGCTTTCCTGTTCCTCCTACGTGGACTGACACCTCTGCCCCACCCCCAGAAGCCTCCCAAGGAGGTAGGGGGTGGGGGGGCAGAGGTCAGGAGGTCTGCTGACCTTGGACACCAGACTGAGAGGGTGGCAGGGAGCGGCCACCAAGCACAGCATGCCAGCTACCTGCATTTCTTTTCTTTTTTTTTTTTTTTAAAGATTTTATTTATTTATTTGAGAGAGAGAATGAGAGAGAGAGAGCAGGAGAGGGGGGAGGGTCAGAGGGAGAAGCAGACTCCCTGCCGAGCAGGGAGCCCGATGCGGGACTCGATCCCGGGACTCCAGGATCATGACCTGAGCCGAAGGCAGTCGCTTAACCAACTGAGCCACCCAGGTGCCCGCTACCTGCACTTCTAACAGGTACCTCCTCTCTCTGAGCCTCTGTTTGCTTACTGTAAAATGGGGACATCGTAACAACTGGCTTGCCCACTGCACAGGCATTGTGTCTCCAAGCCCCTGTGTGTGTCTGATGACCTTCCCTGCACTGAGCATCCTGAGGACAGGCACCGGTCCCTCTCTCGATCCCCACACTTGTCCCAAACAGGTCCTACCCTCGGGTATGTGAACACAGAGGGGGCTGCAGCCTAGTTGGCCATCCCCAGCGGGGGTGGGGTGCAGGCCCTACCCCAAATCCTGCTTCACCCTCCTCCTCAGATATGGCGGGCACTCATTCCAGCTCTGGGTCTCATTTCCAACTTAATGGGTCAAAAAAAAAAAAGAAGAAGAAAAGGAAGGAAGGAAGAGAGGAAGGAAGAGAGGAAGGGAGGGAGGGAGGGAGGGCAGGCTACAAGCAGCCGAAGCAGCCGCTGCTGGCCACCCTTTGATATTTGAGGACTGGACAATGAGACTGGCTGCGGCTGGGAAATTTGAAGCCTTCGTAATTAGAGGAAAGAATGTCCTTGTGGTTGGCTGCTCTAAAAATACAGCTGTGCCCACATCTGGAGGGGAAGGGTGGATGGGGGGGTGGGGGGTGGTCAGGCCAGAGTCTGAAGCACGGATGCCTTTCTCGGGGAGGAGAGGACCCCCTCCCAGCAGGGCCCAGCGAAGAAGGAGAGGGGAGGGCACCAAAGCGGCCATTCTCCTGTGGCGGGGCCACCTGCCACAGTGTGGGGATGTGGGAGCTGGACAGGCCTCCCAGCCCTTCCTGGGTCCCCCCTCACCCCTTCATGGAGCCCTCCCCACACCTCCGCGGCCCGGAGGGGACAAGGGGACGCGTGCACGCTGCTGCTTTCCCAGTCCCTGCCTGATCTGCCACAGCAGGCCGTCTGGCCACAGGCTTCTCAAGATGGAGGGATTATTTTATTTATTTATTTTTAAAGATTTTTTATTTTATTTTATTTTATTGAGAGAGACAGAGAGAGAGAGCATGAGAGAGAGGAGGGTCAGAGAGAGAAGCAGACCCCCTGCCGAGCAGGGAGCCCGATGCGGGACTCGATCCCGGGACTCCAGGATCATGACCCGAGCCGAAGGCAGTCGCTCAACCAAGTGAGCCACCCAGGCGCCCCTTGGAGGGATTATTTTTCTGGATTTTATGATGTTGGGTGGTATTTGCCAGCCTTTATGAATTTAGTGTTTGTTTTGTTTGAGTTCTCTTTCTAAGGCAATGCTTCCTTTTGCACCGAATCTTGCCATTTTCATTTTGCATTTGTTTTGTTAAAGAGGCCCCAGTCGCTGGGGTAAGCCAAGGGCATGGAGGCAGAATTCTGGTGGCACGGCCACGGGCGGACAGGCCACAGGTGGACAGGCCACGGCCACAGGCGGACAGGCCGGCACTGCCTGATGATCTGCTAACGAGCAGGAAGACAGTGTGGCTCCGGGTTCCACACACTCACCTCAGGGCCACACGAACCACACCCACATTTGTGGCCCCCTGGGTGTGCAGAAAAGCAGCACACACTCACGGGGCTGTCCGGTCTTTTTACCACGCCTCGCGCTTCTCCTGTCTCAGTGAACTGGCATCCTGGCCCTGCCAGGTGGCTGACTGACCGCTTCTCCCGAAACACCACCCACAGCGCTGAGCCCCAAAACAGCTGAGGCCGGGGAGAACGAGGCTCTGCCACACGCGCTGGGGGCTCCGAGGGGCAGGCCGGAGGTGGCTTTGACATTCCGGCAGTGGCCACAGAAGGAAGTGGGAATTAAGGACAGTTGCTGAGGATCGAGACGGCTGGGCCCCAGGTCGGGCTGGCCTGGGAGCTGAAGTTGGGGAGGGACCAGCTCATCCAGCTATCTAGGGTCAGAGACAGTGAAACTGAGGCCCAGGCAGAGAGCCAGGCACCCACACTGCTCAGCAGGGGGGTATCACTGAGGGAGCTGAGGCTCATGATGGAGACACTCCAGAAGCCCAGAGGTGGCTAAGAGGTTTTGCCTCCAAACTCTGGCTGGAGAAGAGTCTGAGGCTGCACGATGCTGGTTGGTTGGTGGTACCATTCACAGGTGCCTGCAGGTGATGGCCCTCGGCCCCCCACGCTGAACCCCCCCGTGCCCCACAATAGGATAGGAGCAGCTCACCGCCTGGCCACCAGCCCCTTCCATCACGCCTCATGGTGGCCAAGCCGGCGCTGGCCCCTGGTGTCTCGGTACCTCCCTCTCTCTAGCTGAGTGTCCTCAAGTAGGTGACTTAATCTCTCTGAGCCTGTTTCCTCATCTGTAATAGTAACCTCCTTGGTAAGGTGGCCGTGTGATAGTGTGATTCATAAGAAATAGATATATTTGGTCATTCAGATGACCAAAATATATTTCTCGTATATATTAGGTCTTCACCCACAGTTCCTTGCTCACAGCTCCCCAAACCCTTGAAATTCCTGGAGGGATAAGAGCAAGGGGAGCATCTTTTGATTTGTTTTCTCATCCTCAATTCCTGAAGACTCTTCAGAGCCATAAAGGTGAAATGGGTGTCTTATTACTCATAACAAGGTTCTTTCCATCACAACTGGGTTTATGTTATGGAGGTGACTTTCAGAAAGCACTTAAGGATGGGGGCTGGTTGCCAGGGGAACTTTCAGTCTCACCCCGTGACATGGGGATGGGGGGAGGAGAAGAGCTGGAGGTGGGTTCAATCACCCGTGGCCCGTGATTTAATCAATCGTGCCTAGGTAATGAAGCCTCCAAATGATGGGGTTCCGAGAACGTCCAGGTTGGGAAACCAGAATGCTTCCCTGTACCACTGTGCAGAACTCCAAACTCCACGAGGGCAGAAGTGCCTTTGTTTGGGACCTCACACCAGGTATCTCTTCCTGTGGCTGCTGATTGATATCCTTTTTTTTTTTTTGAAGTGATCTCTACACCCAATGTGGGGCTCAAACTTACAAACCCAAGATCAAGAGTGGCAGGCTGTACTGACTGAGCCAGCCGGGCGCCCCAATTGGTACCCTTTAATATCTTTTGAATTAAACCAGTAATCTAGTGAGGAAACAGGTTTCCTGAGTTCTGTGAGTCACTCTAGCAAATTAATGGAGCCCAAAGAGGGGTCGTGGGAACCTCTGGTTTGTAGCCAAGAAGTACAGGTAATAACCTTTTGACTCTCCCCTGAAGTGGGGGGCGGTCTTGGGGGGACTGAGCCCTTAACCTGTGGAATCTGATGCTATCTCAGGGTAGAGTGTCAGAATTGAGCTGAATTCTTGGACACCCTGTTGGTGTCTGAGTTGCTTGTTGGTGTGGGGAAGCCTGAACACACACATACACATCCCCCCCCACACACGCATCAGAACTGGGTCCAGGAACCCGGGCTTAAGTGAGGGGTGCAGAATCTGGTGAGGGGTCACCGAACAGCTGTTCTGACTATGGTGACTGGCATCAACCTTGGCTCTCAGGCCCCCACTTGTCCTTGCCTTCCCCATGAGACATGGATTCTTTTTTTTTAACTTAAAGATTTTATTCATTTATTTGACAGAATGAGAGAGAGAGAGAGCACAGGCAGGGGGAGTGGGAGAGGGAGAAGTAGGCTCCCTGCTGAACAGGGAGCCCGACGCAGGGCTCGATTCCAGGACCCTGGGATCATGACCTGAGCCGAAGGCAGACGCTTAACAACTGAGCCACCCAGGAGCCCCGAGACATGGATTCTTTCATGCCTCCACACCTTTGCTCAAGCTATTCTCCCCACCACAACTCTTGTCCTCTCCCTGCATGATGTCTGGGTTTTCTTCCACAACCCCACCGGAGCCAGACCCTGCTGCCTCCCTCCCAGGCCCTTGAGGCCTCCAGGAATGTTCTCCACTGCAGCTCTGTGAGAGCTCTGGGCCAGGAGGAGGCAGGCGAGAAAACCAGCGTCGGGGACAGAGTCCTGCCTTGGTGCATTCTCGCTCTTTCACGGCAGAGACCAGCCTTGGAGGAGGGGCAGCCATGACTGGGTCACAGGAAGGGGCCCCTGCCCAGAAATCTGATTACCGCCCCCCCTGCCACAGTAGGACAGACTACAGCTGAAGGAGGCTGTACAGATGCGCTCTTCCCACCAGCCCATTTCACAGACCGGGACACAGAGGCCCAGGGTGGGGACCTGGCGGAGTCAGGTCTCAGTGCCAGCCCTCTAGCACAGGTCTCAGCCTTCTCGAGGCTCAAAGGTCACTGGGGACTTCCGGGGATAGAGAGCATGGTGCAGCACGTCTGTGGGTGTGAGGCGCATTCTAAGTGACAAGGTGCTGGGAGGACCAAGCTGGGGTGGCCAGGGAGGGCTTCCCTAAGGTGGTCATGTCCCACAGCACCCCAGACTTGACCTGTCCCAAGCCAGTGGGAGGTCTCCCTCAGAAACCCACGCTCACCTGTCTGCCAATCACTCACTAAGGTTTGTGGCTTCCACCTCCTTGACCCTTTCACTCCCTCTGTCACTCACCCCTACTGCAGGCCGCTGCCATCTTCCTCCACTCAGATGAGCGCTTCTATTCTTGTCTCCTTCCTCCCGAGAGCTGCCATCTGATCGTCACCCACCACCATGCTGAACACTCTGAGGGCTCCTCATTGCCCTTGGGACGGAGACCGCAGCCTACACAGCCCTGCTCAGCCTCATGTTGCACACAGCCCCTCCTCGCGATGCCTTCTTCTCTCTGCACCCTCACCATGGCACCTCAGGACCTTTGCACAGGCTGATCCCCTGATGGGCCTGGCTCATGTTACTCATCCTCTGCCCCAAACTGCTTCCTCCCTTCCCATCCACCCCAGAGACCTGCTGATTCCTGGAAAGTCTGGAATCTGCTATCAAGCTCAGAGGGCCAGGCCCAGGCCTGACACAGCCCACCTGGACAGTTTGTTGTTCTTGCACTCTGGCCATGAGCAGCTGCAGCCTCATAGGTTCCGGATTCGGTGCTAAAAATACCCCATGACCCAGACAGGAAGGGCCAACAGGGACACAGCTGCTCCTGGGAGGGGCTGGCTGGAGCTGCTGCGGTGGCGGGGGAGGCCTTTCCACTGCAGTTTGGGGTCCATGTGCTGGAAGTGGGTGGGCACTGAGCTCACAGCCCCTGAGGAAAAGCCCCCGACGGAGGAGGCCCAGGGTCAGAAAGGGGCATGTTTATGTCAAAAGGAAAACACCGCAAGGCCCGAGAGGCAGCTTGAGGAGCAGGGCTCATTGTCACCTTGCCCAGGGACCACAGGCCCTCCTTCAGCCACATCCTCAGCCCAGGAGGGAGGGTGGGCCCAGCTGGCAGGTCTGCCTGCTTAGGACGGGCAGGCAAATAGACATTAGCATCCGGCACACTGCCTACCTACATCTCTAGGCCCCTGGGACCGTGGGGTGTCCAGGGCTTCTCTCCATAAATAACTGTCTGCAGGTGCCTGAGTCAGAGAAGTGGACCTGCCCTGGGCCTGACACCGGACAGGAAAAGCCTGGACTGGTGACGGAGATCTGCCTCAGGCTCTGCTGGGCCTCCTGCCGGGCCTCAGTTTCCCCATCTGAGAATACCCAGGCTTCTGAGGAGGGAGCATCTGCAGTGGAATCCAGCCACTGTTCCCCTGGATGTCCCATTCAGCTGGCAGTCCCCACCTATCCCGGCCTCCCGGGGAATGTGCTTCTCCGTCCCCAAGCCAGGCGCCTGCCTTATCGGCCCCAATCAAAGGGGAGACAGATGCCCCTGTCTGCAATGACAGCCCCTCCTATTAGCCCCGGCCTGACCCTGAGTGGAGGGCCCAGAGCTTGCTGGGTGCCTGGAGGCAGGAATAACCTCCACTTACCCATGCTGACATGAAACCTGACCTCCCTGGATGGCTTTCATGAATGGCAGGCGCCAGCTCTGGCGTCTGAGGCTCTGCATCCCCACCCTGCTGCCCTGCCTCCACCTGATGGGATCTACTCTGCGGGGCCCACCTCAAACATGACCTTGGCCTGATTCGCTGGAAAATGGAGGCCAGCGGGGGGGAGGGGGGGGCTGGGGGGGGCTCCCACCACCCGAACTCAGCACATTGGTCCAATTCCCCCTGTATCAGGCCAGACCTGTTCTCACTCCAGAGCCAAATGCACATCCCCCTTCAATGCTTCCAGCCTCTCCCTCCCCTCCCCTGGGGACTCCTTGAGCCACTCCCTAGGGAACCCCTTTTAGCACCCTTGTTTTCTTAGGATCCACCTGAGATAACTTTGTCAGCTGGTTCTCGGCCTTTCCAATCTCCTCGGGGGACTTCAGGGCCCTGTCCAGGGCATGCTGCATCTCCTACACTTACGTCCACACCTGAGCTCCCCATGTTGGTAAAGGCACATCTGTTGTGGACACCTTCCTCTCCCTCCTATCCTCCATTATCCTGGTTACAGGGGCCTTGGCATGGCTGCATCCCACTGTCTGTTCCCAGGCCTCATCTCTGTGAGCTTCTCACTGCCTTGCTCCTGAAGCTCTTTCTTGGCTCAGCTCTTGGAAGCCCTCTCCAGCCTCCCCTGGCCTCCCTGGCCAGGTCTGCCTTCTCTGACTGTGGAAGGGTAAGCTGCCCAGGCGGGGGCCTCTTCTCTTCTCCGTTTAGCCTTGCTCCTTGGACCCCTCATGCAGGCCCAAGACTACAAATTCCATTGGCCTACTGAGGACTGACATCCACAACTGGACTGCCTGGCCAATCTCTCCCCCAACACCACCCTTGGATTTCTCCAGGTGGATGTCACACAGATGCCCCAAACTCAACAAGGCCAGAATGGGATTCCATCTGCCTGCCTTTTCCCGAAGCGTTTTTCATCTCAGTAAAGGCCACCACCCTCCATCCGCCCTGTGGCTCAGACAGTCAAGTCACCCTTGGTTCCTCTCTCACAGCTCTGTCCCATCCATGGGCAAACCCACCTCCCACCCCTCCCCCACTCTCCAGGCTCCACCCTGCCCAAGCCACCACGTGCCTTGCCGCCTCCCCCTGCTCCCGGATTCTTCTGACAGTCTACTGTCCTTGCAGCAGCCACAGGGACATCTTTAAAGTGACAGTCAAGTGTCACTTGCTCACAGAGGCTTCCCAGATCACCCCATCTACAGTGATGGCTCACTACCCAACCCTCCACTCTTGGCATTATTTGCATCAGTTCACTGTCCTGTGAACACCAGCTCTCATATTAGTACAGGCCTATGACTGCCTGTCTTCTCATCTTTTCTTGGCTGCTGTATCTCCCACATCCAGAAAAGCACAGTCTGTGTTGAAGGTTGACTTAATGAATGAATAAACGGAGTTTCTCTTTTCCATCAAAATGATGAGGCCCTGGGGCGCCTGAGTGGCTCAGTCGGTTAAGCGTCTGCCTTCGGCTCAGGTCATGGTCCCAGGGTCCTGGGATCGAGCCCCACATCGGGCTCCCTCCTCGAGGGGAAGCCTGCTTCTCCCTCTCCCACTCCCCCTGCTTGTGTTCCTGCTCTGTGTCTCTGTCAAATAAATAAATAAAATCTTTCAAAAAAAAGAAACGATGAGGCCCTCTCCAGGCCGCCCACTTGCTCTGGCCAGTGTCGGCACTCTGGGGTCCTTGGGAAGACTCCCCGCAGGAGTCCGCGCGCGGTGAAGTGGACCGCGGCGGGGGTGGGGGGTGGCTGGACACAGTGCTGAGCGCCTCCTCTGTTGTGGGCCAGGTGGCACTGATTGGCTCTCAGTAGGGGAGAAAGACCCGACCGAGTCGCTGCCGCCCCAGGGGGCCTCACAGAGCCTCCAGACCAGACTCGCATTGGTCCCGCCTTGCCCACGCCCCAGGGTGACCCCGCCCCTTCCGGTCTCAGTTACTCGGTCCCGTCTCATCTTCACTCTCGGAGTAATCTTAGCCCCGCCCCCAAAGTCTTGTGGGTCCTTGCTGTTGGTTCTCTCTAGCTTGCCGCGAAGCGACCCGTTCCTCATTGGCCACACGTTCTCCCGCGCCACCACGACAGCCATCACAACAACCGCCACGTGCTCACCTGTGGGGCCTGCTCTTTGGTCCCGAGTCCCGAGCCGCCCACTCCCCTGTCCCGCCCTCGGCTTCCCGCTTCCTCCTCCTATTGGTTACCGGGCCCAGGGCCCCTCCCTCGGCCCTGAGCGCGCTGCGCCTCCGACGCGGATTGGCCGAATTCGGGAGTGAGGCGGGGTTTGGAGGCGGGTTAAAGAGCGTGCAGCAGGTTGCGCCACGCGTGTCAGAGAAGTTTCAATGGCGTGGCAGGGGCTGACGGCCGAGTTCCTGCAGGTGCCCGCGGTGACGCGGGCCTATACCGCGGCCTGCGTCCTTACCACCGCTGCTGTGGTAAGCTGGCCGGGCGGGCGGGGGTGTCTCCATGGCTGCAGCCCGGGAGGGGTGTCGTCATGGTTACCGCTGGATTCCCGGGGGAAGCACCTGACGCGCCCCTGGTTCCGCAGCAACTGGAGCTCCTCAGCCCCTTCCAGCTCTATTTCAACCCGCACCTCGTGTTCCGGAAGTTCCAGGTGAGGCGGCCCCACCCATTGCACCTGACAGGCCCTGCCTGCCCTGCGCCTGACCTCCTGCCTTCCCTCCATCTCCGTAGGTCTGGAGGCTCGTCACCAACTTCCTCTTCTTCGGGCCCCTGGGATTCAGCTTCTTCTTCAACATGCTCTTCGTGTATCCTGCCCCGCGCGGACCCAGGCGTAGGGCGGTGGGCGGCTCGCGGGGCTGGGGGGCGGCCCGGAGTGGGGAAACTGAGGCTCCGCCCTGTGACACTTCCTTTACGGAGGCCGCAGGTTCCGCTACTGCCGCATGCTGGAGGAGGGCTCCTTCCGCGGCCGCACAGCCGACTTCGTCTTCATGTTTCTCTTCGGGGGCGTCCTCATGACCGTATCCTTCCCGGGCTCTGAAACTTCAGGCCGCAGCGCCTCTGGGGCCAGCCTGTGCTGGCCCTGGGGCCTGACATGAGCGCCCGGGCCGGGGAGGGACAGAGTAGTTCACTCCAGCTTAGGATGTATTTAGCGTACATCGTGTGCTCAGCTCCGGAGGTCAGCGCCAGCTTTTCAGTGCTGTACACAAAATACCACAGGGTGATGTGCAGGAGAGCCAGGTGGGGTACTGGCTGCGTACCCTGCATGCCAGTAGCCAGGAGAAACTGGGGCAATGACGGCAGTGTTTGGAGGCTGGGGCGCGGTGGACAAGCAGGGCAGATCACGTGGGGCCTGAAGTGTGGCCTTTGATTGGAATGGCACATAGGGGTGATGAGGGAAGGGAAACTAGGGAGGATTCCAGGGGGCTCGCAAGTCAGAGGTGTCCTGGGCAGGGGCTCTGAGGCCTGCACCAGAAGGCCTCCAGCACCTTGACTCTGGCTCAAGCTGCTAGGGCTCCTGGGCAGCCTGTTCTTCTTGGGCCAGGCCCTCACAGTCATGCTGGTGTATGTATGGAGCCGCCGAAACCCCCGAGTGAGGGTCAACTTCTTCGGCCTCCTCACCTTCCAGGCACCATTCCTGCCCTGGGCACTCATGGGATTCTCTCTGCTGCTGGGCAACTCGATTCTCGTGGACCTGCTGGGTGAGCCTGCCTGTGCACTTGCCCTCCCCAGACAGGCCTGTGTGCTGTGCCAGAGCCCCCCCTCCCCCCCGCACTGGACCTCTCCCCTGTCCTCCCCCCCCCCCCTTCCTGCCCTGCTAGCTCCTCTGTTCTGGCCCCTGAACAAGCCAGCCAGCTACAGGCTCCCCATCTTCGGTGTACTGATGCCCATGTGGGTCCTGACCAGGGTGGGGATAGGTGTGTCAAGTTCGCAGCCTTGGCTCTATTCCTCCCCTGTTCTCAGGCCCTCCCCTCCCCAGGTCCTGCCCACTTCTGGGCCAGGTAAGCCTGTCCTTCAGGGTCAACCCTGCTCTCCCACCCTGGGGTGGGGGCTGGCAGTCTGTGCAGAACACTGGGCTCATACTCTGGGGCCTGAGGTTGCCTGGCCTGGCTGTGCCTCCGGAACTGTGCCTGGAGGCAGGGAGCAGGCTATGCTGGCCTCAGGCTCTGGACTGTGGAGAGTGGCCTCAGCCATTCATGGCTCTCCTACAGGGATTGCTGTGGGCCACATTTACTACTTCCTAGAGGATGTCTTCCCCAACCAACCTGGAGGCAAGAGGCTGCTGCTGACCCCCAGCTTCCTGTGAGTGCTAGAGATGACAATTCTCCCGCTGCCCTCCCTCAGATGGCTTCCTATACCAGTGGGGATGCCTGCTGGCCTCAGCTCAGCATGGGCCCCTCCCTACAGGAAGCTGCTACTGGATGCCCCACAGGAGGACCCCGATTACCTGCCCCTCCCAGAGGAGCAGCCAGGACCCCTGCAGCAATGACCCTACCCAGGGCCAAGGCCAGCCCCAACCCCAGCGGCCTGTTTTCCTGGCCTCTGGTAGGCCTCCATTCCACCCCTAACTCCCGCTTACAGGAGAGCAACCTGTCCTGGAGACTGGGCTGGTGCCCAGGGCCCACCCAAATAAACAGAATGACCTGCGTCTCTTTGCCCACAGCACTGGCTCCCTGCCTTGGCTGGCCACATCCTTCCACGCTGGGCAGGTGTTACTGGCCTTGATCTAGGGCCACCAAGCCTGGTCTGCCCTCTCAGACCAATTGTAGGTGGTAGGATGGGAAGCCCAGAGGGGGTCAAGAACCTGCCCACAGTTGCCCAGCAGCTTTGAGCTCACAGATGGCATACTCGGGGTTCTCACTCCAGCTTTGCCAATGCCTTAATGGAGCCTTTGGCAAATCCTACCTGCACTGATCTCTGCTCCGGGCCAGGCAGCAGGGGACTGGCCAGGTCTCATTGGCTGGGGCCAGGACTGGGATGTCCCTGTCATGCCAAGCCCAGTTTGCAGGGGCTCCTGCCCGTGGTACCCTCAGGCTGATGCCTCACTTGGCTCCTCCTGTCCCTTAGTGGCAACAAGTGGACCTTTGCCCCACTTTCCAGCTGAGCAGTCAATGGACTTGGCCAAGGCTCCATGGGGTCAGGTGCGGCAGAGGGCCAGGACCAGGTCCTCTGCCCTTTCTGCAATCCCAAAGCTTTGAGAAGTTTTCATCTTGGCAGAGTTCTACAAAGCTCTCTCCCTTATGTTTTTAGCTGAGAACCATGGGAGCCTGATCTGATCCCACAGCTCACTTTTTTCTTTGGTAAAGCGGGCACCAGACACCCTGACCAACTTTCCTCATTGCCCTAGACCAGTCGGAACTCTGTTTTATTCCTGGATAATAAGCAGCATAGGGGCTCCTCCAGCTGCAGGCTGTCACATTCACGGATGGCCCAAGTATTCACCATGGAGTCTGACCTTAATTTTGAAGGGAAACCGCGTGGAGTCGCAGCTGGCTCTGCAGCAGTGCGCCAAGTGAGGGCTCAGCCTCTGGGCGGGCCTGGTGGGCTGGCCTGCCCAGAGGGGCTGAGGTGGGCAGTTTCATTCCATCCCACCAGTTGTAGGGGCACATGGACCAAGCAAACCGTTCAGCAATGGAGCCCACTTGTCTCCAAGGCCAGCGGAGCCTGGGCCTGGAGTCTTCCTCTTTGTTCAGGGCCTTCCAGTGAAGCCCAACCATCTCCTTGCTGTGGAGCTCCAGCAAGCTGCACTCCTGGATGAAGGGCAAGGGGCTTGAGTACAAACTCCCTGGGAGGTAGGAGCCGTCATGTCCCAGGACATGATCATAGGACCCCCAGCCCAGAGGGCCCGGCCCATCTACCCCTATTATCCTGGTAATCAAGACCCCAATTCCTACTCAAGAGCTCTGCCCTTGGCCAGTGTGGGGCTCAGGTTGGAAGCCAGGTGGCATCATGCTCCTGCCATGCTCCTGGGGAGCAGAGCAGCCCTAACCTGACAGCGAAGACCTAGCAGCACCTGAAGGCACCAGCCCAGAGCTGGGTCTGTTCTCTTCGGTAAGACTGCAGCTGTGTGCCCAACTCACCAAGCGCTGCTCGGCTCCGCGAGGAGACCCACACATGCCACCCTCACGCAGCCCACATCCCTTCTGTAGAGTGGGGACACTTCCACATGAGACAAGGATGCAGACGGGGCAAGCAGCTCACTGGAGGCAGAGCTGAGGAGAGGCCCAGGGCGATGCCTCCTCCTCGACACACCACATCCCCCCCACGGCCGGCCCTAGGCAGGTGTGCTGCTCCGCGCGCCTCACTGCTCACCCGGCCTGAGAGAAGGGCTGGCCTGGCCCATGGCACCAGCCGGGGTGCAGCTGGAACAGCCAGGCGTGGGCCCTCGGGCACCCAGGCTGCTGACACCCCCGTAGCACCCACGAAGGACATGGCTGCTGCAAGGGACTCCAGAGAAGCAATGCTCCGGGGGGGGCGGGGCGCGACAACAGTCTGGACACAGCAGAGCCCAAAGACAGCAGGAAAGCCTAAGCGGCTTCGCGAGGCCAAGCTAAGGGGGCGGGGCGGGGCTGTCACTGCAAGGTAAGCGGGCCTCCTGCCCTCTGAGCCTCGTGACCTCAATTCTGTCCGTCGGTACGAGGACGGCACAGGTGGCGGGCGGCGGGCCTGAGGAATGCACGACTGTGCTGCCGTTGGCCTTGGCTGCAGCCGTATCAGCCCCAACCTGCCCAGCTGGGGTTCCGAGGCCCAGGAGGGCGAGAGGCCTGGCATGCCAACCTTGGCCACACACCACCCAAGCCAGACCCTGCTCCTCGTCCCCTCTATTTTTATGCTACCACTTTGAAAAAATGGAACATGACCTGTTGTCTTTATTTAAAAAGTGTTGCTAGCCCTACCTGGGGCTCCTATACAAAAACAAAACACAACCCAAAAACGAGGCCTCTTTCTGACCAGAGACTTGGGTGGGGACTGGGGCTCAACAAATGGAATGTGTGCCCAGGGAAGGGTGAGTGGAAGCCCTCCCCACACCCCATGCTCCTCAGGATGGCCCCGGCCTGCCCCCTTGGCCGCCCTCCTTTCCAGAAGATGAAGGAGAGGTGGTCCGATCTTCTGAACGCTCCGTGGGAGCCATGCACCGATGGGCTGGTTACCAGGCTGGGGCAGTGTTGGCAAGACGCCTCATACGCCTGCAGGAGGAGAGCAGGCGGTGACCCAGATCCCCCGGGGATCTCTAGTGCAGCCAGGGGAGTGGGGACAGACAGGACATGGAAAGGGGCGGGGTCCCCAGCCCCTTGCTTGCTCTGAGCCTGTCTGCTGCTTAAGGCCCTGAGGCTGCCCTCTCTCCAGCTTGCTCAGGTCCTGTCTACCTCTCCAGGGCTCCAGACACGCAGGTCTGGGCTGTGGTCAGACCCAACCTGAGGGCTTAGTTCTGTTCCCGGCAGGGAAACCCACCCAGGGGCTAGACTGGGACTTACCACTCAGGGGCCTGCCTCTGGCAACTCGGTACCCTCCCAGAAACCAGGTCACCTTTGGGCAGAGCCAGCTGTAGGGAGCCTGGGCGGGGGTCAGGGGTACCTTGTGTTCCTGTCCTGGTCGCGGATCTTCTTTTCCATCTCGGCGTCCGTCAGAGTCTCCAGCAGCGGGCACCACTGGTCAGCATCACCTGTGTTCCGGATGGCAATCTCCACCGTGGGTAGGGGGTTCTCACTGTGGGCCGGGGTGGGGTGGGGGGGTAGTAACTGCTAGTGCACAGAGCAGCAGCTAGAAAGGCCACCAGAAACCAGCGTCCACCCCCTGCCAGAACACTGAAGCCAGGGCACGGCAGGAAGGCCCAGGCCTTTCCTGCCACCTCCTCTGCCTCCTCCCTACTGGGCCGTTTCCGTGCCTGGCTCCTCAGAACAGCACTCCTGAGAGGAGTGGCCTGGTCATCACCGGTCACGCAAACGTCAAGGCAGAGTCACTGGAGATGCCAGGTCCCCCCACAACAACAGCTTCTCTTCAAAGCACTCTCAAACAGGCCCTTTGTTGCTGCCTAGGTGTCTCTGGTCTATAAGCCTGGGGAGGGCATTCCCCATGACCAGTGTTGCTGGGGAGGCAGGGGAGGGCGGTCTACCCCACTCAGTGCCCAGGACCTGGACCCACCAGCCTCGACACCTCATCACTGAAGGCCGCTGGGCCGGCCTGCTCCTGAATATTCTGCACACTTGCCCCTCAGCCCACTTCACTGGTCCAACTAAATCCCAGAGAGCTGGGCTATTTGCTTAGGGCAGACAGCTGGGCCTGGGACCCTGGTCCCCTGGTCCCCTGATCACTACACTCCACAGCCCCTCAGTGACCACCCCGATGGCCACCTGTGCACCCTCTTGCCAAGGAGACACAGCGTGGGTGTGTGTGTGGGGGGGGGGGGCAGATACACACAGGAGCACCATGGGAGGGAGGACACAGCTGAGCTGCCGCCTCTCTGGGCCTTGGTTTCCAAGCCTATGTGACAGGAGGCTGAAGAGGCAAGGATGCTTCAGAGCTGACAGCTCAAACTCCTGGCCTGGCAGGCAAGCCTCAGAGCATGGCCCTAACACTGACCTCTCCCAGCCCCTTCCCACCGTCACCACCCCGGCCTCACCAGGCCCTTTTCTCTGTCCTCCAGCTGGGCGTCCTGCACCTGTGTCCCGAGGCTCAGCACCCCCAGGCCAGCCCTGCTCCACTGCAGCCCTATCAGGTGTCTGCCCACCTGCAGGACACGGCTCACTCTGGGAAGACTAAAGGCGGGCAGGGCCCAGGGGAGGCACCTGGAGGACATGGAAAGAATAAAAGGGGACGGGCCCCTGATCTGGCGGCCTTGGTTTTGATACTTCATCTGGGAAACAGGAAAAGTATCATGGCTGTGACAGCTTTTCGGAGGATTACTATTAGTTAAAGCAGCCAATGTACGTCCACCGAAGGAACTCCCTAGGGGCCAGGCGCCTTGTCATGGAGTCTCCCTGTAACGTGTACCCAAGGTTGTGAGTGGCCCACTGGAAAGGGGCATCCACGCAGGCCTGACTAGAGGCTCTGCTCCTCACGCTGCCAGCTGACCCACAGCGGCCGAGGGCCTGCTCCAGCCTCCCCTGGGCTACTCTCCTCAGCCGGGAGTCCCAGCGTGTGGGCTGAGGCTGTCACCACAACCCAGGGCTACCCCTGGCTCCTCTGCAGAAGTGGGGCTCAGCTCTTGCTGCCGAAGCTAGGCCCCAAAGCCCCAGCTTGTGCTGGTGACTCAGAGGCCAGTGACAGGGGCAGTGCCAAGCCCCCACCCGTGCTTCCCCGAGGCCAGCCCTCCTCAGGAGCTCCTTACAGCTCTTCTGCAGCCAGTGCAGTGGTTTGGCAATCCTGAGCCCCCCAGCCACAGACCCAAACATCATTCCTCACCTCAAGGGCTCCCGGCCGCCTTCCTCGGGAGGACAGACATGAAAGGCGCCAAGCCCACGCTGAGGGGAGCAAAACATGTTTTTCTCTTAATTTAAACAAGAGCTGTGAGTAGGTCCTGGAGGCCCCTTTGTTTACCTCCCCTTGGCTCTGGGAAGATTCCACTCCAGTGGGTTTGTTCTAAAATAAGAACTAGCTCGATCCAACCCTGTAAGAATGGGCCTAGAGCCAGCAGGCCTGCCTCGGGTTTGGGACAAATACACAGGCGGGGGAGTCACCTTGCCTCCCACTCCTCTGAGCGGATTCTGCATCATGGCTTCAAGGTTACCTGGGATCCCAGATGCTCCTACCACCCTGCAGAGTCCAGGTGGCGACACAGAGCCTAGGCAGGAGAGGGCTGTGGCTGAGGTGACAGACGGCCCGGGGCCATAGCTTGTAGGGTTATCTTTGGGTGATCTTACTGTTACGCCCTCACGTGATACAAAATGCCAGCCAAGAAGCACTACTATACCCACTTCACAAAGGAGAAGGACAGAATCTTGGAGGGAAATGACCTGTCTACGGCCACTCAACTGGGAGCAGGGGGGACAAAACTTGACATCACCCTCCTCTTCATGGTCAACTGATTTTTACATGGTGTCAAAGTCCACAAAATGGGGAAAGAGCAGTCTTTCCAACAAATGGCGCCGGGACAAGATGACCTGCTGGGTTAGGCAGCAGTTTCGTAGGCATCGCATTAAAAAGAGCACAGGTGGGGGCTCCTGGCTGACTCAGTTGGTGGAGCGTGCAACTCTTGATCTCCGGGTTGTGAGTTCGAACTCCACGCTGGATGTAGAGATTACTTAAAAATAAAATCTTACAAAAAAAAGCACAGGCAACAAAAGAAAAAATAAAGGACTACATTAAAATTTAAAACTTTTGTGCTTCAGGGGCACCTGGCTGGCTCAGTCAGTGGAGCATTCGACTCTCGATCTCGCAGTTGTAGGTTCAAGCCCCACCACGCTGGGTGTGGAGATTACTTAAAAAATAAATAAATAAAATGTAAAACAAAAAAAAAAAATAAAACTTTTGTGCTTCAAAGGACACTGTCATGAAAGTGGAAAGACAAACCGCAAAGTGGGAGAAAATATTTGCAAATCATATCTCTGATAAGGAACTCATATCTAGACTATATAAAGAACACTTACAACTCAATAATAAAAATACAAATGACCCAATTAAAAAACAGGGGACTTGAGCAGCCATTTTTCCAAAGGTGATATACAAATGCCCAATGGCACCTGAGAAGATGCTCAAGGTCATTAGTGGCCAGGGAAATGCCAATCAAAACCATGAGATCTCCCACCCCCTTCCCCTAGGATGGCTAGAATCAACAAGTCAGATAACAGATGTTGCTCGAGGATGTGGAGAGACCAGAAGCCTGGCTCTGCTGGTAGGAAAGTAAAATGGGGTGGCTCCTCTGGAAAGGGGTTGGGCAGTCCCTCCAAACGTTAAACAAGCTATCACGTGACCCAGCAATTCCACTCCTAGCATCTACCCAAGAGCACTGAAAAGAGGTGTTGAAACAAGAACTTGTACACGAATGCTTGCAGCACTACTCTTTAACAGCCAAAAAGTGACAACCCAACTGTCCATCAACTGCTGACTGGGTAAATAAAATAGGGTCCATCTGTATGACAAGATCTTAGCCCCAAAAAGGAATGAGGCTCCGATACAGGCTACCACAGGGAGCCGTGATACTAAGAAGCCAGCCACAAAAGATCACGTGTTCTAGGATTCTATTTATATTGAGTACCCAGAACAGGCAAGGCTATGGAAAGCAGATCAGTAGGTGTCCAGGGCTGAGAGCCGTGGGGGCAGGGCGATGGCCGGGAAAGGGGGCGAGGCTTCCTTTGGGGTGATGGAAACGCTCTCGAACTGTGATGGCTGCACCACTGCGGATCCTACAAAGCTCATGCTAGCTGGCTGGACTGTCCCGTACGCACACTATACCTCAAGGAAGTGGTTCTAACAACGGACAAGCAGGCAAGCAAGCGCTGCAGCCATCAGGTGGGCAGAGTTCCAGCAGTAACCTCTGTGGCTCCTGGTCAACAAGTCCAAAGTGACCCTGGTGTCTCTCAGCCCTGAGACGCACCAGTGACACTGCCTCTCTGTCCCCCATCAGGCCCAGCTGCCAGGTTCTCTGGCAGGTTCCCTTGCCTGTCCCCAGCTTCCTCCCGGCCAGCACTCTGCCCGGCCACCTCCCTCCGGGGTTTCATGCTCCCTGCCGATTACCTTCGGTGGCCACACCCAAGTCTCCTCTACTAGACAGCGTACTGTTTCTTCTCTGCCCCCAGCCGCAGGTACAGGAGGGGGCAGGAACTCTGCTGATGCAATTTTTCTCATAGGTAGCGGCTCGCGGGTTTGGGTGAATGTCTGACAGCCTCGCATGGACTGCTCAGCCCAGGCCCTTCCCGTAGTGGAGCCCTGTCTCCCTCCTCCCACTCACCATCTTTGTTCCATTCCGCGGGCCCCTGGACATGTGTGTTGTTCCAGTTCAGCTCTCCTCTAGGAGCTTGGGGCCCCCAATCTACTTGCCACATGCCGTGCCCCTCCTCATGCCTGCCCACATCAGGCCTGCTCCCCCCACGGCTGAAGGGAAGCCTGTTCTCTGCCCTGGCTCCCTTGACTTATCTGTGGGCATTCTGCCTCCGCTCACATGTGCCCTGTGACCAGCAGCTCGCCTTGCTCCACCGCGGACACAACTCAGTGCCACCATCGCTGAGGAAGGCACTGGAGCCCAACAGTGGGCTCGGTCTGGGGGCAGACAGACGGCACTGGCTTGCGGAAAGTCAGAGCATTTACAACACAGGATGACGGAGGCCCAGGACTTAAAGCCCCTTTTAAGGAGTCATGTGACTCAGCAGTTGCCAAGCTTTGGGTGTAGCAGAGACCAGGCCGGGGCTCCTGGTCCCACCCTCCATAGACCAAGTGGTCCCTGGCCCTGGAGACGTGGTAGCCCACTCTACTCTCCCCAGGCAGTGGCCCAGAGAGAAGGACTGACACTGGTCTCCCTGGGGAGAGTCAAGAGCAATTGGAGGGGCGCTTGGGTGGCTCAGTCGTTAAGCATCTGCCTTTGGCTCAGGTCATGGTCCCAGGGTCCTGGGATCGAGCCCCGCATCGGGCTCCCTGCTCCGCGGGAAGCCTGCTTCTCCCTCTCCCACTCCCCCTGCTTGTGTTCCCTCTCTCACTGTGTCTCTGTCAAATAAATAAAATCTTTAAAAAAAAGAGCGGCTGGAGCTCCCAAAGGATGGCGTGGTGCAGTGGTGATAATGTGGGTCAGGGTCAAGAGACAGAAGTTGCAGTCCCCTTCCTTGCTTGCCTTACAAGGCCACAGTTCTGTCCCCTGGACGATGAAGCCAGCCTCTGACCCTAAGCTCCCCTTTCTGTCCTGCAAGCTCTCTCCAGGGCGTCCAGCTGCCCAGGCCACACACAGCACACACGACGGGCTGGGCCTAGTAGGAGGAGTTCAGGAGGCCTGGTCAGCTGGGAAAACACAAGCAGCCGTCCCGATGCCAGAGAGGCGCTGAGGCTGCCTCCCAGATCCCAGGCAGGCTGTGTCCCATGGGCCGGGGCTGCTGGCGGGGGGATGTGTGCTCACCCCGGTCTCCGGCAAGCGGCCCTGCCTTCCATTCCAAGGACGTGAAACCTGCATACTGAGCACTCGCTGAGTGCAGCGGCCCGGGGCTCTGCGATGCCCCCATCCACCCAGCTGGAATTCATTAAGTGGCTTCTGAGATGGAGGGGCGGGGGGGATCGTCTGTAAGTCCTGACCTGCCGCCACCAGGGACTCCCGAGGGGGGCCTGCTCTGGAACTGTCTGGCACACTGCCAACGGCCTGAAGCCTTGGCGGGGGCTCTTAGGAGGCGGGGGCTCTTAGGAGGACAAAACATGTTTGCAGAGGAATGAGGGCGGGGCTCATCTGGTCTGATCACCCCGGGATCAGAGCAGGAGGGACACCACCACATATCCCGCCACCCTCCGGGTCTTGCTGCTTTGAGCAGCATGACAACCGCACCCCACACAGCATCTGCCAGTCAGAATGTGGATTCTGACCCAATCAGCATCTCGGGGATAAGGTACCTGGGGTCGATGTCACTCCCATGACCTGTGCCACATCACCACCTCCCAGGACCCCGGGGGGCACTCCAGGGAGCGAGGCCACCCCAGCCTGGCCTTCAGGCCCATCGGCCTGGCTCAAGCACAGCATGAACGGACATGCACGGCCGCACCTCCAGCCAGACTCTTCACAAGAGCGAGACGCCGCCACATCGTGGCTCACAGACGCCTCCGCCCAGGCAGGGCCTGGACCCTGTCTGTGAAGCAAGACCACCTGGTCGGCAGGGCTGCTGGGAGGTTACGGGAGGGAACATATGTGCTGTCTCAGCCCGGATGCCGGGAGTGCAGGCGGTGCTTGGACCCCCACGGAGCTCAGTGGTTTCCCGGGGCCAGGACCTCAAGGCCTGAAAGTGTACAGTCATTCCTTCTCTCTTGCTCACATTTACAGGAAGCAGTCAGAAAGCAGCCTCCTGGGATTTCTGGGAAAATCAGCTGAGACACAAACATACTCACGAGCTCCATTAACTGTCCTATCTTTGCAAAAAGACCTTGGTACGGGCTCCTCATGTGCCATTTTGGGCTCCCGTCCCTGAGTAATGTTTGCCAAATGTAGACGATGACAGTTTGATGAGCAGAATAAATCCTAACATCCTGTTTTGATGCAGGGATACTCCACGCCACCCCCAGACTGCACTTTCCCAAGGGTTGAAAAGGAGCTCAGGGAACAGGATGTGGCTCTTTATCTTTCATGGCCCCCAGTTCGGGGTCCAGCCAACATGGGTGCTCAACTAATCTCTGACTTAATGACGGAGAGCTAGAATAGTAGAAAGAAACTGCTGGGGACGCCTGGGTGGCTCAGTCGTTAAGCGTCTGCCTTCGGCTCAGGTCATGATCCCAGGGTCCTGGGATCGAGCCCCGCATCGGGCTCCCTGCTCCGCGGGAAGCCTGCTTCTCCCTCTCCCTCTCCCCCTGCTTGTGTTCCCTCTCTCGCTGTCTCTCTCTGTCAAATAAATAAATAAAATCTTCAAAAAAAAAAAAGAAAGAAACTGCTGGAGATCCCGGACTCTCACGAGCTGGGGAGGGCTGTTTGGGGCAGCCCTTATTTGAGATAGAAAGCAAGTCCATCAGATGACAGCTCCTGGGGTGGGCGATCAGTACCTGACAGAGGGAAGAGTGTGGGCAAGAGTACAGAGGCAGCGGGGCGGGAGCGTGCAGAGGAGCTGCTGGTAGCCGAGTGTGGCCCTGGGCAGCTGCGGCGGGGGACACACTATTGGGTAGAGGGGGCAGATACACCCCCCCCACCGTGATGAGGATGGGGAGCCCTGCTACTGAGACACATGAGGCAGGAGGAGCGAGCCAACAAAGGGCCGCTGATCAGCTAAGGCTCCAGAGAGACCCGAAAGCGTCACCACACATAGGGAGCCGTCTTTTCCCCAAAACATGTTTGCAGAGGAATGAGGGCGGGGCTCATCTGGTCTCCTACCTGAATGCATAGGTCTTCTGATGCCAGCTCAGCTGTCCCCGGATGCTGTATGCAATGGTGGTGACGAACTCCCCGCCCAGCCCCAGCTCTGAGCACAGCTTCAGGGCAAATTTCTCTGGTGAGTTCTCCTTCTCTGACATGTCCCACTCAAACTGGTCCACCAGCGAAATGTTTCCCACGTGGATGTTCAGCTGGGGCAAGAACCAAAGAACACAAATGAGAGGAGTCAGAACGGTGCCCAGCCTTGGGAGGCCTCAAGGAGGTGGGACAGCCCACTAGGGAGCCACCAGGCCAGGCTGGACCCTGCCCACAACTTACTAGCTAAGAACTGGGGCTGGCCCTTGTCCTTCTGGCCACAGGTCCCCATCCAGAAAACGGGAGATGACACCGCATACCTACTGGGACTGCCACAAGGGGCTCTGGCTCAAGACATGGCACAGTCACCCATCTTACTTAATAAGTGTGATCACAGATGCACACCCCACTTGAATAGCCCACAAGGTGCCCGCAAAGCCTGGGTGGGCAGCAGAGGCCCATGGCCAGCCCCGTCCACCACGCTCCCAGCAGACATCCTGCTGACATGCAACCTGCCGCCAGGAGAGGAGAGTCCGGGCCCTGTCTGTGCAGCACCCAGACCAAGACGGACACAGCCGGAGCCCCAGGAGCTCCCCACCGACAGCTGCACTCAGAAGCACCATCTTTACTCGTCACACCACAGATGAGCAGGCCTGCTCTGAAACAGGAAGGACTCATCAGGGTCTGGCTGTGTTCACTGGGCGCCGTGTCCACGAGTCTCCTTCCTATGGCTCTGTGGGGCTGGGAGCACCCCTTGCTGCTCTCCAGGTAAGCAGGCCACAATGCACCTGCCCGTTCACCCTACTATCCCTGTGTGCTCAGCTTTTTTTTTTTTTTTAATTTGACAGAGAGAGAGAGCAGACAAGCAGGGGGAGCAGCAGAGGGAGAGGGAGAAACAGGCTCTCCGCTGAGCAGGGAGTCCGATGTGGGACTTGATCCCAGAACCCTGTGATCATGACCTGAGCCAAAGGCAGACCCTTAACCGACTGAGCCACCCAGGCGCCCCCGTGCTCAGTTTTTTTTTGGTTAATTAATTAATTAATTTATTTTTTAAGATTTATTTATTTATTTTAGAGACAGAGCACAAGAGGGGGGAGCGGGAGAGGGAGAAGCAGACTCCCTGCTGAGCAGGGAGCCCGATGCGGGACTCGATCCTGGGACTCCAGGATCATGACCTGAGCCGAAGGCAGTTGCTTAACCAACTGAGCCACCCAGGCACCCCCCGTGCTCAGCTTTTTAAGACAAAGATCAGGGTGGCCACTGCTCAGGGCCCACCCTGCTGCCCTCAGAGAAGCGTGGGACCTCACTCCTTGTCCCCGTTCACAAAGCCCTGCACCTCTGGACCCCGCACACCACTTTTCACTCTCTGCAAACAAGCCCCCTGTCCTTTCCCATTTCCGTGTTCTGCTCACGCTAGGCGACCGACCAATGATGGTTAACAGAATGGAACCAGAAGAGCTGCCTCTTGGCCTAATAGGAACCGAATGCCCAGTGAGCCCCGAGGGCACGCTGGAACCAAAAAGATGGGAAGCAGCAGGCAGCCCACAGAAAAACATCAAACAGGGCCAAATAGGAGCAACGGGTGTAGCCGTGCACATGCAGCCCCAGCAAGCCCTGCCCCGGTTGCAACGGCAGGAGTCCTCCTAGCCACCAGGCGGCACTGCGCGGACTGGGGTGCCTGTGCCCCGCCAGTAACTGGTCATTAATGCCCGCATCTATTCAAAAATACAGATTGTGTGCCTACCAAGGAAGAGGCACAGGGAATGCAATGGTGAGTACGACCAACAAAACACTGTCTTCATGGGTTGACATTCCAGTTGGGGGAGAGATACCTAAGCAAGTTAATTATGTGAATGTATGGTACCTGTCGTGTGTGGCCAAGTCCTAAAGAGAAAATGAGGGGAAGGATAGAGAGTGCACAGGAGGCCACGTTAGCCAGGAGGCCCAAGAAGGCCTCCCTGGGGGAGGTGGCATTTTAGGAAGAACTGAATGGGCAAAGAGCGCAGGCCCTGTGGCTCCTTGGAGAGAAGGGTCCTGGGCAGAGCTGGGCCTGAGGCTGTTGGAAGGGCTCCAGCCTCCACAAAGGGATCTGGAAGGCCTGGGGAGTGTGTTGAGCAGAGAAGAGACACTGGCTGCCACTGAGACCTCTGCTGGAGGGAGCCATCTAGCAGTGGGGATGGTGGGGTGGTGAGGAGTGGCTGGACTCTGAGTGGGCTCAGAGACGAGGCAGGGCCAGGACCCCTAAGTAGGCATGCAGCACTGGGGCCAGGCTCCAGCCATCTCCCCAACCTCCAACCCTTATCACCACATACACCTGCACAGAATGGGCCCGGTCAGCCCCGCAGAGCCTCATGGCTTGACGTGTAAGAAACACTGAGCCCCCCAGCCCCCTGAGACTGAGCAGAGCCAATTTGCTCCAGGTGCCCTGGTAAAGGCAGCCAGGCCTGGGCTGTAGTCCCAGAGTCCACAAGAACATCTGTAAATGGCCACTCCACACTAAGGCACCCCTTCGTGAAGAGAGACACTCCTCAGGTGCCGCTGCGGCCAAGCTCCTGGCCCTCCACCATGTCCCAGGAGCCAGACAATAAAGAATACCCTCACAGAAGTACCCAGCTCTCCTTGAGTCCCTGTGACCCAAACCTGGGGTGTTACCTTCAGTTTCCTCACCTACAAGATGGGCACTGTCCCCTAGGCCACCATGCCCATGAGGGCTCTGACCTGAGAGACACAGCACTGTCCTATAGCAGCAAAACTTCTCTGGGCCAGCTGTGTCCGACCCTGGTGCCAGCGAGCCCTTGCGTCAGAGCCGGGCAGGAGACCCAACCTGGGGGTGGGGATGACAGGTGGGATGGAGGGCCTGAAGGGGCCCCAAAGCTGTCCAGTAGCCAAGAAAGCCTCTGGTCAGGAGGGATGGTGGCAACTCCTGGCAGATTTGCAACTGCCTGACAACTTTCTGTACGGCTGCCCACAAGCTCCATCAGGATTTAAAACAAAAAAAAATTCTGAGAAAAATATCAGGAAGCCAGCTGGTCAGACTCATGAGGACCCTGATCGTGGCCAACCCCATCCATTTGGCAGCATGCTGGTGGGTGTGGCTAACTCCATGAGACCACTTTCCCACTACAGTTACAGGACAAAGAGTTGGCACAGAGCAGAGTCCTCAGGGCCATCCTTTAGAGCTGAGAGACTAGGCATGAAGAATGCAGGTGAGGCTCCCATTTCTCTGTGAAGTTCCTCTTCTTTCTCAGTCAGGCCCTTTTGCTGCTGGTTGGCCATAATATGAAACTAAAATGGGTTAAGAAAAAGATTCGTATTTCTCTCAAAAAAATTAACCAGTGGGGCATCTGGCTGGCTCAGTCAGTAGAACATGCAATTCTTTTTTTTTTTTTTTTTTAAGAGTTTATTTATTTATTTTACAGAGAGAGAGAGCAGGAACACAAGCAGGGGGAGTGGGAGAGGGAGAAGCAGGCTTCCCGCTGAGCAGGGAGCCCGATGTGGGGCTCCATCCCAGGACCTTGGGATCATGACCTGAGCCGAAGGCAGATGCTTAACGACTGAGCCACCCAGGTGTCTTTTTTTTTTTTTAAAGTATTTTATTTATTTATTTGTCAGAGAGAGAGTGAGCGAGCACAAGCAGGGGGAGAAGCAGGCAGAGGGAGAAGCAGGTTCCCCACCAAGCAAGGAGCCCAATGCGGAACTTGATCCCAGGACCCTGGGATCATGACCTGAGCTGAAGGCAGACACTTAACCGACTTAGCAACCCAGGCATCCCAGAACATACAATTTTTTTTATCTCAGGTCACGAGTTCAAGCTCCACGTAAGAAAGGAAAGGAAAAATGTTAAGGGAAAAAGAAAGGGGAAAGGAAAGGAAAGGAAAAAGGAAAAAGGAAAGGAAAGGAAAGGGAAGGGAAGGGAAGGGAAAAGAAGAGAGGAGAGGAAAGAAAAAGAGAAAAGGAAAGAAAAGAAAAAGAAAAAGAAATTAACTAGTAAGAAGACTGAATGAGTAAACAAAAACTTCCCCACAAAGAAAAGCCCTGGGTCCCAATGGCTTCACTGGCGAATTCTACCAAACACTGAAAGAATTAGCACCAATCCTTTTCAAATTCTGCCAAAAAATTTGAGAGAATATACTTCATAACTCGTTGTCCAGATATCAAAGCCAGATACTACAAGAAAGGAAAACTACAGACCAATATTCCTTATACACTTGATGTAAAAATCTTAAACAAAATACTAGCAAACTGAATTTAGTGGCATATTAAAAGAATTATATACCATCAGCAAGTGGGATTTATTCTAGCAATGCAAAGATAGTTCAATACAAAAACTGACCAATGTAACACACCATATTAACAGACTGAAAAACCACATGACCACCTCAACCAATGTAGAAAAAGCATTTGACAAAATTTAACAAACTTTCATGATAAAAACACTCAACAAACTACAAAAACAAAAAAACTACTTCAACATAATAAAATCCATATATGAAAAACCTACAATGAACATCATACTCAATGGTAAAAACCAGAAAGCGTTTCCTTTAAGATCAGGAACTAACCACTTCTAGTCAACACAGTACTGGAATTTCTAGCCAGAGAAATTAGGTAAGAAAAAGAAATAAAAGGGATCCAAATTGGAAAGGAAGAAGTAAAGTTACCTCTATTTACAAATGATATGATCTTATATGTAGAAAACCCTAAAGATTACACACACAAAAAACTGTTAGAACTAATAAATTCAGCAAAGCAACAAGATACAAAGTCAACACACAACTAATCAGCTGCATTTCTATACACCAACCAATAAACAATGTGAAAAAAAAATTACGAGAACAATTTTATTCAGAACAGCATCAAAAAGAATAAAATACTTATGAATTAAACTTAACCAAAGAGGTGAAAGACTTGTATAACAAAAATTACAAAACACTGCTCAAAGAAATTAAAGAAAGGATAAATAAATGGAAAGACATCCCATGTTCATGGATTGGAAGGCTGAGTATTACTAAGATGTCAAGACTATCCAAATCAATTTACAATTCATTGTAATCCCTATCAAAATTTGAACAATGTTTTTTGCAGAAATAGAGTAAAAACCCATCTTAAACTTAAACTGAATCTAAAGTACCCTGAAGAATCAAAACAATCTTGAAAAAGAAGACCAAGGTTGGAAGACTCACACATTCTAATTTCAGAAACTACAGTAATCAAAACTGTGTGGTACTGACATAAATCAAACATATAGGGGCGCCTGGGTGGCTCAGTCGTTGAGCATCTGCCTTCGGCTCAGGTCATGATCCCAGGGTCCTGGGATCGAGCCCCGCATCGGGCTCCCTGCTCAGTGGGAAGCCTGCTTCTCCCTCTCCCACTCCCCCTGCTTGTGTTCCCTCTCTCGCTGTGTCTCTCTCTGTCAAATAAATAAATAAAATCTTAAAAAAAAAAAAAATCAAACATATAGACCAACAAAATCCCAGAAATAAACTCTCAAATATACAGGCAAATGATTTTTGACAAGGGTGTCAAGACCACTCAATGTGGGAAGGACAATCATTCCCACAGACGATGCTGGGGAAAGAGGCTAGCCACATCCATAAGAATGAAGTTGGACCCTTACCTAACACCATTTACAAAAATTAACTCAAAACGGATGAAAGACCCAAATATAAGAGCTGAAACTATAAAGTTATTAAAAGAAAACAGAAAAAAGCTTCATGACATTGGATTTAGCAGTGATTTCTTAGATATGAGACCAAGGGCACAGGGAACAAATGAAAAGACAAATTGTACTTCATAAAACAAAAACTTTTAAGCATCAAAGGACACTATCAAAAAAGAGTAAAAACACAACCTACAGAATGGAACAAAATATTTGCAAATCACATATCTGATAAGGTATTGATATCCACAATATATAAAGAACTTGTTAAACTCAACAACAAAAGAACAAAATATCTGATTTAAAAAAGGCAAAGACCTTGAACACACATTTCTCCAAAGGTCTACAACTGACCAGTAGGCACATGATAGATATTCAATGTCACTAATTAACGGAAATGCAAACCAAAGCCACAATGAGATAACACCTCACACCAAGCAGGCTCTGCAGCAGGCAGGCCTAAGGCCCAAATCTTAGCACTACCACTTATCAGCTGGACAGTATGGGGCAGGTGATGTGTAACCTCTCCATGTGGCAACCTCTTTACCTGTGACACAACGGGTAAGGCAGCAACTTCCTCCAGAACTGAGGTGGGTTACTAGACACTGGGAAGTGTGGTTGACCCAGCTAGTCCACAGGAAGAGTGTCGCACTGCTGTTCATCTCACTGTGGGCTTCCCTGCTCTGCCTGGCATGTGGCTTCATCTCCTCTGTACCACCCAGGCTCTGTTCAACACCTGGTGGTGCCCTGAATACATCCAGAATACAACTCTTACTCAGAGAAATCAGAAAGCCCACAACCCTTCCTGGGGTAAACAGCCACATACCACCTTTAAGACAGCCTTCCAGAAGTCCAATCCCACAGCATGGACCCAAAACCACAGGGGTCCAAGGCCTCAATGTACTCTCAGCACCCTATGACCCACCCAGGACAAGGAAGACCCCGGAGCACGGTGAAGAGCTGCCCACCTTAATGATGACACGCTGGTCTGACTGGTCCTCCAGGATGCTGTCCGTGGGATAGGACTCTATCTGCTGTCTGATGGCAGAGGCGATGGCTGGGACAAATGTCAGTGGGTTCAAATCCAGGTCATCACAGAGGATTTCTGAAAACATCTCAGGGGTCATCAGCTTCTCTGAAATCAGGAATTGCCAGCTGATTACAGGACCTAACTTTACCATGTTTGGCCCTAGCCTCCCCATCCCCTTCCTCCTCTGCTAGACATCCCCAACAAAGAATGATAACTGAGGGTGACCCTCCCAGACATGGGGCTGGGGGAGGAAGCACAGGACGAGCATCACCCCCTTCTGGCCCTCATTCCACACACACAATCCTTTGATCCCTTGATCTGGGACTTCTAGAGTCCAGAACTGAGAAGAAATAAATTGTTGTTTAAGCCACCCAGTCTGGTACTTCGATATGGAAGCCCGAGCAAAATAGCACAGTCTCCTTCCAGGTAAGTCACTTTGAGGTCAGTGTCCCATTGGCACACAATCATTCACCAACTTCCTCCCCAGTAGAGAAATCCCTGAGATATTAGGCTGCTTGTGGCTTTTTATGGACCTTCCCTCAGTTTCTGACTCTCTGGGCAGCACATACACATAACAAGGTGACAAATATGCAGGTGTAAATAGACCCTGGATCCTGGAAATATAGCCATACCAGGTATGAACTTGCAGGGGCCATCTGCAACTGGCCAGATTATAGCAAGGTCCCATGTGGTCAAATGTTTTCTCTCTGTTCTGCCCTGTTGTTGTAACCCAAATTTAACAGCCACGCACCACATCTGGGATGAGCCACAGACAAGAAGAAAGTCAAGGATGAATCCCCTTATTGGTACATGGCATGATTCCATCATCAAGAACCAGGTCTGCTTAACAACTTACCCCACTATTTCCTCACTAGCCCAGAAGGGCTAGAGACCAGCCATCCTAACAATACCATCAGGACAGACCCAGAACACTCAGCCAGTCTATGATCAGTAACTCATAGAGCAAGCAAGCATAGTTAATTTCGGAGATTGTAGCATGGAGCTGAAGTGCCCTATGAAGCACCCCATGAGTACAATGAACAGAACATTATTAAACTTTTTAGTTTGAGATAATTGTAGATTAATATGCAGGCTTGATTACTGTTGCTATATATTAACACTTGAGACTGGGGAAACTGATTCTCCTACTTTATTCTTTTTTTTTTTCAAAATTGCTTTGATTATTCTAGTTCCTTTGCCTTTCCATATAAATTTTAGATAATTATGCACAAAAGTTTTGCTGAAATTCTCACAGGAATTGCATTCAACTTGCATATCAATTTAGGGGAACTAACATCTTGAGTATTCTAATCCATAAAAATGGTATGCCTGTCCATTTCTTTAGATCTTTTTAATTAATTTTATTGGTGTTTTGTAGTTTTTGGCATACAAGTCCTATACGTGTCTGTTAGATTTACACCAAAGTATTGCTTTTCTTTTTTAAAAGATTTATTTATTTTTAGAGACAGAGAATTCGTGTGTGCACGGGGTGGGGGGCAGGGGCGGAGGGAGAGAGAATCCCAAGCAGACTCTGCACTAAACGTGGAGCCCAATGCCACGACCCTGAGATCATGACCTGAGCCAAAACCAAGAATTGGTTGCTCAACCAAATGCACTGCCCAGGTGCCCCTGAAGTATTCCTTTTCTTATTGAGTGAATATAAATGGTAATGTATTTTTGAGTGTCCATGTGTTCACCAATAGTACAAGAAATACAATTGATTGGGGCGCCTGGGTGGCTCAGTTGGTTAAGCGACTGCCTTCGGCTCAGGTCATGATCCTGGAGTCCCGGGATCGAGTCCCGCATCGGGCTCCCTGCTCGGCAGGGAGTCTGCTTTGTCCTCTGACCCTATCCCCTCTCATGTGTTCTCTCTAATTCTCTCTCTCTCAAATAAATAAATAAAATCTTTAAAAAAAAAAAAAGAAATACAATTGATTTTTGCATGTTTATCTTGTATCCTGTGATGAACTCAATCACTAGTGTTAGCAGGATTTTTTGTAGATCTCTTGGGATTTTCTATGTAGGCAATCATGTCATCTACAAATAGGGACAGTTTACTTATTTATTTTTTAAGATTTATTTTAGAGAGCAAGAGAGAGAGAGTGTGTGAGCAGAGGCAGGGGCAGGGTTAGAAAGAGAATCCTGAAGCAGAATCCCCGGTGAGTGCAGAGCCCAACATGGGGCTCAATCCCAGGACCCCAAGACCATGACCCAAGCCAAAATCAAGAGTCAACCACCTAACTGACTGAGCCACCCAGGCGCCCCCAAACAGGGATAGTTTAATTTCTTTCTTTCTGATCTGTATGTTTTTTATTTAATTTTCTTGCCCGACTGCACTGGCTAGGAACAAGAGTGATGAGAGCAAACATCTTTGCTTTGTCCCTGATCATAGGCAGAAAGCATCTAGTCTCTCACCATTAAATATGTTAGCTATAGGATATTTTGTAGATACTCTTTATTAAATTGAAGTAGTTTCCCACTATTCCCATCTTTCTTAAAGTTTTTAATCAAGAATTAGTATTTTGTCAATTTTTTTTTTCTGCATCAAATTGATCCTGGTTTTTCTTCTTTAGTCTGTTAATATGGTGGATTGTGTTGATCAATTTTCAAATATTTAACTAACTAGATTTGCATCCCCGGAATAACAAACCCTACTTGAGTCATGGTGTATAATTCTTTTTATATATTGCTGAATTCTGTTTGCTAATGTTTTGTTAAGGATTTATGTGTCCTGGTGCCTGGGTGGCTCAGTCGGTTAAGTGTCTGACTCTTGATCTCAGCTCAGTTCCTGATCTTGGAGTTGTGAGTTCAAGCCCTGCGCTGGGCTCCATACTGAGCATGAAACCTACTTAAAAAAAGGGGGGGGGGGGAATTTATGTCTATAATCATTAAGAATACTGGTCTATAGTTTACTTTTCCTGTACTGTCTTTAGTTTTGATATCAAGGTAATACGAGCTTTATAAAATGCATTGGGGGAAAAAAATAAAATTCATTGGGAAGTGTTCCCTCTTCTATTTTCTGGAAAAGACTGCAGAGAATTGATGTTAATTTTTCTTTAAATGTTTGGTAAAATTCTCCAGAGCCACATCTGTGCCTGGAAGTTTCCTTTTGGGGAGGTTTTTAAATTATGAATCATACTTCTTAATAGTGATAGGGCAACTCAAATTATCTATTTGATACTGAGTGAACTGTGATAGTATATGTTTTACAAGAAATTGCTCCATTTTATCTAAATTGTCAAATTTATGTGTGGAGAGCTTTTGTGGTACTCCCTTTTGATATCCACAGGGCCTGTAATGATAGCCCATTTCTTTCCTGAATTTGATAATTTTTGTTTTCATCTTTTGTTGTCAGTCCTGCTAGGTCTGTCAGCTTTACTGAGCTTTTCAAATTATCATGTGTACTTCATTCATTTTCTCCCGTTTTTCTGTTTTTAATTTCATTGATTTCTGCTCTCTTATGCTTTGCTTTCTGCTCACTTTGGTTTCATTTTGCTTTTCTTTTTCTCAATTCTTGAAGTGGGAGCTTATAGATTTCAAACTTTTCTACTGTAAACACTGATACTACAAATTACCCTGTCAGTACTACTTTAGCTATATCCTACAAATTCTGGTATGTGATATTTTCATTCAGGTCCATGTATACATTTACTTCCCTTTAGATTTCCTCTTTGAACCATGAATTAGTTAGAAATGCGTTATTTAGCTAACAAGCATTTGCGTCCATTCTGGTTGAAGAACACATAATTTAAAATTTCAATTCTTTTAAATTTGTTGACGTTTGTTTTATGACCCCATGACATGGTTTGTATGGTATACGTCCCATATGAAGTAAAGAAAATATGTTTTTTTGCTGTGATAGACGCAGTGTTCTATAAATGCCAGATACTGTTGGTTGATGGTGTTGTTGGGTTTATATCATTTTGCTCATTTTCTGTCTAGTTATTCTCAGTTGTTGAGATAGAGAGGTGTCAAAGTCTCCAGTACAATTGTGGATTTGTCCGTTTCTCCTTTCAGTTCTATCAGTTTTTGCTTCACATCTTTCCCAGCTCTGCTGTTTGGTGCATACATACTTAGGATTGCTATGTCTTTTTGGTGGACTGACCCTTTTATCATTAAAGTAGTCCCCCCAACCCTTATCTGTGGTTTGCTTTCCACAGCCTGTTATCTGTAGCCAACTTTGGTCTGGAAGCAGATGATCCTCCTTCATCATCAGAATCATCATCAGAAGATCACAGTAGGCTGGGCGCCTGGGTGGCTCAGTCGGTTAAGCGACTGCCTTCGGCTCAGGTCATGATCCCAGGGTCCTGGGATCAAGTCCCGCATCGGGCTCCCTGCTCTGCGTGGAGCCTGCTTCTCCCTCTCCCACTCCCCCTGCTTGTGTTCCCTCTCTCACTGTCTCTCCCTGTCAAATAAATAAATAAAATCTTTAAAAAAAAAAAAAAAGATCACAGTAGGCTAATCCTACACCTCACTTCATCTCATCACGTAGGCATTTTATCATCTCCTATCATCACAAGAACAAGGGTGAATACAGTACACTAAGATATTTTGAGAGAGACCACATTCATACTTTTATTACAGTATTATAATTGTCCTGTTATTGTTGTTAATCTCTTACTGTACCTAGTTTATAAGCTAAACTTTACCATAAGTAGGAATGCTTAAGAAAAAACATAGTATATATAGGACTTGGCATTACCTGCAGTTTCATGCATCCACTGGGGGCCTTGGAACATACTCCCTGTGGACAAGGGGGTACTACTGTATTTAATCTCTCTACCTGTGGTAATTTGCTTTGCTCTTAAGTCTGCTTTATCTGATACTAATGCTACCGTTTCTGCTTTCTTCTGATCAATGCCTGCATGACCTATCTTTTCCTATGACTTTACATCCAACCTACCTAATCATTATATTTGAAAGAAGTTTCTTGTAGATAATATATCATTGGGTCATTTAAAAAATGCACTCTGCCAGGGCTGCCTGGCAGGCTCAGTTCTTAGAGCATGCAACTCTTGATCTCGGGGTTGTGAGGCTGAGCCCCATGTCAGGTGTAGAGGTTACTTTAAAAAATGAAGTGTTAAGGGGCGCCTGGGTGGCTCAGTCGGTTAAGCGGCTGCCTTCAGCTCAGGTCATGATCCCGGGGTCCTGGGATTGAGCCCCGCATCGGGCTCCCGAGCCTGCTTCTCCCTCTGCCTGCTGCTCCCCCTGCTTGTGCTCTCTCTCTGTCAAATAAACAAATAAAATCTTAAAAAAAAAAAATGAAGTGTTAAAAACCATGCACTCTGGGGGCGCCTGGGTGGCTCAGTCGTTAAGCATCTGCCTTCAGCTCAGGTCATGATCCCAGGGTCTTGGGATCAAGCCCCACATTGGGCTCCTTGCTCCGCGGGAGGCCTGCTTCTCCCTCTTCCACTCCCCCAGCTTGTGATCCCTCTCTCACTGTGTCTCTCTCTGTCAAATAAATAAATAAAATACTAAAAAAAAAAAATGCACTCTGAGAATCTCTTGCTTTTTTTAACTGGTAATTACTGACATATTAAGTCTTATATCTGCCACTTTGTTTTTGTTTTTCCTGTTTTCTTTTCTTACCTTCCTGTGGGTTACTTGAACATTTTTTAGGACTCCATTTCAATTTATCTATAGTATTTCTGAGTATATCTCTTTGTGTAGAATTTTTTTTTTTTTTAAGATTTTATTTATTTATTTGAGAGAGAGAGAATGAGAGAGAGAGAGAGCACATGACGGGGGGGGGGGGGTCAGAGGGAGGAGCAGACTCCCTGCCGAGCAGGGAGCCCGATGCGGGACCCGATCCCGGGACTCCAGGATCATGACCTGAGCCGAAGGCAGTCGCTTAACCAACTGAGCCACCCAGGTGCCCCTCTTTGTGTAGAATTTTTAAGTGCCCTTCTCTATGTAACATCATATACACATAACTTACCAGTCTACTGGTTTCTTCATTTTTACCAGTTCAAGTAAAGTATAGAAACTGTACCTCTCATCATGTCCCTTTACATTTCCTCATTTATAAGTATCTTAAAATATTCCTTCTACATACATTTAGAACCATATCAGATAGCATTACCACATTTGCTTCAACTACTAAAAATAATTTAGAAATTTCAAGAGGAGAAAGTAAGATTATATTTACCCGTATGTTTGCTTATCATATTCTTTCTTCCTTCCTGATGTTCCAGTTTCTTTTATCATCTCCCCCCCCCTTTTTTTTTTAAGATTTTATTTGAGAGGGAGGGAGCAAGTGAGAGCACGAGCAGGGAGAGGGGCAGAGGGAGAAGCAGACTCCCCACTGAGCAGGGAGCCTGATGCAGGGCTCGATCCCAGGACTCTGGGATCATGACCTGAGCCGAAGGCAAACACTTAACCGAATGAGCCACCCAGGCGCCCTATCATCTCCCTTTTTTTAGGTTAGATCTAAAGGCGATAGTATTCCTTCATCTGAGGATTTCCCCTTCATTCCTGAAGGATATTTTTACTGGGTGTAAGATTCAAGATTGGCAGTCCTTTTCTTCCAGGGCTCGAAAAACCATGTGCCATTTCCTCCAGCCTCCGTGGTTTTGGATGAGAAATCTGCTGTCATCCCAGGTCTTTCCCTCTAAGTCAGGTGTTCTTTTTCTTGGCTCTCAAGATCTTTTCTTTGTGTTTAGTTTTCAGAAGTTCAACTAAGATGAGTCTTGGCATGGATTTCCTTGGGTTTATATTGCTGGGATCCACTCAGCTTCCTGAATCTGTCATTTGGGGATTTTAGGCATCCAAAGTGAACACATGGACACAAATCTCTAGAACCTGCTTCCTGTAGCCATGCCTGGCAAAGTTAACCTGCAGGGCCCGGGTCACCCCTGGCCTGGGTGCAGGAGCAGATTCCACACCTTCTCCTGAGGCAGCTCAGGGCCCTGCCTTGGGATCCCCTCATCCCCTGGTGGGGCCATACTAGCATCCATGTGTTCTTGTTCAGCAGCTCATCCTTTCTGGAGGATTTCAACATACCCCAAGGAGGCTGGCTATTGAGACAGATAATGTCATACTTCACCAGCAACTCACAGATAAGCGCTCTTTCATGTCCTTCTAAGAGAAGATAACCTTGAGCTCGTTGTTAACAGATACCTTCCCAAAGTCTGTCGGAGACAAATCCTGGTTATGAAGAACGTCCTGGTTCTGAAGGACATGTAGTTCATTCATACAGCTCAACATTTTTAGTCCCTTTGTGATAAAATGTCTCACACCCACCTTTATGATTACTTGAAATTTCAAAGTAAATTAGATATGACCATGAAAAACACCAGCGATTTTGAACATGCAATTTTTTTTTTTTTTTTTGAACATGCAATTTTAACTCTTATGCCAGGGGCACAGCTTCCTAACCACCAGTTAAGAATTACAGCTCTTAGATATGCTAAATACCACTGTGGGCTGAGGAAGAGTTCACAGAACAAAATTATTTTGGTTCTCCAAGGGTTTGTACCAAATTATACTTCGTGGGGTATATGGTATGCTACTGGAGAACTCCTTTGAGGAACAGCCTGGAGAAACTCATGGCAGGGTTCCCAGACAGATATAGGTCTTCACTGAATTATACTGTGTCCTCCTGAGGGCCAGAGGGAAAGGTTCTCTTGGATTCAAGTACTATGTGTGATTTTGTGGCTTCTGAGCCATGAGTGGATGCTCATCTTGACCACACTGGGAACCGCAGAACCGATCATCCTGTCGCTCTCTGCCTGGTTCTAAAGGGCCAAGCGTCATGCCCTGCCCTCGCAACGTACGCCTACTGAACTGTGAGTATGACCCAGAGCACTGGCTTCATTTTGTATCTTCTCATTTCATTTTCCGCTTCATCCAATTTTTCCTCACGACATCTTTTGCATTTGCTTTATTCTTTCCTACCAAGCATTCTCATGTAAGATGCCTTATCCCTTCTGGACTAGGGTGGGAGTATAAATAGTCTGAGCTTTCTACATGTTATCGAAAGAAAAGTAACATGATAATACATGTAGGGAGTCAACTGAACAGCTAAGTTCCTATGCCATGGCCTATGGCCAGTTTCTATGCTAAATGTTGTAATAAAAGCAGTGATAAAAAACATGTTCCCTGACCTGAAGGGATTGAAATGGGGAGAAAGATGAATTAACAATTAACTCTAACAAACACCAGCTGAGATGAGCAGAGAATGGTGTAACAGAAATGTGCAGCACAGGCCACCGGCTGGCGCTCATCAGCTGTCCTGTCCCCATGTTGGAGTATCACCAGAGCACCACGTCTGCCCTGTCTACACTCATTACAACGTCCTGGAACCCCTCACCACATCTCCCCTTGGCCACATCCTCTCTCGCCAGCTAACCCATGGGCCCTGGAGGACAGGCACCCGGGTCTCAGGCCTTGTTCCCAGAGTTGGGCAGAGGCCCTTGGACTCAGGCCTGGCACATCAAGTGCCAGGACACGACCAAAGGAAGCAGGCTAATGCCTCCAGAAAGTTCCAGGCAACCACGTATCAACAACTACACACGTTCCTCCATGAGGAAATGCCCTCTGGGAGAAAAAAGTTGTTAGCGATTATGTTCTCTGCCCTGGAAACGTCTAATAGCAGAAGGAGTTTTAGCAAACAGAGGCGCTACAACTCATCAGAAAATTGTGCGCCAATTATGAAGCCCAAAGAAACCAGGAAGATACTTCTAAGCAAAGAAAAATAAAATTATACTTGCACTATAACTACAACTCTGTTAAATATGTTTGCACGTGCAAGTGACTGGCAGGGAAACTATTAGTAGGGACGGTGAGATTCCGGGGATTCTCAACTTTTCTTCATTTAAAAATGATACTCACTGGGGTTTTTCATTGTTGTTGTTTGGTTTTGGTCTGAATATAAATAATGTGTTTGTTGCAAAAAATCTGAAAGATTCAGGAAAACAATAAAGAAAAAATAAGCACAGGTGCAATCCTCCTTCCTGCATGGGATAAGGACGAAACGCTCTGGCGAACATCTCCTATGCTTTCGCTTGCTTATTTGCACGGAGTCATGCTCAGATTTTGGGAGCCAGGCAAGAGCAGGCACCTGACCCGGGACTTATGGAGCGAGGATGGGAGGAGGAAGAACAGACAGAGTGAGGGCAGACCTCGAGGGGCCGAGAGAGGTATGAGCACATACACACACAGCATCATGAAAGACCAGAGGGGTGCACAGGGCTGATGGGAGGTGTGTGGAGGGCCATGCGGCCAAACTGGTCTAAGCAGCATCAAGGTCATCATCGAGCTCTGTGGACAGATAGCCTGCATCATGACTGGCCCCTGACCCACCCAAGCTCACTGGGAGAGGAAGGAACCTGAAGCTCATGTGCCCAACCCACAGGAAAAGGGGGCAGAAGTAGGATTTGAACCCAGAGTCCACACCCTCCCCATCTATGCCATGAGGCTCTGAATGTCGTGTTCAGAGTCCAAGATCCCAACGAGCAGTAGTCAAGAAAAAGGACTGTTCGCACGGCCCAACCGCCCACGTACCATTCATGTTCCAAGTAAAGGCATCTCGAAGCTTCTGCCCGTCGATCTCCATGTCCAGCCGGATGGGGACAAGCACCTCAGGCTGGGATGCGTTCTCATGGATCACAGCTGGGTCGTGGTCATCAAAGCTGGAAGTGAAGTGGCAGCAAAGTCAGCAAGGGGTGGTGGGGGTCTCCATGCTCAGGGCCTCCCTCTCTGCACTGCTGGTCACTGCGAACCTGGCCAGAGGGGAAAAGCCCACTTCTTATGGCGACTTGTCAACTAAGGGCTGAGCCAGCAGAGACGAGCCAGCAGGGGTCCTGCGGCCACAGGGGCAGAGCTCCACACTTCAAGGGCACACAGGGAAGGGAGAGGGAGTTGCAGCCTTGGGCAGCGGGAGATGACCTTGACGTATCCCAAAGGAAAGGAGATTTAAGCCCCAAAGCAGGCCTAACTTTCACAGAAAACTGTAGGAAAGGAAGGGTATTTCCAGAAGAGGAAATACTTGAGCAAAAGCCAAGGGGCAGGAGCGGTGAGGAGTTATTGAGGGAGCGAGAGCAAGAACACCGAAGGCGGGGTGCAGATTGGGAGGAGTGGGGGGAGCAGCGTGGAAGACGCAGAGAAGCTACAGGGTGTCCAGGTACCCAGGTACCCATGCTTCTCCACCTCAGGCTACGGAATCCAGCTTCTACCCTGAGGGAGCCCCAGGAGAACCAGAGCAAGGCAGGTCATATCTGTATTGTAGGCAGACAAAGAGGGAACAAGTTGGGGTGGTGAGGCGGATGGGGGAATGCTGGAGGGTAAGGGGACCCTAAGGGTGTCTGTGGAATACAGAGGGCTGAGACCTGCTCTCAGGAGGGGCACAGATGACAGACAAATAAATGAGGAAAACACACTGTATGCCAGACACCATGCTCTGGAAAGCATGGACAGGGAAAGGGAAAAGAGTGGCCATTCTAAAGAGGCGGAAGCAGCTCTGGGAAAGGGACATTCAAATAGTGACGGGAAGGAAGAGGGAGAAGGGGTTTAGCCATGCAGACGGTGGCAAGGAGTGAGCTCTCGGCAGAGGGAACTCCAAGGGCAGAAGCTTCTGGGTGGCTCTCAAAGCAGCGTGGAGGCTCATGGGCCTGAGGGTGAGTGAGGGTGGCAAGAGAAGAAGCCAGAGAGCGGTGGCGCTATGAGGACTCCCTGGCGGACACGTGACAGGGTATCTGGAAGACCTGCGACAGGAGTGGTGCCATCTGCCCTGGGCAAGGGGGCCCACACTTGAGTGGGGGCTGGCCAAGGGCGGTCCAATTCCAAACATTTGGCACGCTGAGAAGGAAGAAATCTGCTGAGACTAGCTCTGTGGCATGAGAAGGAGGAAGTTCTGGGGTTTCAGCCTGAGTGCAGGAAGGATGGGATTACTGTGTCCTGGGTTGGACAAGTCTGCAAGCAGTGTGTGACGGACACCCGAGGACAGCATGTAGGGGTGAGGCTGGGCTGCAGAGATGAAAGTGGAAACTTGAAAAAATGCCTCCCAAAAGATATCCAGTGCTAATCCCTAAAACCTGTGACCATTATATGGCAAAAGGCGGGGGAGGGGACTTTGCAAATGTAACTAAGGATCTTAAGAGAAGATTCTGCAGGTAACCCTGAATCATATCACAAGCGTCCTTTTAAGAGAAGACAGGGCAATTTCACATACACAGAGGAGGAGGCCCTGTGACCCACTGAGACAAACTGGTGATGCAGCCACAAGCCCAGGAATGCTGGCAGCAACCAGAGGCCAGAAGAGGCAGGAACAGCTTCCCCCCGAGAGCCTCCAGAGGGAGTGAGGTCCAGCCAACACCTTGATTTTGCTGCACTGAAACTCTTGCCCCCAGAACCGTAAGAAATAGATTTGTGTTGTTTTAAGCCACCCAGCTTGTGGTGATGTGCTCCAGCAGCCACAGGGAACTAACAGTAGGGATGGCAGGGGGATGGCATCTCAAACCACAAGATCCAAGGGCTGCACCTTCAGGAGCACCCACTGGAGGCGCTGGGGACACAGGAGAGAGCAGCGAGACTAAAGCAGGCAGAGCCCGGGGCTGGAGTAAGCCGGAGACTGGCTGTCCCAGAAGCCGAGGGGACAGTTTCAAGAAGGCAGCATAGTGTTTTAGGGAACACAAGGTCAAGGCAGAGGGAAGCTAAAACTGAGGTGGAATCCGTGGGGGGGGGGGGGGGGGGGGGTGAGGCATGCTCACCACAGAGGGAAGGTTCTCTTCTTGTCCCGGCCCATGCGGTTCCTGTTGATGGTTGTGGAGCAGGGCACCGCGTCCAGATGGTGGGAGCTGTTGGGCAGGGTGGGCACCCACTGGCTGTTCCTCTTGGCTTTCTGTTCCCTGGGGAGACACGAGAAATGCCCCTGCTCAGTCTAGGAACCCACTACTGACCATCAGCCTCCAAGTCATGGTCAGTGGACACCCACTGCACCCCTGCCAGGCTCCAGGACCCTATGGGGACCCCTAAGCACCCCGGATTCTGCACGTGTCTACTCCTGAGGCTCCCACTGGCACCCATTCAGAGTCACCCATGCTAGGGGAAGGGTGCAGAGGGGCTCCAGACACAGCAGAACAGTGCCCAGCCCAGCACACAAGTCACAGTATAACATGGTATGTGCTAGGCATGACTCCATGGAAGCATTATCCCCTCTGCAGGGAATGTACATGAGGAGGAGGCTTCCCAGGGGAGCAGACCCTGGAGTGGAGCCTTATGCACTGAGTTGGGGCTCACTGGGAGTGGGGGGTAGGGCATTTCCGGAAGCGCACAGGTGGCAGGAGAGAGGAAGCTTGGATAGGTTGTGGGCTTGGCTGGGGCTGGAGAGGCGGGACAAGGAGAGGGTCCCGATCCCAGGGGCTGGCATGCTCCATGAGAACTGACTGCACTCGGCAGGCAGCTAGGAGTCCCCAAGGAGTTTGAAGAAGGGAGAGACACGATCAGACTATTCTTTTAGGTACACAGGCCAGCTTGAGATGGACAAGGCAATGCTTCTGGCTTCCAGGTTTCCAGACCAGTAGGGCTGATGAGAACCTGTGTTAGTGAAAACTTTCTAGAAAGTGAGGCTCAAAGTAATTCAAGTAGCATACCATAAAAGGGCTCACTCTTCTCTGCAAATTACAGGTTCCTCTTACTACCAGGAAAATACCAAAAGGCTATTTTAAACCGAGGCTCCAGAGCTGGCCTGGTTTGTAAGACAAGTGCTCGGGTTCCCACTATGCCCTGTGTTATCACTTTATCATCCTCAGGGCCACCTTCCCTGGTGAGTCTGAGCAATGTAAGGGCAGCGTTGACTGTGTGACAAGGAGGGGGGGTGCCAGTCCTCCTGTGGAACTGAGTGGGCAGTGGGAAGGCACTTCCTGAGCACAGGGCCCGAGGAAAGCAGCTTCACTCAACCTCTACCCCCAACCCTCCCGGCAGTTTTATTTATTTTTTTTTAAGTAGGCCATGTCCAGCAAGGGGCCCAATGCGGGGCTGGAACTCTCGACCCTGAGATCTAGCCCTGAGCTGAGACCAAGAGTTGGCCACTTAACCGATGAGGCCACTCAGGTGCCTGCCTCCCAGTGGTTTTGGGCCCTGGGGTAACTACAATACTCTATTCCCTCAGCTGTTCCTCATATGACACGATCTTCAAGAAGTGTTTACTGCCCCATAAAAGGTTCCTGGCTGACATGTGCAGACTTGAAAGCCCCAGCCATATGTACATGATTTCCTTCTGCCACTTCCCTGGGAAAGTCTAGCCGTCCTTATGTTCTTACCACATCCCTCGGGGAAAGAGGAATCTGCAGAGCACACATCTCTAACACTGGCCAGGTGGGGTGTGTGTCACCTTTAGGTGGGGGTGGGGGGAGGATTACAAAAACGACCCAATAGTAAAGTTGAAAGACAATCTGGAAAGAAATGATTTTTCCATAACCACATCACTCAAAACAATAAGCCTCCTTCCCCCAACCCTCAGTGTCCCCAGGGTTTTGTGCATCTAAATGCATGTGTTCTTGAGAGTTGAGAGGGTAACGGAGGTATCCTGCACAGCTCACTCACGTGAACCATGTTTCTGGTTGCCGCAGAGTCTATTTAACTATGACCTAAACAGTTACCTATGTTCCAGACTATCTGGTTCCAGGATATCGTCTCTCCTGGTCTATAGCCTAGTCTGTCACACCCTAGTCTACTCAGCTGGCTGCACGTTCTCTCACTCAAGCCTCTCCCTAAGGCTGGATGCTCAAGTGGCTCCATACTGTCCGTCATTACTCATGATGCTACCAAGTGCCTCTTGGTGCATATAATGATTTCCGCTGGTGGTGGCGGCCTTTTAAATTATTTGTCTGAGACACATTCCCAGGGGTGACATTAATGGGCCAGAGAACAAAAACAGGTTGGTGTCATCACCATGGCCTTGTACAAAGCCTCTGCAGGGTGCCTGAGTGTGCCAGCTCTATCCTACCTTCCCCAATTCTTTATGTCGCTGGTCATTTATTTTCTTTTACTTTGAATTCTTAACATTACACAAGGCCAAACATCGTCTCCTCTATTTGTTTACTCCATGTGCTTCCAGGGGGGCCCACTCTTTACCTATTTAGCTACCGGGGTATCCAGGTTTCTCTTATAAATGTGAATGTGTAAAAACCAAATAAAACTACCTATGAAAATGAAAAGATAAAAAAATTAAAAAATAAATCTGAATGAACAGACTCTATAATGTAACCACCCTCCAATTACTTACCTAATTATTATTGTAAATACTCTTTCAAAGGTTCTAAGCTTCTATATTAAAATCTATCATTCGAGGCGCCTGGGTGGCTCAGTCGTTAAGCGTCTGCCTTCGGCTCAGGTCACGATCCCAGGGTCCTAGGATCGAGCCCCACATCGGGCTCCCTGCTCGGCGGGAAGCCTGCTTCTCCCTCTCCCACTCCCCCTGCTTGTGTTCCTGCTCTCGCCATCTCTCTGTCAAATAAATAAATAAAATCTTAAAAGAAAAAAATCTATCATTCACAGGCTCCTGGGTGGCTCAGTCGGTTGAGCATCCAACTCTTGGTTTCCGCTCGGGTCATGATCTCGGGGTCATGGGGTTGAGCCCCCCTGCGCTCAGCACGGAGTATGCTTGAGATTCTCTCCCTCCCTCTCCCGCCTCCCACAAGGCTTGCACATGCATGCTCTGTCCCTCTAAAATAAAAGAATAAATAAATCTTAAAAGCTACTGTTCGTTTCTTCTGTGAACTTATCTGGGCCACTCATTTTTCGAACAGATTAGTCCCACTTTCAAAGCATTCCTAATGACTTTCCAGAACCCAAGACTGGGCTTATGTTTCTTAGAAATTCCAAAGATACAGAAAAAACTTGGAAACCTGGCTAAGACAATTTTTAAGCATAGTGGGTGAAGTGTTTAAAAGTATTTTGGTTCAGGGGTGCTTGGTGGAGCAGTCAGTCAAGCTTCTGACTCCTGGTTTTGGCTCAGGTCATGATCTCAGGTCCTGAGATTGAGCCCGGCATCCGGCTCCAAGCTCAGAGGGAAGTCTGCTTAAAAAAGACTCTCTCCTTCTCGCTCTGCCCCACCCCACGCCCTGCATGTGCACGCACACACTTGTGCGCGCACTCTCTCTCATTCTCAAATAAATACACCTTTGAAAGTATTTCAGTTCCACCGAATCGCAATCAGTTCTAGAGTATGAGAAAAATACCTGTGGCTGTCTCCCGAGAGCATGCCCCAGCCGGGGGTGTACTACCTGAGGTAGGTGGGCGGCTCCGTGCTGATGGACACCGCCTTGTACTTCTCGTCATTGCCGTCCAGAATCTCTTCCACCTCTGAGGCTTTTAACAGCGTCACGCTGGTGGCCAGGGTCGTGTATCCGTGATCTGCAAGCAGAGATGCCGCTGCGGTCACCCTGCTGGCGGGGCAGCGAGGAGCGGCAGCCGGTGGATGCAGCACATCGAGGTCCTCACATGCACGAGGAGGGACAAGCAGGTGTCAACCTTACTACTGCTAAATGCTGGCCTCTTCCAAAAGGGCAATCTGGACGGAGTGCTTTCGGGGTCCTACTGAGGAAGCACTCCCAGAGGACTGACTCACGCTCATTTGTGCCAGGAGCATCGGCTCGGGGCACAGAGGCAGCGCCCGGGGCGGCAGCAGCCACGGCACGGCACGGCACAGCCAACAGGTCCTCGGGGGGGGGTGGGAAGGAGGCTCCAGAGTAATACCACCAGTGGGAAGAGGTCTGACACCATGGCAATCCACGACACGAAGCAAAGTGGAGAGATGGAATGAAAGATGAAAAATACTTTTCTTTTAAAACAAGAGCCCAGAGAGTTAGAAAGAGCTGCTTCACACCAAACGTCAATTTCCGGCCCTGTGCCAGTCAACGCCCGCCGTCTGGGAAGCAGGACAGGTTCTAGGCAGCTCGACCCATAGCTCTTCTAGGGAACCTTGGTCAAGAGCTGCTACCTGTCTGCGCATCCAGCCTGGCTTCTCCTGGAGAAACAAATCGGTTATGGGGAACGTGTCTCCAAAGCACAGGGCAGAAGAGCCACTGAGACTTCACTTGAGGCTTGCGGGGGTGAAAGCAAAGCTAGGAACTCACTGCGTTAGTGACTGGTGCTCCACTCGGGGGGACGGGGGGGCAGAGGGAGGACAAAAAAGGAGACTTTTTAAAGCAAGTGAGTGGCAATGTTATAGCAGCACATAAAAAAAGAAGCTCCGGCTCCTGCATTAAAAGAACCACTACTTTGCCCACAGTGGACAAGACCACAGCAGTACCTACAGACACAACCAAACAGGACAGGCGGACGTGCGTGCACGCGCGTCCACACACACACACACACACACACACACACACACACGCATGCACAGGTTCAGGCAGAGTCTTCACCCAGGCCTGGGCAGCTCTCTATAAGGCGCCACTGCCAAGCGGAAGCAGTTTCGCCACCTGCCAAACGCCACGCCGCATCCAACCCTAAAGGTAAGGGGAGACGCTCCCGTCGGAGCCCTCGAAGCGTCTGCAGAGCATCTTCTGGCCCTGCGCAGAGCTGCCACTGCCAAAGCCCACTCAGCTCTCGAGTGTTGGGCAGTTCAGCCAGCGAGCCCCAGGCACACCTCAGTCACACCAAGCAGGGACATGCACATGAGCACTAGCACGCTGGTCGTCAGAATGAGGTGCTACGGGATGGATGTGCTCTGGGAAGCGAAGCGGTGAAAGCCCCAGAGGGGAGTGGGAGCTGGGGCCACCACCCGCCGCTCGGGCTGCATGGAGGGTGACTATGGCGACAAGCCCACGGCAGATGGCAGAGCATCACAGCATTCCTAAAACGTTTTGAGACCAACATGTCTTCACAGCACCCACTCGTGTCCCGGCCCCACCGCCCTCACGGCCCCGCCACCCTCACACCCCGCTGGCCCTGCTGAAAATACCTGACAAGGGACCACCGGCTCCCTGGAGCCGCTTTCTCGCCTGAGCTGCGCGGCAAGCTCCGGGGCAACCCTGCCCCTCGGATGCTCCCTGCCACACTAAGGTCACGGCTGCAGTGAAGACACTCTGGAGTGAAAACGTTTTATCTTCATGACATAAGCGAGTGGTTTTGAAACAGGTTTACAAACCCTCGTGAAGACGCACCCTTAGTGTTAGGTTTTGTTTTTTTACCATGTGACGATGCAACTATTTTCTTCCTCTCTTCCACAGTGGCTAGTCGCCTCCAGAGCGAGGGGTATCTCTTGTACAGAGAACCTCGGAACATACGGAGGTAGTTTCCCACCTATGAGTAAAGCAAGAAGGCTCATTATGAGGGTCATGTCTCGACGCAGAAAGAGAGGGTCGTGGTGCAGAGGCTCTGCCCGACTGAGTGACGAGCAGAACACGAGTTAGCCTCTGGGCACCAGGCTTTCTGCAGCCATAAAAACACATTCTGCTGACATCGAGGGTTCAACAATAGTGCACATCTGGCCCACATCTGCCCCTCTAGGCAGGGGCCATAACATCTGCATCCTGATGACAGGACCAAGTTCTGAAAGGCCTGACCAGACGCTTCTGAGGCAGGCCCCCAGAGCTCACTGAGAAGCTCGTGGTGATTTTGATTTTAGACTAAGGATCCCAGGCCCTTTCCAGAAATGTAAGGCCTCTTTGACTTTCTTTTATCTTAAGAATAGACTTTGATATTTTCATGATGTAATAAACACCAAAAAGGTCTTTTAATTTTAGACAGATGCAGGATAATTTTCCCCATAGCCCCTGTTGGCTTTGTTTAGTAACAAAACTCAAACCAGGAACACCAAAGGAATTTTCCAAAGAGTTTAAAAAGCACTTACTGGCAATCAGCATATTGCTATATAAATCATTGCTGCCCCAAACAACTACTTCAGTTTGTCTGTACCGGATACTCAAAGTATGACTTCCTTAATGAAAAGAAATCTAGTCTCCAAGTTTTTGTCAAGAAACTCGATTACTGGGGCACCTGGGTGGCTCAGTCGTTAAGTGTCTGCCTTCGGCTCAGGTCATGATCCCAGGGTCCTGGGATGGAGCCCCACATCGGGCTCCCTGCTCAGCAGGAGGCCTGCTTCCCCCTCTCCCACTCCCCCTGCTTGTGTTCCCTCTCTCTGTCAAATAAATAAATAACATCTTTAAAAAAAAAACAAAACTCGATTATTTCACAGACAGTGACCACTTGGGTCCCCTGGAAGGGGACAGTCAGTAGACCGAGTGCCATGTGTAGCTCCACCTGGGGCCACGAAGCACAGCCCTTTTCTGGGTCTCCTCACTCATCCGTCAAACATGCAGCAACTCTGAACTTTGCCCCATGGAGACCATTTCTATTATTCTTCCCATTTACCTACCCAGCACGATATTATTTGTTAAATTAGAATGGGTTTCTCCCTTTTTCATGAATCAAAGATTTTTATGATCGACAACCAGGGCTGCTGAACAGCCTGACAGAAGAGTGGCCACAGCGAGTTGCTCACTCTCCACACAGAAGGCAAAGACCCCTCTGCATTGTTTGGCTTGAGTACCATTATCATCCAAGGGCAAATGGATAGTTTCCACTAGGTTTTTGGAAAGAAATTGACAACAATGCCCCCCACCATTACCTCGCAGGTCCTGTAGGGCTCCAGGACACCTAGATCCTTCCCAAGACCCCTTTGGAACTTGGGAGACCGGGACTTGCCTTCCTGGCTTTCCCCTAAACTGGACTTCACCCTCTCTTGACGCCAAGTGTCCCAAACATAATATGACAGTTGGGGCGCCTGGGTGGCGCAGTCGGTTAAGCGTCCAACTCCTGGTTTCGGCTCAGGTCAGGATCTCAGAGTTGTGAGATCGAGTCCCGAGTCCGGCTCCATGCTGAGCAGGGGGTCTGCTTGAGATTCTCTCTTCCTCTCCCTCCGCACCTTCCACTCTGCTCGTGCTCTCTCTCTAAAATAAGTAAACAAATCTTTTTTTTTTTTAAAGATTTTATTTATTTATTTGAGAGAGAGAATGAGATAGAGAGAGAGAGCATGAGACGGGGGAGGGTCAGAGGGAGAAGCAGACTCCCTGCCCAGCAGGGAGCCCGATGCGGGACTCGATCCTGGGACTCCAGGATCATGACCTGAGCCGAAGGCAGTCGCTTAACCAACTGAGCCACCCAGGCGCCCAGTAAACAAATCTTAAAAAAAAAAAAAGAAGGTGTGAACCTGGGGATTTCTTAGGGTGCTCTCAGCTCTGTGACTCTGGCTTGGTGAACACAGCTGTCGGCAGATGGCAGGAGAACAGGGACACACACGTTTGCTGCAACTGCAGATGCCTCCCCAGAGTCGCTCCACAGACGAGGAAGGGCAGCCCTGGGGCTGTTGCTATGGCTGACCCAACCTCTCTGAATATGGTGTCTGTTTTCCAAGGGGAAGGGGCCCAGAGGCCATCTACCCAATGCTGTGACAGGAGTTACTGGTTATCAATAGTCAGCCTCCTGATCTTGAATCCTTTGCAGACCTCCAGAGATCTGACAACTGTTCAGCCCGGCCCAAGAGAGCAGATGCCACTCCCCTCGCCCATCTAGGTTTCTAAAGACTGGGTCTCAGGACGATTCTCACTCAACAGGGTTGAAAAAGAAGCCTACAATTAGCCTTCCAGAAACTAAGAGGTGTTATGGGGAAGATCTTAGAGACCATCGAGTCTAAGCATCTCTCATATACATGAGAAAAGTGAGGAGGCAGAGCAGGGCTGGAACCAGGCCTTCTTCTTCCCATCTCTCAATATACTCCACCTATTAACTAAAAGCTTGCTTTTCAAGTAGCATCCACTCACAGTCAAGGCCAAACTGAGTGCTTTTCCTGTCCATTAGATCAGATAAGGGCTTCTTTAAATAATGTGCCCAATATCAAAGGAAACTCCTCAAATGCCCTGTATCCTGCATTTAGGCGCTTCCTACAGGTCACTGAGCTGTGGCACACGGACAGGCATGGACTCCGCCTCCCTGCTATGTCTGAAGAACAGCACTGATGTGATAATGTGAAAAACTGATTTATAAATCCTGCCCTTTTTGTTTTATAAAAGTTGCTGAAAAATGGACAATAAACTCCTGATGCTACTGACGATACTGGTCTCCTAACCTGATACAATTGTAACAAGCCAGGAATCACAGGGTATCCTGAAAGCCTCAGTGTGACCATCATGAGGCTCCATTCATTCATGCTATACTCAATCGCAAAGGAAAAAATCCCCCATTATTTTAAAAACGGGAATGAAATGTTGGCATATGATACTGAACACTGCTACAAGGAGAAACAACCCTGGGCATCTTGTAACTGCTTTAGCTCTCCAGGATTGGCACTTATCTCATTACCCAGGAAAGACTCTACAGCTTGGGTATTTGCACATCTGAACTGCATATCCCCAATTTAAAAAAAAAAAAAAGGAATATACACTAGCTTGGGATTACTTTTGGATCAAAAAGGGTTAGTTTGAGGCAATCTAGAAAAAAGCTTAGTTTTTAGTATAAACTCCCACAGAAAGACCAACAGTAGGGTTTTCCTAAAGTCAGCTGTCCAGCTGATTCAAAAAAAATGCTGTCACTTCTGGTTAAGAATTGAAAATATTGGGCGCCTGGGTGACTCAGCTGGTTAAGCGTCTGCCTTCAGCTCAGGTCATGATCCCAGGGTCCTGGGATCGAGCCCCACATCGGGCTCCCTGCTCTGCGGGAAGCCTGCTTCTCCCTCTCCCACTCCCCCTGCTTGTGTTCCCTCTCTCGCTGTGTCTCTCTCTGTCAAATAAATAAATAAAATCTTTAAAAAAAAATAAAGAATTGAAAATATTTAGAATCTCTCCCTCAAAATTCAGAGTAAGTTCAGGATAGTCCAAGTGTCAATTTCTTCTGAACTGCTGATTGATCTAGCTCAGGGACTGGGGCCTTATCTACGCAAAAGCAAGCATCCTCCTCCTTATTTCCTCACTGGTAAATAAAAATAACCAACACAGTGAGGGATGAGACGTCAGTAAGCCCCTGTTTCCAACCTGCGACTTCAGGATCCCAGATGTAGCAACAGAAGAGGGATGCATGGGAAGCTTTCAAAATCTCTCCCCCAGGCGCTCCAGGGGCTAACCGAAACATCTTGTTTCTCGGCGGCTGCCTGGAGTTGTACCAACTCAGGGCGGAACCAGCGGCGCTTCGCGCTGCCCTAAGCCCTGGCAGCGAACAGAGTAAGCAAGCCCTGAACACGGAGGTGCGCGGGGCGGAGCCAGACAGGCCCCGCCCCGCCCCTTCCTACAAACCCGCGCGCGCGCCCGCCCGCGGCGATGAATGGAGACGCGCGTTCCCGGCGCACAGACCCGCCCCGAGGCTCCCGCGGGGCGGGAGCCGGAGGGCGAGGACGCGCCGCGGGCTACCTCAGAGCCGATCATGTAGAACTCGCCGTCGTCCTCCAGCTGGAACTTGACGGGCTTCTGCCCGAAGGTCTTGCTCAGCGCCATCATCATCATTGCGGCGGCGGAGGCGGGCGGCCGGGGCCGGGCTGCGAGGGATCGAGAGGACTGAGGAGGAGCCGCGGCGTGCCGAGCTGAGGAGAGCCGAGGCCGGGAGGCGACGGGCGGGCCGATCCGGTGCTCGTGCCGCCGCCGGGGTCCTCAGCCGCCGCCGCAAACGACGACCAGGCCGCTGTCAGCGCGCATGCGCGGGGCGTTGACGCTGACGCGCGCGCCGCCGCCGCCGCCCAAACAAAAGGCCGGGGCGCGCCCCTTCGGGCCCTTTAAAGGAACCACGACCCGTTTCTCCTCCAGGCTGTTTCCCAAGTGGAGGTACCGGGCAGAACTTCTCACGGACAGAAATAGCAACCGAGGCCCTGGCTCAAGCGGTGGTTTTCCCAGCCTCACAGCTGGACACTCAGTCCAGTGGAGGAGGAGTGAAATGAGGTCTGAGGCCGGTAGGAGGCCAGAGCTATCCGTGCCTCAGTTTCCCCACCTGGAAAACGCAGTGTAGTTGAGTAGATAAGAGGGATCCTAGGGGGGCGCCTGGGTGGCTCAGTTGGTTAAGCAACTGCCTTCGACTCGGGTCATGATCCCAGGGTCCTGGGATCGAGTCCCACATCGGGCTCCTTGCGGGGAGCCTGCTTCTCCCTCTCCCTCTGCCTGCCACTCTGCCTACTTGTGCTCTCTGTCAAATAAATAAATAAATAAATCTTAAAAAAAAAAAAAAAAGAGGGATCCTAGGAACAGATACCCTATTTCCGGGTCCACAGCTGTTCCTGCGGCTGTGGAGATGGGCAGAATGACAACACTGGGTGGGGAAGTGGCATGGGCAAAGTTTCCCCAGGCTTGGCAGCATTCCAGGGCCCAGGTGGTGTTTGGTTTGGCTGGGGCATCAGTGAGCTGGAAGGGAGGCAAACTTCTCCATTCCTTCCTTAACTCTGCACTTTGTGCCTACAACAGGCGCAGCTGTGGGGTGGTGAGCGAAACTAGATAGCCTTGCCCTGCAGAGCTTACAGCTGGGAGTGGAGCTGACATTAATGAAAGCATCAAAGCGTCCGTGTGTCCGGCTGCACAAGGCAGCAGATCAAAAACGGCCCACTGCTGACAATTGCACGTGGTTCAGTCTAGTACAATTGCAGCTGTGATAGGTGAGGCTTGGTGGCAGGGCAAGGCCACCCTTCAGAGTTAAGTGGAGTCGGCTGTGGTAACCATTGAGTTTTGTTCTGTGTCCTGACAGCAGTGAGAAACAAAGTATTACAGGATCAGGGCTGGGGTGGGACATATTCAGATAAAGTGACCACCACTTCGTGGAGGATGCCCTGAGGGGCCAGCAGGGGAAGCCTGGAATCAATTACACAGCCACTCCAGGTGTCCAGCCAAACAAGATGGAGGAATGGAGCAAGAGGAGCCGTCCACATTGTGTCTGGCCCCAAGGACCAGAAGCTTGGGTGGGTGGGTGGAGTAGGTCCTGAGTCCGCTCCCACCTCCCCAGCTCTTTTCCCCTCCTGGCCTCATAGTTACAGAAAGAACTCAGGCAGGCAAGTAGAAAATAACCATATTTAATGACAGTCCTCAGTAGAAAAAAAAAAGGCTTTGTATACACTGTACACACATTTACATGACTTTGGAGGGTCCCAGTGCTGGAATGAGGGCTGGGAAGGATTTAGCCCAAGACAGGATTGAGGTATGTTGGGGCTTCCAGGGCCCGGGTCTCTAGCAGGAAACACCCCCCTCCCCCAGCTGACTCTGGACCTTTTGGCCTGCATCCTGGGGAACACATCTCTAGGATCACCAACTAGAAAGCAGCCAGTTCCAAGCACCTACCCAGAGCTGACCTCTCAGGAAAAGGCAGAAGGGCCCCCCTGTGCCAGCACCCTGCAGGGACCTCACAGCAGGGACAGAATAAGGGCTTCAGCTCCCCCAGCCCTGCTGAGGTGCTAACCTGAGGGACAGGGATGGAGACTGAGGGCAGCAGGGTTTGACTGTGACCTGCACAGGTTGAGTGGGGCTGGCCTGAGAAAACCCTCACCCTCAAGGAACACCAGCGTCTCCTTGCCCAGTCTGAGACAGTTGCTGGCAGGTGACCACGACCTGCGTGGCCCTCCCTGCAGTTGTCAAGATGACAGCACCCCCTCCCCACCCCCCTGAGGAAACACAGGCTCTATCCTGTGCCTGAGCCCACAGCCACAAAGATGGCCACTGGTCTCTATCCGATATCAGTGGCCTGGCAGGGGTCAGGAGCCCTGAGAGAAGTTATGGTTAGTGGAAAGTGTTGGCAGGCTCGGTACAGCCGAAGAAGTCAGGGCCCACGAGGCGGGGGAAGCCCTCCAAGGCCTTCACCTTCACAGGGTCGAACTTCCAATAGAGGCGACCGCGCAGAAAGTAGGCATAGCCTGAGGAGAGAGGAGGGTCAGGCTGGGGTGAGTAGACACTGGGCCCTGCACCTGCCAGTCAGGATGTGCCCAGGGACAGGCACAGGGGGAGGTCAGATTGCCAGGGCTTGACCACTATTGAATTCCTTGAAACCTGCAGGCCACAGGGTGGCCATTCCAGAACTTTCCATCCTTCAGAATCCTACCTGCCCCCAGGTCTAAGCTGGACTGTTGTCCAGCTTGACAGATGCCTGGAGTCTCAGAAACTCAACCCGGGAAAGCAAGGCTCCCTCCCCTCACCACACCCCTTCCCCGCCCCCCCTATGTCAGTCTACTCCTGTACCTGCCAGCCAGACTATAGACAGACATCCTGAGGCAAGGTGGACCATGCAGGTGACCCAGAGCCCCAGAGCCACCACAGGATTGCTCTGCCAGCAGGTCCTGAGGTGGGAGAGCACAGAAGCAAGCTTGGGGGTACGGGGGAGAAAGTCTGGACTGCAAGTCAGTCCTACTCTAGTCCTTTGAGATTGTGGGAGGCCAGCCAGGTGGTTCGGTGGTTAGGGGCAGGCACTGCCTGGGTGGGAGGCTTGGTTCCCCATGATCCACCTGAGTGGCCCTCATCACCTGAATCTCTGTTTGCCCCTCTGGAAACTGGCTTCATAGCAGGTGTTATGTTAGAGGGCTGTTCTGAGAACTGCCAGAGACACACAGGGAGCTTAGCATTGTGCCTAGAACATCATCGGTCCTCAGCATGCAGCAGTTATTATTTTACCAGTTATGACTCTGGCCCTCAGTCTTCCCATCTGTAGCATGGGGGCATAGCACTGGCCTGGCGCAAGGAGGAGGGTGGATGGGGAAAGCACTGGACAGAGGACCTATGATGAGGAGCTAAGGCCCAGCCACCACCGGGTGGGAGACGTGGCTCTTGCACCACTCATACCAGCCTCTCCACCCCAACGCACCGTCAGCATCCCGGAAGGCGGCGTCGATCTCAGAGGGCACCCCTCGCCAGTCAGTGGCCCGGCGGGGCACGGGGCTGTCCACTCGGCGGGTGCTGAGGTGGAAGCGCCAGTAGTCTCCGCCTCCGAAGAAGTAGATCTTGTTCTTCTCGGGGCCCCAGGCCAAGGCGGCCTGGATGGGGGACCCCAGCAGGCCCAGCTCAGAGAGGGGTGCAGGGCCCAGGACTGGCTTCTCGCCATTATACACCCAGTACTGAGCACCTGCCGGAGAGGGGAGGCTGCAATGGAGCTGTCCAACTGCTGTGCCCAACCCCTGGGGACCCATGTGGCCACCCCCACCGCCACAGACTTCCCCAGCCTCGGTTTCCTTGTCCATAAAACACTTGGGCCAGTAATCCTGCTCGGCACCCTTTATCCCCAGAGGGAAGTCAGAGCCAGTGGGGATAAGCTGGGGTGATGCGTGCTCTGGGAGGTACCTTTCATTCTAGACAGGAAGGAGGCCTCCTGAGCTCCCACCCCACTCCATCCCCTGGAATTTAGCTACCTGCGACAAGTGCTTCTGACCAGTCCCTGGGCCCTACCCGTGCCACGGCAAGCTTGGGCCTCTGTTGCTGAAGTCCCTGCCACTAGAATGTTCCAGGCTCTTGTCTCTCCCAGTTGAAAGTTACAGCACATGCTCTGGGGTTGCCAGAACTAGATGGAATCCCTGCTCTGTCTTTTCCACACTGTGCCCTCAGGCGAGTCGCTTCACCACATCTACTCCCCAGAGATCTCATCTCTAGAACAGGCATACTAATCACCCAGGCTTCAAGGGTTGAATGCACTGATGCATGGCCCACTGGTAATACTTCTATTCTACTCCCATCTTGAGAGCCATCTCCTCTGGGAGCCTCCCAGCTGCACCTGGAGAAGTGAGCCATGCTCTCCCTTGGCCCTCAGGCTTCAGGGCACCCTCCCCCTGCCCAGTATGTCTGGCTGGCGGGCCCTCTCCTTGGCCATGATGTTCCTGGCTCCTGGAAGTCTCCTGAGCAGGAACGCCCTCCCCCTCACCTTGGAAGAACCAGATGTGGCCCTGGGCATCTTCCAAGGCTGCATCCACGGGGCTGGGCAGTCCCTGCCAGTGACGAGAAGCCAGTGCAGGGTAGCCAGGCTGCAGCCGGCCCCCACGTAGCCGCCACACAAAGCCCGCCTTGAAGAAGAAGAGCTCGCCACGGATGGTAGAGACTGCATCAAAGGTAATCTCGCAGGCGTCTGGTGGGGCTTCCGGCTGGCATGGGAGAGAAGGGCTAAGAAAGAGCCCACATTGGAGCCACGGAGGCCAGAGGGTGCAGGGAGCTGGGAGCAGAGCCTCACCTCCAGGGGGGCAATCTCGTTAGTGTCCACCCCAGCCTGCGGGCCCACAGCTGGGGGACTGGAGGTGGGGGCTGGCCGGGGTTGGCCATAGAGGTGCTGGATGCCCCTGCGGTCATCTGGACTGAGGCTCAGCGGGTAGCGGAAGGTGTAGAAAGGGGACATAAGTGCCTTGGCAGCCGTCGTGTGCTGCAGTCCCAGCACGTGGCCAAATTCATGGGCCGCCACCTGCAGGAGGTCTGTGCCTGAAAAAGGGAGATAACCCAGCAATCCCCAAACTTCCTGCCGCAAGGACACCCAAGCCCCAGAGCCCAGCTCAAGGACTTGTCCCCATTCGTTATGATCTTCAGTTGCCCCATATGGAAAACGGGTCCCCAGCCCGTACCCTGGTTGTTCCCGATAGTCCAGGTCTCGTCATAGTCGAAGTGGACATCTCCTTCTCGGTGGGTCTTGGGGAAAAAGGCATGAGCCAGGATGCCTCCAGGCCCATCAAATGGCAGGTTGTCCCCATGCCAGTACCTGCGGGTGGGTGGGGCAGAGTCAGTGGCTACTGACCGGTGGGGCTGGTGCCTGGCGGGGTCTTAGGCCACTGGTTCACCTGGTAAAGTCGATCATGATGTCAGCATGGCCCTCATGCACCTCGGTGAAGGTGAGTGGTGTCACCTCGCTCCACACCCGTAGGGCCTCTGCCACCGTCTGCCGTACCTGCTCCCGTACCAGCTGCCACGGGAACCGAAGGATCCTGGGGGGAGGAGGAGGGGCCTGGGCCTCGCTTGGGACAGCCCCCTGCTGGCTGATGGGCCAGGAGTTGCCCCTGGATGCTCAGTGGGGATGCATGCACGTGGGACACAAGCCAGGTGTGCTCTGGGCCTCAGCTGCGGTCCCTCTTCCACGGGGGAACATCTTTGTGTGGGTTTGTATGTCCTTTGGTGCACATAGGTGTCTGCATTTGGTGGAAAGAATGCAGAACCAGGAGCCCCAAGACCCACTTTCTAGACCTGATTGTGCCACTCACTGTGGGGAGACCCAGGCCCCTTGACCCCACCTTGGTTTCAGTTCCCCATCCAGGACATTTCTGAGCTCCGATCTGTGTGACACCATCATCCTTCACATGCTTTCTGTCCCGGCCAACTCCCCACCTGCAGAAGCTCAGCTTCTGCGTCACTCCAAGTGTGACCTGTCCTGCTCGCTCACCACCGTTCCCACCCGCATGGATTCCAAGTACTGATGGTAGGTCTGAACACTGACATGGTGAATGCCTAGCTCCCCGAGAGGGCAGGCCATGTTTCCTTCATTTACCGCAGAGTCCCAGGGCCTGGCACTTACTAGGTCCCCACTAGAGGTTGCCTGGGTGACTGAGGCCATGCCCCACATGTCGATGGAGCCACCAGCTGTGTACTGAGACTTGACATGTTGACAGACCTACTGCCCCTCCGCCGTGGGCAGGCCTGGCTGTGGTAGGGTGTTGCCTGTGTGTGCATCTAAGTTGGGGTTTAGGGAGTTGGTCCACGGATGGCTCGGGGGTCAGTGGACACACAGGTCTGTGAACCACAGAGATCTAGCTCCAGCGCATGTGTCAAGAAGCAGAAGAGGGTGGCAGTTCACACACAGACACACAGGTAGAGGTCTAGAGCCTGCTCGAATAGCCGCTGGCCCCTACCTGTAGGTGAGGTCCGTTTTTTCCCAGCGCCCGCCTGACAGCACAAACCGCTTTTGTCGGTTGCGGGCACTCAGCCCTTCAGGCGGGTCAGGCACACCGCAGCGGGGAGGTCTGGGGGTGCTGGCAGGCTGGGGAGTCTCCTGGGCGGTAGGGGCAGGTGCCAGGCTGCCAGGAGCAGCTTCATGCCAAGGCTGTGGCCCCTTCCTCATAGGGTGGCGGCGGTATGCATCCTGGGCAGGAGATAGGATGCAAAGGCTTGATCAGGCCCCGGGTCCTCATGGCCCATCAGCATACCCATGCTCAACCCCAGCCCATCCTGTGGATGGGCAAACTGAGGGCGAGGTGTGCAAGCCATCACACGGCAGGGCCCCTTGACATGGACTGGCTCAGATTTCCTGAGGCCTTGTTCTGAGGCATCCTGCTGCCTTCCTGCCCCCTCCTGGAGGGCCTGGGCTGCCTATCCAGCCCCTTAGGCCAGTAAGGTCTGGGTCAGGGTATAGCCCTGGACTACTCTCCACACTCACCGAGGAACTCACCCTGCTCCCCCTACTGGCCCCTAACCCAGCAAATACTCTTTCCCCTTCCTTTCTTCCTGCCTCCCCCCTCCTCCCATGGCCACACCAACTCCGCCCTCTCCTGTTACCTGAATGGGCTCCCACCCAGGACACCCACTACCACCACTCCCAAGTGTGGAAGAGCTGCAGCCCTGCAGCGCAGCCTTGATTTGCTCACCTGACAAATGGGGAGAATACCTCCCCAGTGTTATCCATGTGTGGGCGGGGGGGGAGGGGGGGTAAGACAGACAATTACCAGATGCCCAGGCCCACCCAGCCCTGACCTGCTGGAGCCCCAGCACCACAGATGGGGATTCTGACCTGGAGCTCCCACCCTCTGCAACATCCAGGGCGGGGGTCACAGTTCTCATACCTTAAAAACAGAAGCTCGGGGAGGTTGGGAGACCCTTCAAGGTCACCTAGTAAGGGCACGGGCGGGGCCAGGTGAGGACTCTGGTGTCCCAGGCGGGAGGCAAAGGCTAGGCTAGGGATACTACGCAAAGCTGGAGAGGCATGGAGCCATGCTATTTGTTAGAGACTAAGTGCCTGTCTGGTCTGGGGCTGGCTGGTCTGGGTGGCTGGGGCCTCCCCATAGCCATATTTGGGGTGGGAGCCAGGCCACGCAGGCTCCACCCTCACCGTTAGCCTCTGGCAGCTCTCCCAGGCCCTAGGCATCCCAGGACTCTGATCACTGTCCCAGCACCCCCCCTCTCCCAATTCTGGAGCCACCAATAACTCAACCTCCCAGGGCCACCCAAACTCAACCCCAAGAATAGCCCACTAGGAAGGGGTCTTCTCAACACCCAGGGACACAGCTACCTGGGGTATGAGAAGAAGCCTGGACCAGCTTTCTAATTTCAGAGCTTGGTTAGTTATCTGGCAGAGCCCAGCCTCACTGGCTTATAGGTTCCGGTCAACACTGGACTTACTGCTAGTTAAGTACTTATCACTTGTGGTTCACCTTTATCTAGGCTAGGACCCTACCAACAGTTCCACAGACATGCTCTTAGCCCCTGATGGGATCTCTCACTAACTCCATTGTCATCATCCCCCATTTCTCAGATGAGAAAACAGAGCCCAAAGAAGTTAAGCAACTTGCCCAGGTAACAACTGGCAGGTGGTAGGCTCTCTGTGCTCACAACCCACTCCCTACCTGCTACCTCTGCTGTGCTCTTCAGGCTGGAGCCACCCTTCCCCTGGAGGAGGGATCCAGGCTGGCCTCACCTTGGTGACAGAAGAGAAGGAATGGGAAATTATTAAGCACCTGCTACTTCCCAGGCACTCTGTCAGCTCATTGAACTTCCATCCCCACACCCCCAGTACGGTGGGGAAGTTACATAAGCGAGGTCTCACATTGAGGATGTGGACCCCAGGTCTGTGTGCCTAGCCATGAGAGCCTGCCCCTTCTCCTCCCCACACTGCCCCCTTGACTTCCTGGATGAACAGATTCCTTCACCCAACCCTGGAAAGGGCAGGACTGGGCTGTCCCCTGGGAGCCCCAGACAGCCCAGGGCCCAGCCTACCAGCTCTATTCACACCTCTGTGCAGAATTCTCTCATCTCCTCTGCCCTCCAGTGAGGCCTGGAGCAGCCGGCCATGGAGGGAGGGTGGGTAATGGACACACACACCATCCCTTCCTCTCCTGCCCGCATGAAGCTCTAGGTCCATGCCCAGACCCCTGGAGCATAGTACTCTCCCAGTCCAACAGAAAGAGCCACAGTCTGAGATTCAGAGGCCCCAGTCCTATGCCACGGTCACCCTGGAGGGAAGGACCCTGGGCAAGTCCCTTCCCTTTTTTAGCTTTGACATCTCTGTCCAATGGGGATGGCACCATAGCAGAGGGCTTTAAATAACCTCCTCTCCTGCCTACTGCAGCCTCTTCCCTGGCCCAGCTCCTTGCCCCTGTGGGCCCTCCCCTCCCACACCCAGAAATCTGCTCTTGTCAACTGTGCTACAGCTCCCAGCGCTCGCCTGGGGGCCAGCCCTGCCAAAGTTCCCAGACTAAGTCATAAACAGAATTGCAGCTAGCAGCAGGGAGCTTGCAGGCCGAGAGAAGAGGGACTGGTGCAGGGTCTCCCCCAAAGCCAGAGGCTCAGGCTCATTGTCCATGTCACATTCACTGGTCTTGGAGTGAGTGAGCAGGAGGCGCTAGAATCAAGGTCACCTTTCAAATATTGGGTGTTTGGAGCCCATCATTTAATGGCTCTTGGCCTCAGTTTCCCCATTACTGGAATGGGACACATGCTCCCTGCCCTGCAGACCTCCCACACTTCGTCTGTCTGAGTCTTTTCTGGCCTGGGGTCAGGCACCTTAACTGCAAGGCCTGGCACAAAGCCCCGTGCTGATCCCTAAGGTGTGCTTCATCCTCCCAAGGCTTCTGGGATTCAGTGAGATGAGGTGGTGGGCACAGACCATGCCTGGCCTCATCTGTAGCCCTGGGAGGGCTGGGGAGCAGGCACCACCACATTTCTCAGAGGAAGAAACAGAGCCCAGAGAGGTCAAGGACTGCCCAGGGTCACACAGCATGTCAGAGAAGAGCTGGGCCTAGACCTGGGGCTCGTGCCTCCCTTCCCCCCAATAGTGCCCCCCTCCCCCCACCTCTTCAACTCTTGGCCTATCTCCAAAACCCACATTCCTGAGAAGTGTTTCTTTTTCCGATGCCTTCCCTTTTCCTCCTCCTCAGACAGGAGCTTCCCCTGGCCTGCCCTGTGGTGGGCACTGAGCTCACTCACCCCACCTTCTTCTTGGGGGCACCAAACCACAGCCTCAAACATACTTGAGGAACTTCTCAGCTGACTCCGTCTCCTGGCTGAACTAGAGGCTTGGGGTCAGCGCCTGGGTCAACTTCCAATCTAGAAAATGGGAGGCACCCCACAGAGGGGAGATAAAGGACCCCAAACCAGAAAACTGCTGGGTAAGGCCAGGCTAGTCTGAGCCTCAGTTTGCTATTGGTCCATCGGGGATAATTAGTAACAGCTCTGCCCTCTAGTCAGCAGGAGGCGACCCTGATGGGAGGGCACTTTGTAAGGCGGTGAGAAAGAATGGGGAGCATCACCGCACCGTTCTGTGGAGCACCACGCCCCTCTGAGGCTCAGAGAAGTCAAGCAACCTGCCCAAGCCATGCACTAGGCAACAGGCAGGTCCATCCACTGCCCCCCTCCCCTGCTGGCTCCAGGAGGGAACGCAGCATCGGTCCCACCAGGCTGCAGGGCTTTCATCAGTCCTGAAAGCTGTGAACTGGGATGGATAAATATTTACAGAGCTTTCCTGGCCCTGCGGATGGCAGCCTGGGGATAAACACGGCGAAGGCGACCCCAAATGCTCCCGGCATATCTTCAGAGTGACAGACAACAGCCTAGCTCAGACCCGGCCCCAACTGACCCTGCACGAGCATCAAAGTGGCAGTCACAGGTGACAGTGTGTGTCTGGTTTGACTGGCTGTGCCCTCTCCTCCCATGACCTCATTTAATCCTCAGTGCCCAGCAGTGGGCACTGTTATCCACCCCCCCCCAAGACTGAGGGGTGGGGTCCTAAGACACAAAAGGACTCAGCTAGGGCACGTGGTTCAAACCCAGATCTCCAATTCCTGAACCCAGGGGGTCAACTGGCTACCCACGGGGATTCTGGACTCTGCCCCAAGTTCAAGGGGACTGGGAGGAGTTGGGGAAGAGGCAAAGCCTCCGGACTGAGGTGCCCCCCCTTCCCTAACCCACCCATCCTATCCTCTTCTGCTCCCACAGCCAGGATGGGGCAAGGCTGGCCAGCGCAGAGCTGGTGTGACTGGACAGAGGGGGCCCAGCTGGTCAGAGCTCCCTCCTCACCATCCTAGGACTCTTGCCTGTCGCACCTCCTAATGCTCCCATCCTAGCCTGAGCTGTCTGGATGCCACAGCCAAGGTCCAAGGGGCCTGTGGGCCTGCAGTTGCCCGGGCTCTGCCTGGCCACCCTCGTGAGTGGTTCCTCGAGGCCCCAGCTGGGCACACACAGGCCATCACACAACACCCCGTGCCTGCCTTTCCTCTAGTCACTCTGCTGCCCTCTCACCCAGACTGTCTTCTCTCCTGATCACACATTCTTCTTTCTTCCCTTTCTCTCCCCACCCTCTTCCTTTCTGAGGGTCTCTGCTGCCCACTCTCGGCTCTTCTTTCTTTCTTTCTCTGGCACACATACATGCACACACATGCACACACATACACCCTCCCCGTAGCTCTCACACTCATGCTGTCCTGGCTGCACACTTCCCAAACTTGCCACTTGTAGGTGCCCAGGTTTTGCCACCTCCTCTGGGCTCAGACCCCATTTGTCCCAGCGCAGTGCTGCCCTCTCAGCTCTTCCTTAATCCTCCAGCTCACTGCACGCCTGGAGGTGTGCTCACTGAGGCCACACACCTGGAGGCTGACACCAGCCTGAGGCTTTGTCCCCGGAATGAATAGGAGGCCCTGCAACCACTCCCTCTGCTACCTGGCGCCGCACACAGCCCAGCATCTGCAGCTGGGACGCCGAGGAGCAGGTCCCCACGCTGGGAGGGGGCGTGCGTCTAGCGCGGAGTCCCGCCTCACCAGCCTGAGCGATCCAGGCGCAGGCTCCACTTACACACCTCCGGGGACGGGAAGCTCACTATCTTTCACGTCCACAGGGACCCAGAAAGCGTTTCGGGGAACGGGCCACTCCAGGCCACCCCGGGCGCCCCCGTGGGTCCAGCTCGGCCACTGGGCCCAGCCCGCGTGCCCGACACCCCCTCGGCGAGGAGCGGTCGACCGGCGGCGGGCACTCACCGGGGGCCGCGGGGCCCAGGCCAGCAGCGGCGGCGGCGGGAGCAGCAACAGCGCCAGTGGGAGCAGGAGGGCGCGCAGGACCGCGCCGCGGAGCCGGGCGGCCCGAGCCATCCGCCCCGGGGCTGCTGGGCCTGCTGGGCCGCGCCGGGCCACCGCCCCTTATAGCCTCCGCCCCGCCCCTGGCCCGCCCCGGTCCCGCCCCTCGCGCCTTTTGTTCTAAACTCTCCCCGCGGTGGCCACGGCCAGGGTGGGGGAGGTGGACGGGGAGGGGCTGGCACGGCTGGGGCCGGGGGCCGAGACCCAGTCCTTCCCGGGGTCCGGCGGAGCCTGACGTCTCTGAGGCCTGGTGCGGGGTGACCCAGGCTAGCTGCTGCTCCTCCGTGCCTCAGTTTCCCGCTGTGCTTTGGGGAGTCTTGGAGAAGTTGGGTTTCACCCCTCCTGGTCCCTACTCCCACCTTTGGAAGGCTTTCCCTAGTTGGTCTCCCTGATGGCCTGACCTCTGACCTACTGCTAGCCTTTGACAGGTGGTTGTTCCCATGGGCAAGTTCTCCTACCCCTTACAGCCTTAGCTGGTACAATAGCTGAGACAAGGGATGTGTCCCAAGGGAAATTGAGGCATAACGAGGAGGCTGGCCAGCCCCCCAGCCTAGAAGAGAACTACAGACAATTTATAAATGGGAAAACTGAGGGCCCAAGAGGAAGGGACCAGATCAGTCTTTCCCAGACCAGCCGGCAAGTGGAGGGGGTTGGGAGGGAAGGTGCTATCAGCAGGCTGTGGCAGGTGGGGGGGACGCACCGGCTGCCCAAGAGACTAACGTGCTCCACAGGGGCCCTCGGGGCCAGCCTCCTGAGAACTGAGAGAGAGGAGGTAAAAATCAAAGGAGAGGGTGGTGTCCATATTCTGGAAGGGATCTTCCACTCTCATGACCTGGGGCCTCATCACTTCACCAGGGCCGTCTGCTCCATCATGGGCAACCGTGTAGAGCCCAGATCCAGGTAGTGGCTCCCATCCTGCCAGGCAGGGTCCTGAGAAGCTGCAAGGTGAGGCTGTGGGCACCCAGCCTGGGCCGAATAAGGGAAGGAGTCCAAGAGGGACAGGAGGGCAATCAGACCCACTCAGCTCTTCCCTCCAGGTCCCAGTCCAGGGAGTCCTCATAGCCTCTCCAGGAAGGCTCCACAGAGACTCCTAGAGGGCCAGGAGAGGAGACACAAGACCCACCTGCAGTGTTAGCAATCTGTTTCTTTAAAGTGACTCACTTTTGCTTGGGGTGATTTCATCCTCCCTACAATCCTGGTGCCACAAGCCCTCCCTCCCCCCACCAACCCTCCCGCACGGGGGACGGTGATAGGGAAGGGTAAAGAAATCAGAGCTCCTCCCAGCCCAAGGGTAATGATACGGTCACCGAGAAATCACTCAGAAAAAAACATAAACCTCAAGATCCTGAAGGGTTGGGAAGCGTCCTAAATCCATGCCTCCGCCCTTCCCTTGGCCTGGAACCAAGGTGGTAAAATTGCGAGGCCACAGGATTCAAACCTGCGCAAACGCCTCTGGGCACCTTTGGAATGGGCATGCTGCTTGTATGTCCCGTAAACGCTGTCACTGTCCGGCGCTGCATCCGTTTTGCGGGGTAGGGTGTCAGGCGGGGTGCTGGGCCGCATGGGGAGGAGGGGTTCATCCCACCCCAGGAGGGTGCTGCGCAAGGCTTCCCGGGGTTGCAGCGCCTTTAAACCGGGATGGAGTCGAAGAGAGGCTCCGGACGCCCCCTGGCGGGGGTTCTGGGTACGGGTCGCGCCAGGCCTTCCTCTGGGTATTTCTTCCCAGCTCTATTCCTCCACACTCCCCCACCCCCGGCCCGCGACCCTGAGGCCAAGTCGTAGTCGGTAAACCCAGTCCGTAGGAGGGGGACCAGAGCCTGGCCTGGCGCCTCGTGCCCCTCCCTTGCTGGCTTCAATCGGTCGCCTCCCTGTCTATTTCTGCCCTGGCTCTCGGACAGCAAACCAACTCCACTCCCTGCGCCCCGCGGTGGTTTTTGAAGGGACTTGGCCCAACGCCCCGGCGTAAGCCCTCGGCACTTTGCACCATTGGTCCGTGTCCCCAGGGCCCACACAGCTGGGGCCAGGCGCGGGGAGGCCGCAGGGTAACACTGCCAGCTAAGAAGGGCGCTGAGACGAGGTGATGCTGTAAGGGACGGGTCCCGGAGGTGAAGGTGAGGGCTGCCGGACGCCCAGGGACTCCCTCTGGAGGCGTGTCCCCTAGGCCCCGCCCCCTTGCGGCGGCGGTGTTTAGCGGTGCCCCGTTCGTCCCCGAGACAGAACCGCTGCTACTGTCGCCGTCTCCGCCTGCGCTTGGCCGAGTCTCACCGCCACAACCATGCCCCGGGGGAGCCGAAGCGCGGCCGCCCGGCCAGCCAGGTGTGAGCGGGACAGGGGCGGGGGGGGCGGCTAGGGAAGCGCGGGCGCTCCCCTGCAAGGGCGCGATAGCTTGACCTTGGCGGCTGCTGCGCCATCTTGGTGGGGGGAGGGGCGGGGGTGCCGCAACCACGTGTCTAGGACTGTGGTCGCCCACCCTTGGGACGGAAGAGGAGGACGGGGTTCGTGTCCGGGAGCTGCAGGCCCCTGGGGCCCCAGTTCAGGGGTCCGGCCGGGATTAACCCTACTTCCCCCCCCACCCCGCAGCCGCACTGTTCACCCGCCCGCGCACCCGCCGCCCTCGGCGGCTGCAGCGGCCCCGGCCCCGTCGGGCCAGCCCGGCTTGATGGCGCAGATGGCGTCCACGGCTGCTGGGATGGCCGTGGGCTCGGCTGTGGGACACGTCGTGGGTAGCGCCCTGACCGGAGCCTTCAGCGGGGGGAGCTCAGAGCCCGCCCAGCCTGCCGCTCAGCAGGTGAGCAGCGGGCTCAGGAGAAACTGAGGCCGACTTCCCACAAGGGTCATGTAGTAGGGTGCTACTGGAATGTCCAGCGAGAAGTGCCCTGGCGTGTTCAGAGTTCTCTCAGGCCCAGGACTCATTCCTCACTCTGCTTTTGGCCTCCTGTCACTCACAGGCAGGCTCTCCGAGCCCCTTTCCTGAGGCCAAGGTCCCTAGACTCCCAGGGACCAAGCAGACCTTTAAAAATGGGGAAACCAAAGCCCTTAGCGGTTCAGAGACTGGCCCAAGGTAACCTAACCCTAGTGGAGGGGAGAGATGTTGAAGTTCTGAGGCCCTGTTCGTCCCATTCCCAGGTTCTGCCCTACAGTCCCTGCATCCCAAGGGCAAGGGGGTAGCCAGCAGCTCTGAGCCCACTTCCTGCTCACCTCTCCCCTACTGGGCACCCCACCAGTCCTGAGCCAAATGCGGCTTAGTGGCAGGGTCAGGGATCATGAGGATCGCTGTGGCTGAGCCTGGAAGCTGCTAGTACTTGTGGAGGTGGGGCTTATACTCCAAGAGTACAACCACAGCACCTTGCTTTTCTAGAGTCTTTTCCCTCCCTCAGGCCCTACTTGCTCAGCGAGCCCATTATGAGGCAATTGGGAAATGCTGTCCATACCGGCACTAGCATAAGCTGAGTGGGTTTGACAGGGCTGTGGGCTGCTTCTGTTTCACAGATGGAGCAGCTGGGGCTAGACAGGGCAGGCCAGTCTGAGTCCGTCAGCCTGCCAGGGATCCCAGGGGCACCTGGGCTGGGGGGGTGGGGAGCGGCCGGCAGCCCCCGGCTTTGGAGCCCACTTTCGGGTGCCAGCCTGGAGCTGACATTGCTGCGTCCTCTAACATACGCCAGGCTCCCACCCGCACTGGCCCCCAGCCCCTGCAGATGGGGCCCTGCGCCTACGAGATCAAGCAGTTCCTGGACTGCTCCACCTCTCAGAGTGACCTGTCCCTGTGTGAGGGCTTCAGCGAGGCCCTGAAGCAGTGCAAGTACAACCACGGTGAGTGAGCAGCCCCTGACCCAGGCAGGAGTGGGAGGGACAGCCCCTCATCCTGCACCTGCAGGCTGACCACCAGCCTGTGCCACTCCTCTCTCCGCAGGTCTGAGCTCCCTGCCCTGAAGAGACAGGTGCGGACTGGTGCAGATCCGTGAGCCAGCCCTGCACCCACCTTCACCCCTTCACCGACAGCCGGACCATGACATCAGATTGTACCCATGTAGCTGGGATTGGGAGTGAGGAGGAGGTTTCTTACCCCACAGATGACCGGAGACGCAAATGTGCAATTAAAAGAGTTTATTTTAGACCATAGCCTGCTGTGTGCCCTCTCACTAGCCTGTCTGCTGGGGTGGGGTCAAGGAGCACGGATGAATGTCCCAACTGTGAGGTGCAATTCCTTCACCTTAAGATGACATCTGGGTGGGGGAGGGGGAGGAGCCCTGTCGTAATCTGATGACCTTGGACAGTCCAGTTAGGAGTGAGGCATTAGTAGGGACCCCAAAGGCATCTGACTCTGGGAACTGGAATCCCAGGACGAGCCTGTTTGTTGCCTCCTGCTCTCAGGGATGCTTCCTCCTTCACCCTCCTTGTCTCTGCCTCTGGATCCCTTTCTCTGCACCCACATCTTGGGGGGCCCCCCTTGGTGGCCTCACATCCGGTCTGTGACCTTGCCCCTCGGGCTGATGCAACTTCTCAGTAAGTCCAGATTCTGCAAGAAGAATGCCCCTGGGCTGCTGTTTGGGCCTGATCACACACGGCAGAGGTCACAGCCAACCCCCTTGGATCAGAGTCCAGCTCAGCCACTTGGCTGTGATGTGCCAGATCACAGGACCTGCCGGAATAGACAAGCAGGCCCTTCAAACCCAAGGCAGACCTCACTATCATGTGCTCTGGGCTGCTGCCTTCATTGAGTTCAGCTCTGCATTGAGCACCTACTGTGTGCCAGGCTCTATTCAATATCTCCAGGGCACTGAGGACGTCCCTGCCCTTGGTTACTTACCGTCTAGTGGAGTGGTGGGGATGTCTCTTCATGCAGTGTGTTCCACCTTGTGGGTATTTATGTGTATATGTGTTTGCAGGGTGTGGGGGTGGTGTTTGTGGTGTATCAGCACACATAGCCTGTCCCCTGGGACTTTTAGGTGTGAGCATCCCCCCAGGTATCCATGTCTCCTCCTTACCTGGCTGGCTTCTGGCCCCAGCTAGCGGATCCTGGATGGCAGGGAGCCCATCCTTCGTGGCCTTGAAGAGGGGCCTTGCTCCTGGTGGCCACGCCGAGTGCTTGTGCGCTTCTTCCGGCCATCACTCATGGGATGTAGGCCTGACAGGTAGCGAAGCTCCTCTGGAAGGCCCAGGAAGCCCTACCTATGGGTGCTGGGGAGAAGGTGCACCCTCCCCCTGGGGCTCAACCGTGACACTCACCTGCTAGCTCTGGATACTGGTCATCCAGGTTCTCCAGGAGGGACTCATAGCGGGTGGGGGCCCCACCCTCCCCTTCTGTGGAGGGAGGAAGACCAATTCCTGACTGTCCTGCTGGTCCCCACCTCCACCTCTCACTCTGGACCTGTTTGCTGGTCCTGGCTGGGGCCAACAAGGCATTGGATGGGAAGGGTCAGGGGCTAGGTCCTGGCCAAAGTAGGGGGTGCTGGCCAGGGCCTTGGGTGGTCTCTGGAACTGCTGCCCCCCTCTCACATTCCAGCATAACTCCAGGGGAAATCTTGGGCCCCACTTACTGATGATCTGCACGAGGACATAGGTCCCACGCTCCTGCAGCAGGGCACTGCCCATGGAAGGGGCCTGGGAAGCCCCTTCCTCCAGTCCCTCATCCAGACTCACAAAGTGCCCATCCTCAGCCAGGAGGGCAATGACCGCTGGGAAGGCAGAGAGGGAGGGAAGGCAGGGCTGGCACCTCTGCCTGGAGGGCCCTCGGCCCCTCCTCCCCAGCACCCCTCCCTGCCCCCTCACCATCTGGGGGCACCTGCCCCCTCTGCCTCAAGTGGGCGGTGAGGGTCACCGGGCTGCACCAAGTGTTCACCAGCTCCCAGCAGCCAGCTGTAGGGGCGGGGCAGAGGTGAGCAAATGGTACCCTCTGCTTCCCCCCGATCTGGGACCATCTGTCTCCCATCTCTTCTCTAACCAGAGCAGGGAATAGGACTCCAGGATTAAGACTGTACACTCCTCCATCCATCTCTTGAGATGCTGGTGACCAGGGCACACAGCTCTTGCCTCCTGCACTGGATGCCCCCCTCCCACTCCAACACTGCCTCTGCACAAGACCTCCCTCCAGCACTGGAACCCCCACCTCCCATCCCGGGCCCACCTGCCACCGGAAGTCAGGAAATCTGCGCCTGATGTACCCTGAAGCTTGAGGACCACTGACCGAATTAAGAGATTGTGTAATTTAAAAACACACCCCATGGTGATGTGGTGGGTGCTCTTCTAGAGGAGCCCGTGGGAACTTCCCAGGACCCAGCCATCGGGGTTGCCCCTCAAGGGATTCCAAGCATTCTGTCTGCTTCTTCACAGAGCTGTTTCCCTAACCACCCCCATCCTCTTATGCAAGTGCATCCCCCTTCCCCACACTGCCTCCCCAATCTCCCCAGGGCAAAGGGAAGCAAGCTTCTGAATGTACCACCCCCCTACCCATCTGAGGGACAGGGGACCCCACTTACCTCCAAACATCACTTTGATAAACATGGCTGCAGGGGAGAGGAGACAGATGTGGGGGCTTTGATCCCCTAACCCCCAACTTTCCAACTAAGGAAGGATCTACGGCTGAGATCTATTCAGGGAGGGATGGCACTGCCAGGAAATGTGTATGTGTGTGGGAATGGGTGGGTGGATCCGGGCTTAGGTCCTTGCTTGGCTACCCTTGGGGCTGGACCCCACCGGTGTAGAGGGGTCCCTTTGGCTTCCTCTTCCTCCCGCCTGTGGGTCAGAGCAGCCCAAGGAGACTGAGGCCCTCCCAGCTTCCAAGCTGGTCTCCATGGCAGTGGGAGCTGCCAAGTCATCTAGGCAGGAAATGCTTTCCCCTGCAGTATCCTGGTAACAGGATCTGGGGCGGGAGTATGGGCACTCCCTAAGGCAGGGCTACAGTGGGGGCTCAAGCCTTGTGGTCCAGGGATGGCCCAAGCCCAAGACCACATCCCCCCACCAGTAGAGACAGAGCTCCCAGGCTGAAAGGGGGGAGATTCCTGGATCAGGGCCCCTGGCCCTGGGAAAACCCCACTATGAGCTGGTAGGGCTGTGGCCATGGCGGAAGCAGGGGTTCTTACCACCCTTGCAGTTCCCTACCTACTAAGGCCCTCTTCCCTGTGCTGTCTTTCCTCTCCCTCTCTGCCTTCCTCCTGACCTCCAGCCTCCCCTCTCTTTCCTCTGTCCTTGTTTGGGCAAGTTTCTTGAGGTATGATTTACATACAGTAAAATTCACCCTTTTTCGTGTTTTCGAGTTTTGACAAATCTCATAGAGCCACCACCACAGTTGGGAAGCAGATCATCTCCCTCACCCCCCAGAATTCCTTTACGCCCCTTTGTAGTCCATGCCAGTCCCTGGCCACCATGGCTCTGTGTTCTGCCCCTGCCTTTTCCAGAATCATATAAAAGGAATCATAGAGCATGGAGCCTTTTGAGTCTGGTTTCTCTCACTTAGCATGAGATTCAATCAATAGCTCATTCCTTCTTACTGCTGAGGAGGGTCCCATTGTCTGGATGTGCCAGTTTGTTGATCCATTCACCTGCTATTGTTTGGATTGTTTCCAGTTTTTTGCAATTATGAACAAAGCCATATAGACATTGGCAGACAGGATATTGTGTTTCTCTGCCTCTCCATCCATGTCCATCCTCTCTTTGACTTTCTCTCTCCCTTTCTCTCTCTCTTCACCATCTCCTTTCCTTCCTCCCCCTAGCACCCCCTCTGTCTCTCTCAGTTTCTGTCTCCTGTACCCCCTGTCTATGAGCCCCTACCAGACCCCTTCAGCCAGGGTGCCAGGTAGGCGTCTGGATCAGGCTTCCTACCTTTGCCAGCTCCCTTTCCCCTAGGTTTTGGAAATGCAACCACCCCCCACCCCCCACCAGGGTGATTAGGCTATTTGTCCTGCCCTCTGGGCCACTGACTCAGGAGGAAGACTGAATCCTCCGCGCAGCTTGCCGAGCATCACACTCTGCCTCTGGATAAGCACTCAGCTCAGTGCTTCCCCCTGTAGAAAGCGGGGGGGTTGGGGGGGTTGGGGGGGTGGTAAGAACACGGCTCAGCAGAGTCCTTGTGAGGATTAAATGTGGTAACTTTCTTTCTTTCTTTCTTTTTCTTTCTCTTTCTTTTTAAGTAAACTCCACACCCAGTGTGGGGTTTGAACCCTGAGATTAAGAGTTGCATGCTTTACCAACTGAGCCAGCCAGGTGCCCCTTAAACGTGGTAACACTTTAAAGTGCTACCTTGGTGCTCAGGATGCTGGAAGCGCTCAGAATCAGCACTGTGCGAACAAGCAGTGTTTCGCAGATTTATTTAAACACAGGACACTTTCTTCCCAGGACACCACTGTCACTGGGGCCCTGTGTCCTGCAGAGCACAACTCAGGAGGGGCTGCAACCATATTCCAGAAAAATGTCCATGCCGAGCCCTGGAGCCTCAGCTCCAACAACCATCACTGTTGTCCCAAGGGTTCATTTTCACTGCTGCCTTAACAGAGTCTTTGATCTTGAGTGTTTTGGAGATGCCCTAGGGAGATGTTAGAAACAGAATGGGACCCGTTGGAGGGGGGCTTTATAACCTCCCCCAAGGGAACTCTCAAGGCTTTGAGTTAATAAGAACGCACCGTTTTAATTACTTTTATTATTATTTAGGTATGCTAAGGCCAGCAGACCAAGAGATTGCCATTGAGAAGACAGTTTGTTCCCCACAGATCTCTAGGGGATGGGGTATGCCGCACCACAGAGGGACACGTGGGGAAGCACCCGGTAGGTCAGCAGGCAGAGGGCGAGAGGGAGCCTTATGGTTTCTGAGGGAAAGAACAGGTGAGGCAGAGTGAGCAGGCTCCAGAGTGGCTAGTTTGAATAATTTCAGGGCTCTGGGGCATCGGGGCTGTCCCTGGCTGTCAGGTACCTGGCCCTGGGTGACTAAGGCAGGAGTACAGTGGCCCAGAGTATGAGAGCCATAGAGGAGGTGGTTGGGGATGTGGGCTCTGGATTGGTTTGCATTTGATAAATACCCGCTTGGGTGAGTTATTTACTATCTCTAGGAACTGGGTAGCCCTGGGAAGGTCAGTCCCTCCAAGGTCCGCAAGGCCCCAGATGTCAAAGCATCAAAATACAGAAAATGCAAGGCATGATCAATACACGCACTGTGCCTGGCACTGAGCAAATAAATCCCACCTACTTCTTCACACCCCTTGGGCTGGCACTATGCTCATCTTCATTTTCCAGAGAGGGGAAGGAACTCGGCTGAAGTTGTGTAGTTAAGAAGAGGAGGATCTGAGAGTCAAGTTCGAACCCCAACTTGGGAAGTCAGCTCCTCCACCCGTCTGGCAGATTAAAGGGACTGACCATGTCAAGTGTTGGCGAGGATATCTCTGGACCTCTCCTACCTGCTGGTGGCAGTGCAAATCGGTACAACCATGGGACACTGGTAGTATCTACTAAAGCTAAATGTACATTTTCCCTCCGCCCAGCAACTCCAGTCCTGGGTGTCTACCGGAAGAAATGAGAACGCAGGTGCACCAAAGACACTGACAGGGATGTTCACAGCAGTTTTATTTGTAATGGTTAAAGACTGGAAAGCACCCAAATGTGTATTCACAGGAGAATGGAGAAGCTGTGGATACGCTGTGGTTTATCCACATGTAACTACGAGAATGAATTAGACATTGCTGCACACATACGGATGACTCTCCTAATGTTGAACAGAAGAAGCAGGAGCAAAAGGAACACACTGTCATTCCACTTAGAGTTGGTGTTCTAGAGCAAGCAAAATTGATCTAAGTGATTGAAGTCAGAATGATGGTTACCCTTGGGGTTAGAGAGCCTGTTACTGATGGGGATGGCACATGAGGGAGCCTTCTGGGGAGATGGAAACATTCTAAATCGTCATCTGGGTAGAGGTTGCGGGGGTGGAGATATATATATATATATCTCCATATAAATAAAATCATTAAGCCATACACTTAAAATCTATGCACCTTATCCTACGTGAGTTACACCTCAATAAAAAAGCATCTACCTGCTATAACTGCATGTGTATGTGTGGATTTCTGGACTCCTGTTCTCAGAGGGCCCTGTGGGGCCAGGATCCCGACATTTGGGAAGATAGGGCCCAGCTGTTGGGCCCCAGCCACTATACCCCCATGCCCCCACCCCTAGTCAATGGGTTGATTTGCATGCCTTGTCATGGTCCAGGGGCTTCCCCTGCCTGTGCTCTGAAGCACCTGGAGCACTCCCAACAGAACAACTCCTGTCTGCCTCCCTGCCTCTAGCCATGGCCTGCTGGCATCTGGCCCTCCTTCTGACTGGGGCCCTCCTGTCCGGTGAGCTCCCCCTAGGCCTGGCTCACCTGGGGTGGGGTGGGGGATGGCACTGGCTCCAGAAGGCCCCTGCAAGGAAGCAAATCAATGTGGGCAGTGGGAGGGTTCTAGAAGGGGCATTAAGGTGGAGGGGAGAACTGGCTACAGCTGGCTCTGCCCTAGACCTGGGGCAAGTCACTTCTCTGTGTGGGCCTCAGTTTCCTCATTTGTGAATGACCAGATCGTTAGGATCCCTTCAGGTTCTGATTCTTTGGGGACTCAGAAGAGATTGGAAGTGGTCAGTCACCTTTTTAGTTTTTCACATGGGAAGCTATCCCAAGGGCTTCAGGGACAAACTCTCCTTGAGAAGATTCTCAGCAGCCAGTTGTCTGAGGTTGAGCTGATGGGTGGGACAGCCCAGGAGGCTTCCTGGTGGTGGTAGCCAGAGTCTGGAAGAGCCAGTGTGACTGAAGGGTAAGGAACGGGGGTGGGCAGAGAAGGACCCAGAGGCCACCAGTCCCCATACTCTGAACTCTAGGTGCTCAACTGAACACAGATTCTTGCGAACATAAAACAAATGAGGACTTAGGGGTTGCCATCTTTGTTCCCCATCCCTCTCAATTCCAAGGCACTGGGCTATGAGGCTTTCGGGAGTCAGAGTCTCCTTGGAATCTGATCAAGCCTTCGTGGGGTGGGGACAGGAAGAAAGGAGCCCATGGGTCTCTCTCTTTCTCTCTCTCAGTCTCTCAGCCAGGCTTGGCCCAGCCGGATGCACTGCTGGTCTTTCCAGGCCAGGTGGCCCAACTCTCCTGCATGCTCAGCCCCCGCCATGCCACTGTCGGGGAGCACGGCGTGTCTTGGTATCAGCAACGGGCAGGGAGTGCCCCCCGATATCTCCTCTACTACCGCTCAGAGGACAACTACCACCGGCCGCCTGACATCCCTGACCGCTTCTCGGCAGCCACAGACGCCGCCCACAATGCCTGCATCCTGACCATCAGCCCCGTGCAGCCTGAGGACGACGCAGATTATTACTGCTCTGTGGGTTACACATCCTAGGGGTGGAGTGTGGGATGAGTGCCTCTCGTCTGCCTCTCATTTCTGCACTCTGACCTTGGGCCCCCCTCTTTCTTCAAATCTTGATTTTGCTCCTCTGTAAAATGGGTTAATAATATTAAATCTGTAAAAAATAATATCAAACGTGAACAATAACTATGCGGAGGGCCATGAAATTCCTGCTGAAAAAGTGACTGGGAGTGTGGGGGTAGGGATTCTGGGGATTGTTACAGAAGAGGAAGCACCTGAGACCCTTGGGGCAGGGCCCAGCCTCTCTACTGGCCCCCAGGGGGCTTAGACTGGTGGCCTGGGCTTCCTGTGACCTGAGGAGCTGGAGGAAGAGAAAAAGGAACCAGCTCTTGCTGCTCCTAGCTCTGCATGGTTGGTTGTGGTTCAACGCTCAAGGGGTGACTGGACAGGGTCCTCATGGAGCCCAGGCTGCTAGCTTGGGGGCCGAGGGGAGCTCCTGCTTACTCCTTGATGGGGCAGGAAGGCAGGTGTGAGTATGTATGTGGTGTGGGGGCACTCAGAGGCACCCCAGGGCTTAGATGGAGGGTACTCCGCCGCGGAGCGAGGCCGGGTCGGCTCAGGTGGGCAGCATCTCTCCAGTTAGGAATGTGTGTTCTACTGGTCCCGTGATAGGGCTGTGCCCCCTCCCCCACCAGTTCTCCCACAGGCAGGGAAGGTTGTACCTGAGCAGCTGAGCCGAGTGGGGAGCACTGAGTGGAAGAGCAATCCTTATTAGAAGCAGAGCCGAGCGTCTGGGTTGGGGGGGCGGCGCTCAAGAACACACTCTTCTTCCTTCCCGGTTCCTTATGTCTCGAGTCATCCCTCACATGCACTGGAGTTGGGGGTCTCCAGGGTCCAGCCTACACTCCCAGCAGTCTCCTGGGCCCTCAGTTGGCCCCTTCTCATCTCAGTTTCTGCTGATACCAGCTGGGCAGGCAGGACCGAGGCTACCCAGGAAGGGTGAATCATGCAGGACCTCTGGGCCTGTGCGGGGTGACGGGCTCCACAGCTCTGGGAACCCCTTCCCTTCTCCTGAAGACCCCACCCCCCGCGGCCACTGGCTCGCCCCCACCCGCAGGGCAAGTGCCGCAGGAACTCGGCCGCCTGCCTGCGGCTCTAGGCCCGCCCGCCCTTCCCAGCCTCAGTTGCCTCTTCCTCACTCCCGCCAACGGCTGACCAGATGTGTTGCCCACGACCAGGATTTGCTTTGGGAAAGGCCCGGTGCCCAGTCCCTGTCCTGGCGCCGCGAGCAGGAGCGGCTACGCGCGCGGACACCAGGCGCCGCAGGAGCACCGAGACGCGGGGACCTCCACGCGGCCTAGAGCGGTTCCGGAAGTGCCCGCGGGCTAGGGGGCGGGGCTCCGGGCGCTCGGGCCGCCGCGGGCTCCGCGTCAGCAGCCGCCGCAGAGCGAGGCCGGGTTGGCCGCGGGTTGGAGCAGCTGAGGTGCGGCCCCGCCCCGCCCGCCCGCGGCCCCGCCCCGGCCCAGGTGAGCGGCCCCGCCCCGGCCCAGGTGAGTGGCTCGGCGTCGGCCGGTCTGACCACTTGTCCCTCCGGTGGCCTGGGGTGTGGGCGTCCCTCATCGGTGGGAAGCATGTAGGGCTCCCGCATCGCCGCTCGGGCGGCGTGTGCGTGTCCGCAGCCGCTCGCAGGCTTCCAGCCAGGAAACCCTACGGACCGAGGGTCTCCCGGGTGCCCAGGCCCTGAGGGCTCCCCGAAGCAAAGGGTGACGGATGCAGGAGGAGCCGAGGAGGCCCCAAGAGAGGTGGGAAGGTGGGGTTCCTGACCTTTGGATCTTCGGTCCAAAAATATTTAAAACGTTGAGGACAGATAAAGAATTGCCAACTTTCTAAACAGAGTGGAGACTTCAGCATATAGGCGGTCCATAGTGGGAATGGAAAACCCCTAAGGAGGGAACCTTGGAAATACCAGGATTTAACAGGTGGGTGGAAGAAGAGTTGCAATCACAGATACCAAGAAAAGGGGATCAGAGAGCATTAAAACTGGGGGGGGGGGGGGGGCGGGTAAGGGAGAGAACTTTCAGAAATGAAGGGAATAAAGCAGGAGGTGGGAAGGGGGCTGGGGGTTTCAAAACCTTGAGGCGTTCAGGTAGGCAAGGTGGGTTTAATGAAGGGGTGGACCCGTATTATCACATCTTCCAGTTTTCAAGAGAAAGCCTGAAACACAGAGTTTCCAATATTGGCAGCTAAGTCAAACAAAAAAAAGATTCCAGCTCTTTTCCAGCCAAACAAAACGTGTCTGTGGCAGGATCCCCAGGCTGCCAATTTGCAACTTCTGAAATGAAGGGTTTTGAGAAAGGAGCTATTGGTGAGCACTGCCAAAAGGGGTGGGAAAGTGAGGGCTGAGAAGAGAGGGATTGGCCATAAGGAGGTCACTGGATGCAAGAGCTGAAGATGCTGAAGTCCCAGCTGAAATTGGAAACTTGAAATTTGTCTCCGTGCGGTACACAGTCCTATGATTTTCTTTGGCAACATTTAACATCTTAGGAGGAATTGACGGAGAACGTTGGTATTTGGCAGCTGGTTGCAGGGCAGGGAGGCGAGGAACGTGATGCTGGTCAGAGTCTATAGTTCGATCCATGATAGAGTCTAAGCTAGACAGGGAAGGGTGGACTAGAAGAGAGAACCAGGGCGAAATTGGTGGGTTGTTAGACCTGATGAGATCAATCTAGAGAACCTGAAGGACTGGAGATTATGGTTGCTGAAGAGGGAGGGAAAGGGAGTTAAGTGGTCAAAGAATTTTTGAGACTACTTCAGTTCTGTGCTTTTCACACCTGACCTTTTTACTGCCTTATAATTCATAAAAAAAAAATCATTTCCAAGTAGGAATGAGTTCCATCGTGACTATGCTGATTAACTTAGTGTGTTTTTATTTTACTTTATTTATTTGACAGAGAGAGACACAGTGAGAGAGGGAACACAAGCAGAGGGAGTGGGAGAGGGAGAAGCAGGCTTCCCGCGGAGCAGGGAGCCTGATGCGGGGCTTAATCCCAGGACCCTGTGATCATGACTGAGCCGAAGGCAGATGCTTAACGACTGAGCCACCCAGGCGCCCCAACTTAGTGTGTTTTTTGAGCTGCTTAACTATCTGTGTTTCAGTGTACTGCTAATAGTACCTTTGTATAGAGTTGTGAGGATCAAATGCAAATGTGCTTATAGAAGGTCTAGTAGTGCCTAGCACATAGTAGATGCTCAATAAACATGAACGGTTATCATTATCATGGTACCTGGGGTTTCCCTTTAGCTTGCACGGCAATTTCTGAATGGGGTCCTGAGGGGCTCCCTCAGAGGCCACCACAGTGGGATGGGGGGTGTTCCAGGATCCGTCCATGTCCCTATGAAAACAACCCCCATTAACTGGAGCAGCTCTGCTTTTGTCTTTTATTTATTTATATCTCCGAGACGATTTATTTGAATAAAGAGTTCTGTGCTCCCCTCCCCTCCAAAAAATGTGGCCATCAGTCCTAGCACAAAACCAAGTGGCTTTTCCTCCATTCAGTCTTGTATTTATGCAACCAGTGTGTGTGGAGATTGTCCTGTTGTGCTGGGGTCTGGGGCTGGGGGCTCCACAATGAAGGGAGCTCTCAGGCAGTGGTGGCAGGAGTCCTGAGGGCCCATGTTTGCCATCCAGGATGGTGAAGCACTCGTGCTGCACACGTGCACTGAGCTCTGCAGGCACTGAGGGGGTGTGCCTGAGACCACCAGTCTTAGGATGCAGAAAAGGGGACGTTAGGACTGAGTCTGGGAAGATGATCCAGTGGCAGTCTGAGAAGAGAGGGGGACCTGTTAGGAGGAGGAAGCATTTAGGGCTGTGTGGAAGGAGAGGCTGGAGATGGGGCTGGAAGGGCTAGTGCTGTGAAGGGCTTTGGGAAGGATTTGGGCTGCTGCAAGATCCTGAGACCGATGATCAGGCCTGTGTTTGGGGTATTTGACGCTGGTGTCGATGTAGACAACAGACCTGAGGGAGGAGTAGAAGCTGGAGGCAAGTGGTCATTTGGGAGGTGAGTATGGAAGTAATCCTGGGGAATTGCCCTGAGGCCTGGGCTGCGGACTGACAGAGAGGCAGAAGCCTCTTAATAAAGCCTCAGGAAATGGACAGACTAGGCGTATGGGGTGAGAGAGGGGGAAGGTCTAGGCTGACTCCCAGGGTTGTGGCTTGGGCACCTGGCTGGAGGGGGTGCAGCTAACCTAGTATAGGAGGGAAGTTTGCGCTGTCTCCAAAACCCCCATCCCCAAGGTCCTCCATTAGCCAGAATCTTGCCTCCTTTCCACAATGGCCCCACTCCTGCTCTCATCTACCTCTCTGAGCACCTTCAGTCTTTAGATTCTAGACCCCATGGTGTAGCACTTGATTCTGTCTGTCTGTCTTCTTTGTAGTTTTTTCTGATCAATCAGACTTGTCCCTAACTCAGTGGGGATCATCTCAAGGGCAAGCTTGTATCTTATTTTGTCTTGTCCACGAAAGATTCTGGCACAGGAAGGAGGTACATACTAGGTGCTTGATTTGACAATATCCCTTGTTTTCTTCTCAGATTGGGAGAACAGTAAGTGTGTCCTTAAGAAGACTATCTTTCAAGAACTACAGTCATTGGGGGGTGATACTAGAGTCACAATGGAGGTTCCCCCAGCAGCCAAGTTTGGTGAGACCTTTGTGTTTGAGGACAGCTTAGAGATGCAGCAAGAACTCTTCCCAGAGGAGGACCTGGGGGACCCTTTTCTTCAGGAAAGAGGTTTAGAGCAAATGGCTGTTATTTATAAGGAGATCCCTCTCGGGGAGCAAGACGAGGAACATGATGATTATGAGGGCAATTTCAGTCTGTGCTCAAGCCCTGTTCAGCATCAGAGTACCCCCCCAGTAAACAGATCCCAGGATGATGAAATCTTCAGCCCAACCTTCTTGCAGAAATCAGACCTTAGTATGTGTCCGATAACCCACAGTGGAGAGGAACCCAATAAACACAGTTGTGAGAAGGCGAGCAGGGCACACTCAGGACCTAACGAACCTCACAGAACTGCGCCACCCGCAAAACCCTATGCATGTCGGGAATGCGGGAAGGCCTTCAGCCAGAGCTCACACCTTCTCAGGCACCTGGTGATTCACACTGGGGAGAAGCCCTACGAGTGCTGTGAGTGCGGGAAGGCCTTCAGCCAGAGTTCACACCTTCTCAGACATCAGATAATTCACACTGGGGAGAAGCCCTACGAATGTCGGGAATGCGGAAAGGCCTTTCGTCAGAGCTCAGCCCTCACACAACACCAGAAAACCCACACTGGGAAGAGACCGTATGAGTGTAGGGAATGCGGGAAAGATTTCAGCCGGAGCTCAAGTCTCAGAAAACACGAGAGAATCCACACGGGAGAAAAACCTTATCAGTGTAAGGAATGTGGGAAATCCTTCAATCAGAGCTCTGGCCTGAGCCAGCATCGGAAAATCCACACCTTGAAGAAGCCTCACGAATGCACTCTCTGTGGGAAAGCCTTTTGTCACAGGTCCCACCTCATTCGGCACCAGAGGATTCACACTGGGAAGAAACCTTACAAATGTGAAGAGTGTGGGAAGGCCTTCAGCCAGAGCTCCAACCTCATTGAACATCGCAAGACTCACACCGGCGAAAAACCCTACAAATGCCATAAGTGTGGGAAAGCCTTCAGCCAGAGCTCCTCCCTCATCGAGCACCAGCGCATCCACACTGGGGAGAAGCCCTATGAGTGCGGCCAGTGTGGGAAGGCCTTCTGCCACAGCTCTGCCCTGATTCAGCACCAGAGAATCCACACCGGGAAGAAACCCTACGCATGCAACGAGTGTGGCAAAGCCTTCCGGCACAGGTCAGCCCTTATTGAGCACTATAAAACCCACACCAGAGAGAAGCCCTATGAGTGTAACAAATGTGGCAAGTCCTTCAGGGGAAGCTCACATCTTATTCGGCATCAGAAAATCCATGCTGGGGAGAAGCTCTAGAAGGAGGAGCTCACACCAAAGCTTGAAACCCTTTCCCAGATGGAACCCACACCCCATCGCCTTGTCTGTAAGACCCCACCCACCTCCCTGATCCCAGGGCCGAATGGAAATGTGCCACCCCCAGAGCTTCTGGCCACCCACGCTGGCAGCCAGGCCCCCTCGCGCCCCCCCGCCCTGGGCGCCCCACATGCAGCAGGTTTACTGAGTGGGAGGGTGGAGTAATGGGAAGGCCGCTGAATAAGAGGCAAGCCCAAAAAGAGAGCTGGCCTCTGATTTGACTCCCAAGCCTGTGAGATTGAGTTTTGCCATCTCTTCGCCTTTGTCAAAATCCAGAAGAATAAACACCAGAGGGAGAAAGTTGAGTTAAACACACAAAAATATCAGATGAACTCTCTAACGTCAACTGCAGTCTGGCACTTTGAGAAGACAGAACTGTGCTCACAGTCTGAATCCGCTAAAGAAAAATGAATCCGAAAGTAGATATGTTAACAGCAAAATGGAATCTTCCATTTGGCTTGGGCACTGGTGGGGACAACCAAAACAGGTTACAGAAGAGAGGGAGGGTCTGGAAGGATTCATTCTGGGTTGGGGAAGGGAGTGGTGAGCCCCTGGCATGGTCTCTTAATCCCTGTTCTGGGTTAGAGTAAGGGTGGTTTCTGGCAGATGGCCTTCACAGGACGGTAGAGGTTTGGTCCTGTAGGCCAGAGGACATTTGACCCTGGCTTTGACTCAGCCTGGCATAAGGCATCAGTGCCCTCCAGTTATAACTCCTCCACAAGACCTAGGGCTCCCAAGACCACAGTGTGCCTTGGTTGGCCCCAGGGCCCGTTTCTGGTCTGGGGGCTCTGCAGCCACCTCTCTGCTCTCCAGTGCTGGGGGACCTAGGAAGCAGGGCGATTCAGTCAGAGGTCCCAGTTCAGATCCCAGGTCTGCCCCTCCTACTTGTGTGATCTTGAGGAAGCTCCAACGCTCTGTTTCCCTATCTATGAGATGGAGATATTGGGACCTGGCCAACTCCTGTTCAGAATGAAACCACCCATGAAGTGCTTTGGCAACTGGCAGTTGAGGATGGAGACCCAGAGGGACCCTTGCCCCACCCAGAGATCTATTTCCTAAAGGCCCAAAAGGCATCCCTGCTGTTCCCCGGATGGCAGGGCCTGCAGCCCACCCTCTCGTTGAACCAGGGCTTAGGCTTTTATTCACTCCCTCCAGTCTGTATCCTGGGCTGTGGATGCCCTGTGGGGCCACCTCCCAGACAGGAATCCTTTCCAGATGCCATCCTCAACCTATCCCCAGAAGCAGTGTGGTCTGCGTCCCCGTACTTCTGTCCTCTCTCCTCAGGCATTATTCAAAAAGTACCATTGCCTGTTCCCTGCCTAGACCAATGCAGTCGGCATCCCCAGAGGTGGGGCTCAGACAGTGGTATGTTTTTAAAGCTCCCCAGGTGATTAGAATGTTCCAGTAGGTAGCCAGGATGTGAGCTCTATGCTAGGCATCTTGCAACCCCAGCATCTCCCAAATATCAGGCCTGCTTGCCGTGAGCAGAGTTTGAAGGTGGCCATTCTGTCTCAGTCCCCATGCCTCCCATCCACCAGGAATGGGCTCAGGCTGTGCCGTGTCTGGCTGGTGGAGAGGTGTTTGTCCCAGGTCCTCAGGCCTTCGTGTGGCCACCAGGATCTCTTGGGTATTGCCTTCCCCCAGGCTCCTCCGAGGCAGGCTAAGCGATTCTTTTTTTTTTTAAAGATTTTATTTATTTGACAGAGAGATAGCGAGAGCAGGAACACAAGCAGGGGGAGTGGGAGAGGGAGAAGCAGGCTTCCTGCCGAGCAGGGAACCCGATGCGGGACTCGATCCCAGGACCCTGGGATCATGACCTGAGCTGAAGGCAGACGCTTAACGACTGAGCCACCCAGGCGCCCCTAGGCTGAGCGATTCTGAAGTTTTCCAAAAGTTTATAGCTGGAATCCCATTACCCGCATCATGGGAACACTGGCTATTTCAGCTAATCAGAAGCTCAGCTTGGTGCTCATGTATAGTTTTGATGAATAAAAATGGACAAATAATTGTTACTTAGCAAGTGGAGCTTGGCAGGCTGGAGATTTTAAAAGGCCAGGTCTCCAGCTGGGGGGATGACAGTGGACGTCCCAGCCATGAGGACAGCAGCCACTCCTGTCCAGCTCCTCTCTGTTGCGTGAATGTGTGAAACCTTGAGCCAGCACCCGGGTCTCCTAGAACCTACCGTACCACCAGCTAGAGTGGCCTGACTGGCTGGCCCTGGGGATTGCCTGCATGTGGCCTGCGCTGCGGATCTTCAGTCACTTACTAAGAGTGCAGAGAGAATTGAGACCCCTGCTCTGCGTGGGTGGGAGAGCAGCCCCCTCCCCAAGATCTACCTCCTCGCACCCCCCCGGCCCCCCATTCGGCCTCGCCTTGGCCAGGCCTGTCCTTATCCGGCAGTCATCGGTTTCCTACCTTTGATGTCTCTCCGTGTGCTTCTGCACGCCCTAGCCAAATTGATTTTCTTAAAGCATCTCTTTGCACATGCCACCATGCTCCTTAAAGCCAACCCTCAGGGGCTTTTCTGCACATAAGCCCCTATTTCAGCCAATCTGGTTTGCTCCTGAACAGACCACAGGGGGTTCACGCCACCCTGCCCAGATGCTCCCTCCTCTCTCAGCTTCCTTTACCTCATTTTATGCCATTCTTGCATTTTGGAATATGCACTTTCTCCTCCTCCTGGTCCCCCCCGCCATCTCCTCCTTCCTGTCGACAATTTATGTAACATGGGGATTGAGACCCCCTTTCTGAAGGGTTGACAGATTCTCACATAACCATGGTAGGACCAGGTACTTTTCAAAGTGTGAGCAGAACCTAGTACCTTCTGTTCACATTCCTTTACTGTTTTATGTATTTTTAAATCCTTCAATTTATTTAGGTTCTTGAACAGTGTAATATTACAAGAGAACATCCTGGTAGTATTTTAATCGTCCTTGGATTTAGTTGTTTTATGTTTGTCTTACATTTTTTTCCTTCTTATGGTAGATGTTGAGTGTTGTAAAGCTCCAACTCTTGGTTTTGTTGACTAATTGAATGGTTTTGTCGAAGTGTATGTATTCTGCTTTTTTTTTTTTTACTTCATATTTTACATTTCTGAAATTATTTAGATATAGCTAATCATATTTTTAATGTTTCTAGTAAATGCAGGTACTTTGGTCTAGGACTTTTTTTCTTAGAGCTTTTTCTGCACTCTGTCAGTTTGACATGTGCAAGTTTTTGTTACCATATGAGGAATTTCCTTTTGGCCCAAGGGTTGTTGTTTTTTTCTATATTTCTAAGTGATGAATGCATAGGTCATTGCTGTTCTTTCTTACTGTGCTGTGGTGTCAACATTTCTAAGTGTCCATGGAACCTACTCTGGGCCTGAAGATATGATCAATTTTTATAAAGCATTTGTCAATCTCAAGAAATGGGTTTGTACTCCATCAGTTCTATTTGTTACTCAAATTCATACTTTCTCTGTTGTTTACAGTTCTTAACTTGGGTCTGCAGACTGCCTAGGAGTCCGTGGGTGCACAGGTTTATTTTAGAGGCAGCAGAGAGGAATGGAACAAAACTGGGTGGTTACATACGTGAAAGAATTGTTCGGGGCTGGGGGTTGGGGGACCTGTAGCATTCACCACATTTTGGAAAGGCTCTGTGAGCCTCAAAATAGTTAAGAACACTCATTGACATGATCAAATCATAGTCTGATTTTGTGTTTTTTACTTTCTGTTTCACTTAAATTTGCTTCTATTTTATGTTCGTTGTTGTAATGTTAGACGTGCACTTTTCTCAAATCCTTTTTGAGAAATAGGCAGGGTTATCATTAAGTAAGTACCAGGATATTTGGAGCATATATATTTAATAGTAATATATTGCAAAATTGTGCCTTTTAGTGTCTTTGCCTCTTTTAATTCTTCTAGCTTAAATTTTTCTTTTCCAGATACCATAATTGAAGCCCCTTGCTTTTTTCAATTTGCATCTGCATGAGAGTTGATTTTGCTCAGCATTTTTAAAATTTGTGTATATATTTTGCTGTATAACTTACAAACAGCAAAGTGTTGGATTTTATTTTCTGATTCTTTCTGTAATTTTTTTTTATGCAAGAAGTTCTCATATCACAATTTATAGAGTAAGGCATAATTTATCTTCATACTTGTTTTAATATAGATGAACTCATTTATTTATTTATTATTTTTTTAAAAGATTTTATTTATTTATTTGACAGAGAGAGAGAGAGCGAGAGCAGGAACACAAGCAGGGGGAGTGGGAGAGGGAGAAGCAGGTTCCCGCCGAGCAGGGAGCCCGATGTGGGACTCGATCCAGGACCCTGGGATCATGACCTGAGCCAAAGGCAGATGCTTAACGACTGAGCCACCCAGGCGCCCAGATGAACTCATTTAACCCAAAAAGGCCGTGCTCATTTAATGTCCATCTTTAGGAGTTATTCACCATGTGTGGAATATTATTTCTGGGGAGGCTGATGGTCTGCCGTTGGGCACACCTGCTCCTTCCTGCCTTTGTCAGTTCCAGGCTCTGTCCTGATCCCACTCTTTTTTTTTTTTTTTTTAAAGATTTTATTTATTTGAGACAGAGAGAATGAGAAACAGAGAGCATGAGAGGGAGGAGGGTCAGAGGGAGAAGCAGACTCCCTGCCGAGCAGGGAGCCCGATGCGGGACTCGATCCCGGGACTCCAGGATCACGACCCGAGCCGAAGGCAGTCGCTTAACCAACTGAGCCACCCAGGCGCCCCTGATCCCACTCTTAAAGTGGCTTCAGTGCTCTTGGCTCTAACCCGGAGGAATGATGCCACCTCACAGCCCTGTGGAGCTCAGAGGAGATAGAAATACAAACCTGCATGGCAAACTGGGGGCATAGAGGATTAGTACGCTATTAGTGTTTTCTTGAAATGTTTCTTTTTCTGTTCTTCCTCCCAAAGTTCTTTCAGCATAACTTGGAATAGTATATTGTGGTTTACTTTTTAGGAAACACTGCCAGATGTAGCAAAGAATTAGACCTCACAGATCCATCCCACACTCCCTGAGTGAATGTGTACGGTAATCTGGACAAGCAGCAGGGAACCTGATCTCATAACCCCCATCCCCATCACCTGTCTGTCCCAGGTGGGTCCCCTTGTCAGCCCTCCCCCTTCCTCTGTGGTAGCGGGGAGAAGCACTGTCACAATTGCAGAGATTAGAGAATATGGTCACTCTGGCCACTCCTGCGGCAGGTGGGGAAACGGAGGCCATGATTTAGCAGAAGTGAGGTGCTTTAGTGTCAGACCTACCCGGCAGCCGTGGCAAAGAACAATTTCGCCTGTTATAGTGCAGCCTTGGGCAGCTGTTGCCAGGACTTTTCAGGTGGCAAGTGATTTAGTCACCATAGGCCAAGTGAATAAAGTGAAAACCAAGTACTCTGTCCGCTCAGAGTTGCTCAGCCCTTGTACAAGTGGACGTCCGCCAACATTACACAAGGTGGATATATATATATATATATATATATATATATATATATATATATATACACACATTTGCCAGAATGCCAATGCACAGAGTTACTGGGGGTGGGGAGAGAGAAGCCCTTTTCTTTTTCTTTTCTTTTTTTTTTTTTAAGATTTTTACTTATTTATTTGAGAGAGAGAGAATGAGAGAGCACATGAGAGGCGGGAGGGTCAGAGGGAGAAGCAGGTTCCCTGCCGAGCAGGGAGCCCGATGCGGTACTCGATCCCGGGACTTCAGGATCATGACCTGAGCCGAAGGCAGTCGCTTAACCAACTGAGCCACCCAGGCGCCCGAGAAGCCCTTTTCTTGTGGGAGAACCCCATCTTCAGTATCTAACAACTCAGGATGCCACATCAGAAGGTTGCCTGGTGAGTGTAGAATTGGGGTGTCAGGACATGGACCTATCCTCCACCACAGGCCACACACTTGCACAACACTCAGAATGCTGGTGGGGGGCACCCGCTGAAGACCCTCCAGTGTCCATGGCCTCCTCCCTGGTGGGTGCCTGCCCTCTGAGGTCCAGAGCGCCTTCTGGTGGCGACTTGCAGACACATGAAAGGCTCTTACGAGCTCTCCAAGTGAAGTGTCTTTCACTTATTAGCCCGGCTTCGTCTTCTCCCTGGAGATCACCGGAAGCACCACTGTTTCTGCCCTCTGGACCTCACTTAGGTCTTCCAGGTCCTGGAACCCCTGAAGTGAGAGAGAGTCACAAGCAACCAAGTAATAATGTGCTAATAACGTGTGTAATCTTCACGTTGTCTCATCTTTCAGAAAAGGAAGCTGCACCTTGTGTGGTTCTGGATGGATCTTCTCCTAGGACCACAGGCACCCTCAAAAGTGAAGAGCTGTCCTGGGCTCGTGCTGGGGGGCAACCCCAGTTGCCTTCCTGGAGGCCGGTGGCGATTTATGTGGGTCTTATAAATAAAACCCAAGGCCTATCCCTCCTTCTGATGGCCCATCTTGGAGTTCCCTGATAGGGGCCTCTCTCTCTCTGCCCATCTTCCTTTCTACCTGACTGAGCCCCGGAGGGGAGGGACCTGCCACCATGTCCCACAGCGGGCTGGGGACTGGAGCCTGTGCTGTGTGAATGAGACTTACTCCTGCCCGTTCTGCACATTCAGGATGCTTTTCAGCGCTCTATCATCTGTTCTTTTCTCCAGACTTGCCAATTTCAAGCCAAGAGCCAGATACCACCTCATCTTCTGCCTTCTCATTCACTCATCCCCACCCCAAAAGTCTGGCCCTTAATCTCTTGATGCCACCTTCTCCTGTCATTTGATGGCTCCTACCCGGGGCTGCTGCCATCCGCTCTGGCCCACTGCACAGCCCCGTCCCCTGGCCTCCCACCACTGGCCTGACTTCCCCTCTGCCCACTCCCTTCAGCAGCCGGAGTGATCGTTCTCTCAGTCTGATGGGGTCACTCCCTTCCTCAAACATCCCCGTTGGTTTCTATGTAAACCTGTGTTGAGGCCAGCCTGTAGGCCCTTCCTGATGTGACATCTCCTCCTCACCCAGGCCCTCCATGCTCCAGCCACACTGAACCCCTATGTTCCCAAATATGCCTTCCTCTGGTGGGAAGAGCGGAAGGGTGGCCTTCAGGGGGCAGCTGTCTCCCACCCACAGAAAGAACATGGGCTGAACATGGGGCATCCTTCTCCGGGGTCAGGTATTCTGAGGCGAGATTCCCCCACTGCGCCCTTCCCGGCCCTGTGCTGTATTCTGTGTCAGGTGCAGCTGGACCAGGGAAGAAGGCCAAGTTTAGGGTGAGGGTCAACACTTCGGTTAGTGGAGAATGAGAAGATAAGAGCAGGTCCAAGATAGGGTGACTGTTGTCCTCTATGTCTCGCTGTGACACTTTCACATCGTAAGACCTGGCATATTTATATATTTCCTAAAAGTGACTTTACAAGCACCCCAAGCACCCCCAACAAAGGTTGTGCCTGAGCCCTCACCCTCCACAGCCTATCTCCTGCCCAAGATAGCCAGGACTCTCAGATCCTCACAGTGACTGAAGCTCACCTCATCGTTGGCTTCTTCCCAGTGTGATGGAACCAGGGGCCAGCAGGAATTTCGAGGTAAATCCGGTTCATAGAAGAGTGAAGTGGAGAAGAGCCTGGAGTCAGTTTCAAAATTGTACCAGGAGACCTTAGTGTTTCGTGTTCTCAGGCACCGATGTTGAGAATGCCGGCAGGAGCCTGTTTCCCCAGAGTACCTGGAGCAGGGGAGTGAAAGGGAGGGAGACGAAGAGACCCGCCAATCCGCGGGGACAGAGGAGAACCGGGGCTGGGGCAACAGCGGGGTCTCCTTGTCTGAGACCTCAGTGCCTTCCAGAGGCTAAGTAGCTGACATGAAACAAGAGGCCACCAGGGGGCGCCAGGAGCCTGTCCCGCAGAGCTCCCTGGAGCAGGACCCTGCCCCCCGCCTGGTGCTCACCAGCCTATGGGACGGCCAGCAGCTGCCTCCCCTCCCACCTCTCCACAGGTGCAGATCCAGCACCTCCTTCTGCCCTTTGCTTCAGCCATGCCACTGGTCTGAAGCCAGGCCTGCCTGGGGGAAGCCCACCGCCAGCTGTGGGGCCACAGGAAGCCAAGCCTGGGGACTCCTACTAGATGCATGGGTGCTACCAGATTTTTACACATCTCTGCCAGTAACTGATAGAAGAAGAGGGCTGTGAGTGAAAAAGGCTAGAGAGGACCCGAACGAGACAGCCTCACAGCCATCCATGGAGCAGAGTGTGCCAAGTGCAGAACACACATCCTTTCCAAGGACACATGGAACAAAAGTGCACACATGCTGGGCTAGGCCGAAGTACAGATTATGTTCTTGGAATCCAGCACAATGATGCTAGAAACCATAAAAATGTAACAGAAAAAGTGGTGCTTCTTCGCCCCCTTGCCGGGATTTACAGGCGGGGACGCCAGCAGATAAGAACGTGTTTCCCATACACACTCAGGCTCTGCTAATTGAGAAGTTTCCATTCCCAAGAGAAGCATGCTTTCTCCAAGGACGCCCCCTTGGCCACTGTGGGCATCTCGTGCCAGTGCACAACAGGCGTGGGTGATCAGCCTGTCGGTGTTGGGGACTGGGAGGAATGTGTCTGGAGCTGGACAGTTCATGCCAACTACCCCCCTCCTTCAGTCAGAAGTGCTCCTGTCCTAGATCCTCCAGGATGGAGATTTGCGTTACCTCGCTGGACAAGTGACCCGACCGCTGGGGTGCTTGCTGAAGGCAAAGGGAATAGAATGGGCAGTGGGAGCAAGAAACCCCAGCTATAGCCAGCGAACAGGCATAGAAAAGAGTAGTTCCCAGCATTTCTTTTCTTGCTTCTACATGAACATACATGCATTTATTTACTTATTTCCTTTATATTTAAAGATTTCATTTATTTATTTGAGGGGGAGACACAGCGAGAGAGGGAACACAAGCAGGCGGAGTGGGAGAGGGAGAAGCAGGCTTCCCGCCGAGCAGGGAGCCCAATGCTGGGCTCAATCCCAGGACCCTGGGACCATGACCTGAGCCCAAGGCAGACACTTAACGACTGAGCCACCCAGACGCCCCTACTTATTTACTTTTTAAGATTTTATTTATTCAGTTATTTTTAGAGAGAGAGAGAGAGAGCAGGCATGTGGGGGAGAGGGAGGTGGAGCGGGGGGAGGGGCAGAGGGGGAGAGAAAATCTCAACCAGGTTCCACGCCCAGCATGGAGCCCAACATGGGGTGTGCTTTCACAACCCTGAGATCATGACCTGAGCCAAAATCAAGAGCCCGATGCTTAACCGACTGAGCCACCCAGGTACCCCTACTTTTAAGAGTTTATTTTTTTTAAGTTATCTCTACACCCAACATAGGGCTTGAACGCACAATCCTGAGATCAAGAGTTGCCCGCTCGACCAAAAGAGCCAGCCAGGTGCCCCTGCATGTATTTGTAACAGCCCCCCTCCATCTCCCTGCAACCTAACGCTAGATGTATTAATAGTGGGTAACCTATTTTGATATCTGAGTTACAGGATATCAAATGCGTGTGTGTGTGTTGACAAAGATTCTTTCCTTGATCAAACTGTAGTCAGGCTCCTGAACCTTCTCCTAGGCCCATCTGTACACTTCCTTCTAAGATCTGTTTTTGTTTTTGTTTTGTTTTTAAAGTAGGCTCTACACCCAAGGGGAGCCCAACACAGGGCTTGAACTCAAGTCTGAGATCAAGAGTCGGATGCTCTCGGGCTCCCCGCTCAGCAGGGAGTCTGCTTTTCCCTCTGGCCCTCCTCCCTCTCATGCTCTCTATCATTCTCTCTTAATAAATAAATAAAAATCTTTAAAAAAAAAAAAGTCGGATGTTCAACTGACTGAGCCACCCAGGGGGCCCTAAAATCTGTTTTTTTCCCCAAGATTTATTTATTTGAGAGAGAGAGAGCTTGAGTGGGAAAGGGAGAGGGAGAAAGAGACAGGCAGACTCCCTGCTGAGCACAGACCCCCCCCCCCCCCAATGCAGGGTTCGATCTTACGACCCTGAGATCATGACCTGAGCCGAAATCAAGAGTCAGACACTTAACTGACTAAGCTGCCCAGGCATCCCATCTAAAATCTGTTTTTCAGCAAGAACTCTCCGAAGTCAATTTTACCAGAATCCTGCACTCTCGATATTGATTAGGTTCCTCATCCTCTGCCATCCCCCATGTGAGGTCTGATCGCCCTGGCCTGTCTTCAGCAAAGAATCCAGTTAGGTTCAGGTCAGCCAGAATCTGCCTTACCCATGGTGTCCGCTGTTAGTAATCTTCCATCCACTGCCCCTCACCCTGCTCTTTGGTAACAAATGCGCTCTTGCCCATGCTGTTTGAATTGAACCTGGCTCTATGTTAAGTTTCTTTCCCCCTATCGCAGTAGTTCCTGGATAAAACCTGTTTTTGCCACTTTAATTTGTTGACCTTAAAAATAAGGCAGTCACTGTCATTTTACCAGCAAAAACGGCATTACGTACAGCAGAGAATTGTAATTTGGGATAAGTAAGCTATGGCAGAAATCATAGGCCAGTCCAGCAAACAAAGCAGAGGAACATTATTTCATGGAAAAGAAAGAGGAACTTGGGAAGGATTGTTTTAAATGAAAGTCCAATGGAGAAAGGCAAGAGTTCAGGGTGATGGCCATTTTTCACTGCCTGAGTTGCTGGGGTAGTCTATTTTTTGTAGGAAATTTATTTTTTTTAAAGATTTTATTTATTTATTTGACAGAGAGAGACATAGCGAGAGAAGGATCACAAGCAGGGGGACTGGGATAGGGAGAAGCAGGCTTCCTGCTGAGCAAGGAGCCCGACGCGGGGCTTGATCCCAGGACCCTGGGATCATGACCTGAGCTGAAGGCAGATGCTTTACGACTAGGCCACCGAGGCGCCCTTTTTGTAGGAAATTTAAAGTACGTCTTTTCCTGTGGGCCTGTAACTGATGATTCTTTCCTATTGAGGATTCTTCTTTGCGGGGAGCGGGTAGTCTGTAATTGACAACTTTTGAGTCAAGTGGTATGACACCAGAGCTTCCCTCTTCTGGCTTCCTGACTCCATCTCAGTGAGGTTTTCTTTATCAATTTTCACATTTCCTTCTTTTTGACCAAAATCTTTCTCTGAAAACATTGCTGATCAAGTCAGGTTTTCTTAAATTCGTTGGCCTTTTGTCCCTTGGTGCCAGGAAGGACCTTCCCAGGGTGTCATGTGTCACGTTGGAGAGAAATTGTACCTACTGGAAACCTACTGAGATCATGTTCGAGTAACAAGAAGGGGGAGCAGGAGAACTCTCAGGCACTTCCCATCTGTAGTCCATACTTACTGAGATTGTAAGCACCAGAGATCATCTCCTCCTTGGGTACCTCGTTTTTACAAAGGTTTGACAGCCAACAAGTACAGAATCAAAAGTCACAGGACAATTCCAACTGCATGATGATCCTAAGGTTTCAGAGTCCTGAGACCTAGGTCTGAAAGCAGCCAACTGAAAATATTTGTTGGCATTTATTCTGACTTAGGGGAGAAAAGTTCCCTTTGTGGAGGCAAACTTGGGAGTCACGTATGCCTCCTGGAAGTCCCCATTTAAAGCAGCCATGAAAGCAGAATAATGTTTGCTGCAAGAGCACCCTTACTTGCAATTAGCCAAGTGTGTCTGAGACGATGTAATACAGGCATAAATGTGAAGCCATAGCTGATGAATTTTTTGCAAAACAGCAAAACTTCAGAGACATTTTAGAACAGTATTGTTATCTCAAACTGGAACAGAATGTTTTTTTTTTTTTAAAAGATTTTATTTATTTATTTGAGACAGAATGAGAGACAGAGAGCACGAGAGGGAGGAGGGTCAGAGGGAGAAGCAGACTCCCTGCCGAGCAGGGAGCCCGATGCGGGACTCGATCCCGGGACTCCAGGATCATGACCTGAGCCAAAGGCAGTCGCTTAACCAACTGAGCCACCCAGGTGCCCCCAGAATGTATTTAATAAAGAAATTCAGAAACCATGAACTTGTATAAGAATCCAGAGTCATTCCATGGTCCAGATGAAAAAGAGAAACTTCTGTGAATCTGGAACCTTCTATCAGGCCTGGTCTGGATATCTTGGCAAAGTGGTCTTGTCAGATGACGTCTGCTTCAATTCCAGGTCACCAGGTGCCGTGCAGGTCCGGTGAAGGTTTGGTGCTTTCTTTACACGTTATGTGAATCCAAGAGTCTGTTCCCTGGAGTTCGGTGGCACAAGGGGTGGTTAGCAGTACCTGATAAGGACCTTTCCAGCAAGGTTGACGAGTCTTTCTGGAGGGGTCTTTTCCAACAGACAAAATCTCCAGGTTGCAAGGCATGATGCTTAAGATCTTCATCTCCTGCGAGTGCACGGTGGACAGACTGCTCCTACCGAAGCAGTTATTTTTAACAGAAGCAACTAAACCTTCACAATACCAAAATATATCTTCTATCAATTGTGGGTCAAAGGAGACAGGCGCCAAGTGCATTTGATGTCTTGGGACTATCTCAAAGGGTGAGAGTCTACAAGTTCCAAAGGGGGTAGATCTGAGATTTAGAAGGTCCAATGGCAATGCTTTTGGCCATGTATTTGCAGGGTCTCTACAAATTTTGCCAGTCCTGTCTTTTTTTTTTTTTTTAAGATTTTATTTATTTATTTGACAGAGAGAGACACAGCGAGAGAGGGAACACAAGCAGGGGGAGTGGGAGAGGGAGAAGCAGGCTTCCCGCGGAGCAGGGAGCCCGATGCGGGGCTCGATCCCAGGACCCCAGGATCATGACCTGAGCTGAAGGCAGACGCTTAACGACTGAGCCACCCAGGCGCCCCGTCAGTCCTGTCTTAATAGTGCCATTAGTGTGTTCAACTAACCCTGAAGATTGAGGATGGTATTCATCACGAAGTGTGGTAAAACCGGCCAAAGACACTTGCTGAAGCACCTGGTTGGTAAAATGGGTTCCCTGGTCACCATGAAGTTCTACAGGGGTTCCCCTGATAGGGATAATCTTTTCTAAGAGAATTTTAGCTGCAGAAGAAGCAGCAGTCTGTCTACAAGGGACTAGTGAGAAATCATACAAACCATGACTAAAACATATTCCTATCCACGAGACTGGGGAAGCTGTACGAAATCCATTTTCCAAACCTCTAATGGTCCAATGGGCAGTTCAACGTGTCTGGGAGCAGTTTAAACAGGGTTCCCCAGACTGTACTTTGGACAGTAGGGACAAGTGAGGTAGGCAGTTTCTGCAGCCTTTTTAGTATTTCCCCACCGGTATTGGTTCATGAATGCCATAATTTTGTCAGTACACCAATGGTTTAACGTATGTACAGTTATAGGTAGTGGAAAATTTAGCATTTCTGATCAGGCCGGATTGTTATTTCATCCAAATCAGAGTTCTCACTGTTTATAAATCAAACAGCTATTAGATTTCCAATTTCGTTTTTCCTTTTTTGGGGCCAATTGTTGGGTGTCAGTTTTTCCAAATTATCATTTGGAAAAACATCTCTTTGGACCACGACAGAGGTTTGGCTATTGGTTTTCTCTTTCTTTCTTTCTTTTTTTTTTTTAGAGAGAGAGAGTACACATGCAGGGCAGGGGGAGGAGCAGAGGGAGAGAGAGAATCCCAAGCAGACTCCCTGCCAAGGGCGGAGCCTCACACAGGGCTCGATCCCACAACCCTGAGATCATGACCCCATCCTAAATCAAGAGTCGGATGCCCAACCAACTAAGCCACCCAGGTGCCCCAGGAGAGAGAGAATCTTAAGCAGGCTTCACACCCAGCAAGGAGCCCAATGAGGGGCTCAACCTCACAACACTGAGGTCATGATCTGAGCAGAAATCAAGAGTAGAACGCTTAACCTACTGAGCCACCCAGGCACCCCTTGGCTGGCTTCTTTGATTACCATTGTCAAGTTCTAGAAAATTATTTCCCCCTTTTGATATTTCCTAAGAAATCTTGGCTCCCAAAATGAGGAGGAGCAGAACTAAGGAGAAAAGGGTGGGCATCTCTCAAAGGACCTAAGCAAAAGGGGATAGGTTCTGAGACAGGAATCTTTCAAGGCTTATTAGAGCCCCCCACTATTTGAACTGCTTCAGTATTCTGAGGCAGGAGCTGCTTTATAGCAGTGGGGTTGAGCATCAAGAGTGTAGCTCCAGTGTGAATAATGACGGATTTATTGCCAAATTGGAGCGCTGTTTCTCTGAGCCCATTAAGAGGGAGGACTGGGGATGGCCCCATCATTGGGACTTAGGAGGACACTGGAGAAGCTGGCTAGAGAGCTGAAGGCACCTGGAGCACTTCAGTTTGTAACAATCTTTTCCTCCATGTCCTGGCTCTTTGCAGTGAGGAGTGGACATAGTTTCCCATTCCATCCTGGTCCTCTTAACTAAAAGAGAAAGATCCAAGTTCAGCCCCAAAAGAAACATGGAGTTAAGGCTCTCCAAGGGTTTTCAACATCTAAAGGAAGACCAGGATTGTTTTCTTTGAAAACAAGCGCACACTGATTACAATAGTCACAAACAGGTTCATCAGATTTGCGTGCAAAGCCTGAATTTCGTTCCCATCAACAGGCTTACAAAAAGCTACTGCAATTGCTCAGTGGAGGTTGTCAGCAAGTGTTCTGCCATTTTCACCAAAAGTTAGGTTTTGTTTTTCTCTCTCAGGATGTTCCCTTTGGGCAAGTTTCCTCCCCCAATCACTGGACTGATTCCTCTAAATCTTAGAAATCAGGTTGGTAAGTTTGAATAACTCTATTATTACATCCCTCAGCAAACCTATGGGAGTTCTACCTTGCTTTAGGAAACTCTTTGATTATGGCCCCAAATCCAGCCTTAGTCAAGAGAACAGAAGATATTTGGGATTTATTTGGATGCTCAGAAAGTTTAGCTTAAAGGGACAGTTTCAAAGGAGGAGGAAGAGGGAGAGGTTCCGGGAATTTTGACAGGATAATTGGAATGGGGAAACAAGGACATCGAGAAGGTGCAGACGGGAAGGAGGATGGTGGCACCAGAAGTGGGGTGTGAGCATAATAAGGTGCCTGCAGTGTGTTTGGAGACAAAACAGGGAAAAGAGACCTCAGAAGCCTTTTTGTCTTTGCCTCAGTCTAGACATTGTATCTTGCAGAGAGGTAATTTTAGATACCTGATAATATTTGGAAGCTTCAAAATACCAGTCAAAATAGGCATCGCGTGCAGTGGGGACAATTTCAAAGGCATGGCTGCCCAATTCAGTTTTGAGAAAAGGAAGTTTGGGGAGGCTGAAAATTCCCCATAATGGCCAGAGTGGCCTCCAATTTCCCATAATGACCATGGCTGTTCTAAATGACTTTAAGTCAGCCCATTTAGTTAGAAATGTGCGTGAGGAGGGGCGCCTGGGTGGCTCAGTCATTGGGCATCTGCCTTCGTCTCGGGTCATGGTCTCAGGGTCCTGGGATCGAGCCCCACACGGGGCTCCCTGCTCCGCGGGAAGCCTGCTTCTCCCTCTCCCACTTACCCTGTTTGTGTTCCCTCTCTCGCTGGGTCTCTCTCTGTCAAATAAATAAAGTCTTTAAAAAAAAAATGTGCGGGGGCGCCTGGGTGGCTCAGATGGTTAAGCGTCTGCCTTCGGCTCAGGTCATGATCCCGGAGTCCTGGGATCGAGTCCCGCATCGGGCTCCCTGCTCCTTGGGAGCCTGCTTCTTCCTCTGCCTCTGTCTCTCTCTGTCTCTCATGAATAAATAAAATAAAATCTTTAAAAAAAAAAAAATGTGCGTGAGGAGGGACCACAGTTCTTAAATAACACTGGCCTGGGTCCCAGAAGGGGAGGGCCCTCTTAAAGCATTTTGAGGATTGGGATCCCATTTCTTTTTTTTTTTTTTTTTTAAGATTTTATTTATTTATTTGACAGAGAGAGAGACACACAGCGAGAGAGGAAACACAAACAGGGGGAGTGGGAGAGGGAGAAGCAAGCTTCCCGCCTGATGCAGGGCTCGATCCCAGGACCTGGGACCATGACCTGAGCCAAAAGCAGATGCTTAACGACTGAGCCACCCAGGCGCCCCTGGGATCCCATTTCTTAGAGGTTTTATTTCCTAGAGCAGAAAAAAAAAAAAATCATCAACAGTACAGTTCCAATAGGAACAGCCTGGTTCCAGAAGGAATCAGACCAAGAGCTAGAACAGTTTCAATAGAAATAGTCAGGTTCTAAAAAGGAGTTAGATCAAAGGCCACACAAGTACTCTCAGAAAGGAGAAAGCTCTACAACAGATCCCAAATGAAGCCTGGAGAGCTCAAAATACAGAAGGAGGAGTTCAAAATCCCGGAGAGACTTACCCTTAAACTCCAGGGTCAGCAAGAAAACAGTGAGCTCTGTGGGTCCCAGCACCTGTTTGCTCACAAGCCTCAGAGTTGTTGGGGGTCTTTTCTGGATCCCACTTCTGATCTTCAAGTAATGTTGACCTTAAAAATAAAGCAGTTTAGGGCGCCTGGGTGGCTCAGTCGTTAAGCGTCTGCCTTTGGCTCAGGTCATGATCCCAGGGTCCTGGGATCGAGTCCCACATCGGGCTCCCTGCTCGGCAGGGAAGCCTGCTTCTCCCTCTCCCACTCCCCCTGCTTGTGTTCCTGCTCTCGCTATCTCTCTCTCTGTCAAATAAATAAATAAAATCTTAAAAAAAAAATAAAGCAGTTTATTTTAGCAGCAAAAGTGGGTTTGCTAGGGAACTACAATTTGGAACAAGCAAACTAGGGCAAAAACCACAGGCTAGTCCAACAAACAAAGGAGAGAAACATCACCATATGGAGGAGGAGGAAGTTGGGACAGATTGTTTTGAAGGAGAGTACACTGGAGAAAGGCAAGAGTTCAGGGTGATGATGGTTTCTCACTGGCTGAGTGGCTGGGGTGGTCAATTTCTTGTAGGAAATGCTGTGTACAGCTTTCTCTGTTGGGGCCTGTAATTGATGATTCTTTCCTGTTTATGCTTCTGTTGGGGGTCTGTAATTGACAACCCTTGAGTCCAGCGGTAAGTCAGCTCCTGCCATTCCATTTCAGCAAGCTTCCCCTTGATCAATTTTCACAAACTTCTGTTCAGCTCCGGTTGTTCTGTGTGTGTGTGTGTGTGTGTGTGTGTGTGTGTGTGTGTGTGAACTAGGAGAAGAATGAACGTCACCTACATACATTCTCACTTCCTCACCCACACAGACACCTGCACACACTCACACCCCCACTCACACAATCTCAGAGTGATATTTCCTCCACCCCTCATACTCCTGTACAAGCCTCACACTCTTTCACTCTCATTCATTGGTCCTCTGGAGCCAAGGGATGATCCGTGCTATACATGGAAGAACCTCGGGTTTAGGAAGAGAACCCCACACAGGATGGGAACCTGATGGGAGGGTGGGCGAGGCTGGCGATGACCCGCGCGCCTTGATGGGAGGAGGGGTTCCTTGGGCTCCCAGGCCCGTCTGCCTTCAACCCCGGCTGCCCTGCTCACGACGGAGGAGCGACCTGGAGAGGGCCTCTCTGGGCACACCGCTGGCCCAGCTTCTGCCCAGAGTGTGGGTCCCAGGGGGCTCGCCCTGCACCATCCGGCTCTAGCCACCATTAATCTCGCCCGGGCTCCCGGACCCGCCTCACTCTCATCGGCCACCAGGGGTCTCTGTCCCCTCGCTAGATCCTGCGCGCGGACCCAAACAAGCGAAGACCAGGACCGTGGGGTGGGCTCAGGGACCTCCGAGTGACGCCACGGGAAACTGAGGCTCGAGAGTCCAGAGTCACACTAGGCGGGTCAGAATGGAGACCAGGATGGTGGGGCTTAGTGACCGTCGATTGACGCCTAGGGGTTTTACCGGGGGTTCTCAATGCCGCGGGGGGATGCGCACCGCGGGGGCAGCAACCTGCGAGCGTCAACAGTCCAAGGAAGGGCGCGAACATGGGGAACGGGGGCCGTGACCTGTCTCCGGGCTGCAAATGAGTCTGGCTGCTCCGGAGAGCCGGCTGATGCTCAGAGTAAAAGTGACCATAGACGCCCCGTGTCCCCGCAGTTGCAGGACGCCCTGGGTTCCTGCGGTTCCAGGTCTGGTGCGCGCCCCCCAGAAGCGCTGGTGTGTGCGCCGGGGACGCGGGGTTCCCTGGCCCAGTGTTTGTGAAGGAGGAACCGCAACTGCCCCAATGTTCATCCATCTACTAGGATGGCCAGTACCGTGCTGTCTATTCACACACAGAGGCATCCAGCTCAGTGGTTAGATCCCAGTCGTTATCTGTGTAGCAAGTTAGAAGGAGCACGATATGTCGCCGTGATGTTTGGGTACATTTGAAAACTTGGAATAAAATGTAAGGTGCTCAGCCTAAACTGCAAGGCCCCAGGGACATGCTGGCTCCCTCTCCTGCCTCCTGCCCTTCCTTGGATGGGGCCACACTGGCCTTCTTGCTATTCCTGCAATTCGTCAGGCACACCCCACCCCAGGGCCTTTGCACTTACTGTTCCTTCTGCACGGAGCACTCTTCCCCAAGCACCTTCCTGGGCTGGTCCTCTCACTTCCTTCACGGGTGGGCTCTCCTGATCATCCGTCTAAACTAACAGTTGTCACTCTGCCCCCCTTAACCCCTTCTTTCCCTAAGGAACTCATCACACCACATATTAGAGCAGAACGTGTTGTTTGTTCTGGCCTCTGTCACCCTCTGGAACTTTGCTCCGGGACTTGGTGTCTGAGGCCACAGCCATGTTCAAGCCCTACAGCAATGCCAGTCTTCGCAGCAGATCAGTTTCTCCCTGGGGAATGAATGACACTGGGTTTCTTTCCAGAAAGTAGGGAGTACATGGGACTAGGGGGCAAGGGCAGGAACAAGGGGAGTCCAGCTTGACCAGTTGTTTTTCTTTCTTTTTTTTAAAGATTTTATTTATTTATTTATTTTGAGGGAGAGAGAGAGAGAGAGCACGCGAATGCAGAAGTAGGGGGAGGGGCACAGGCAGAGGGAGAAGCAGACTCCCAACTGAGCAGCAAGCCCGACGTGGGGCTCTATCCCAGGACCCTGGGATCATGACCTGAGCCGAAGGCAGACGCTTAACCTGCCTAGCCACCCCGGTGCCCCAACCAGTTCTTTTTCTTCTCTTAGTGAAAGATCTGAGTTGGTTGACCACAGGTTAGGATTTGGTGCTTCTGTGTGTGCTGTATCTGTCAGTGTCCTTGGTATTTTTGTGTCCCCCCCATCTAGCGTGGAGGAGACCCCTCCCAGGGACTCTCTGGTCTGGAAACTCCTCTTCCCCGAGGTACCTTCTTCCTCATGGGGGACTGTGCACCCTGTGTGTGAGGGAGGTGGGGTAAGAGCCTGCCAGCTCCTCTGCCCCAGCCCCTCCCCTGGGTTCTGGCAGGGTCCTGGGAACTGGGGGGGGGGGGGTGTATGTGTGACAGGACACTGTACAGGGACATTCGGGATACCTTGGCCAGGAATGTATCTGGGACACTGTGTGGCCCATGGAGGACAGTCAGGGGAGTTTGTGACATCCTTGTGTGGGTGACACCTCTGCGCCGTGCACGGTGACCTCCTGGCTGGGCTCCTGATCACTGGGCCATCAACTCCTGATAGGCCCAAGCTCCTCTCCTCAGGTATGGACCTGAGGCCCCTTGGGGAAGGGACCTGGCATGTGAGGTGTGGGGTAGTGGGCTCACTCTGCTCCCCCAGGCCTGGAAGGAGGAGTGGCAGGAGGGAAGGGTGAAGATGGTTTCTCCTTGGCTGAGTTGCAGGGGTAGTGGATTTCTTTTTTTTTTTTTTTTTTAGATTTTATTTATTTATTTGACAGGGAGAGACACAGCGAGAGAGGGAACACAAGCAGGGGGAGTGGGAGAGGGAGAAGCAGGCTTCCCGCAAAGCAGGGAGCCGGATGCGGGGCTCGATCCCAGGACCCTGGGACCATGACCTGAGCTGAAGGCAGATGCTTAACGACTGAGCCACCCAGGCGCCCTGAGGTAGTGGATCTCTTACAGAAGATTCAAAGTAGGTCTGGTCCTTTTGGGGCCTGTAATCATTCTTTCCTGTTGATGATTCTTCTGTTGGGATCTGTAACTGACCATGCATCCTGTAATTGACATTGAGTGGTAGGGTTCCCCTTTCCAGCCTCCCCTTCTATCCTCCAGAGTATGCTTTAGTGAGGTTTTCCTTTACTGATTTGCACAATGACAAGTGTCAACTGAGCCAGGATGTGCTTAAATGTGCTTCAGTTCTACAGCCCAGAAACAATGCTGAATCTTAGGGTACAGGTCACGGGGCTGGAGCCCAGTGGAGAGGGGGGCCCCCCTCGGGGCCAAGGACATTTGAGCACCATGTGAGAAAGAGCACTGAGCCTTGAGGCAGGTAGCCGGGCTCACAGCGTGACCCAGACAAACCTTTCACCCCCTGTGAGCCTCGGTTTCTCCTGTGAAAGCTGGGTGCGTGGAGCCCAAACCTTAGAGACTTTCCCAGTGACCCTCACCCCTAGCTCCTCTCTGGCTCCTGGGGCAGCCAGGACCCCTGATGGGCCTGACAGCCCAGGCTCTGAGACCCTCCCCGCCAGGGTGGAGGCACGAGGCCCTGCTGCTGGAGGTCTCCCCTCCAACCTCCACATCAAGGGCAACTGCCCCAAGAAGGCCAGATGGGTCTCTGGCCTCAGAAACAGAGGGGCCATGTGTTATCTGGGGCAGAGGGGACTAAATCCCCTCCTGGGGCCCTGACTGTGGGGACCACCAGCAGGGCCTCTGGTGCCTTCCCAGAGCCCCACACATGTAGGTTCACAGCCGCTGGCCCACAGCCCCCCATTCCAGCACTCACGCCCTCCCAGCCCCCTCAGAGCTGCCAGAGGCCGAGCTCAGAGCCCTGAGCCTTCTCCTCCCACCCGGGGCTCGGTGCTGCCAAGGAGACACAGAGTAACCACTGCGGAGAGGGGTCTGAGTCCTCCTGAGGAGGGGCCACCCCATGGCGGGGCGCCAAGGAGCTGGGAAGAGTCCTCGGAGCCCCCGTGCCCTCTGCCTCAGAGTAGAGCTGAGGTCAGAGTGGGACTGCTGGGAGGACAGTGTCCTCGGGTGCCTCTCTGTCCACGCCCCGGCTGTTAGGACCCAGGCGGGACTTCTGGGCTCTGAGGGATGTGCCGCCTTTCTGGAAGTCGGCCTGTAACGTGCTTCCAGAGCCTCGGACAGGCGTGACCTTCGATCCATGCGGCGACGGGCAGCCCGAAGTCCGTGGCGGTACTTATGCACAGGGATGGAGGCCGGGGCGTTGGCTGCGTCTTGTGTGGAACGGTGGCGCTGGCGGGACCCGGGACAGGCTGCCTGAGTGTCACTGGGACCTCGGGCTCACAAGTGCGACGCGCGCCCAGGTTTCCCCACCCCTGTGTGGCTGTCCCGTTCGGTGACAAAAGAAGCTGTCCGTCTATCTCCTGGCTCTTGTCTATCATCTCTTGTCCATCGTCGGTCGTCCGTCGTCTATCGTCTGTCATCTATTTGTTGTCCGTGTGACATGCAAGGTCAGGCCTGGAAGGACATACACCACCTACGGCCAGCACAGTCTCCAGGCTGCGCTGGCAACTTCTTTCTACTTTTTTCTGTTTTCTCTTAAAAGGATTTTTGAATTTCTTTTTGTAATCAGGAAAAAACCTAAGCTGTCTCCATTTTTAAAAAGAGAACAAACGAAAACAACACGCTGCCCGGGGCCAGGGCCCCGGAGAAAGCCTCGCTCCGGGCTGCAGAGGTGTCGGCGGCCGGCCCCGGGGGGCAGAGCTGCCCAGTGTCGCCAGGACCGGGCGCGACCGGGCGGTGGCTCGTGGGCGCCGGCCGAGCAGAGGAGCCTGGTCGGGTCCGCGGGGCCGGATAGCACAGATGCGGCGTCGGGAGAGAAAACACACGCAGTCTCACTGGCTCTACGGGAAGTTCAAAACCAGGCGAAGCTGAGCAGTAGTTGGTTCAGGGGCACACAGAGCCCCGAAACTACGGGAAAGAGTGAAGGGGCGGTTAAGCCGGGGGCCGCTGAGGTCCCGGGCACGTTCTCGTTCATAGGTGGCGCGTGACAGCGATTTTGTTACTACTTTTTAAACTTTACAGATACATTTCCTGTATATGTCCTTACAGTTATGGTTAGAATAGAGGAAGTACATCACACCATCAGCAGTGGCTCTTCTGGGTGAAGTATGAGGGGTGAATTTTTTTCTCCTGTTTGGTGTTCTGTACTTTCTACATTATTTGACTGAGCTGTTGTTATTTTTAAACTAAAGGCCAAGATGAATAAATTGTATTTTAAAAGGAACTCAGAAAACAAATAAGGCGATTCTCCCTTGTGTTGAGCTGAGCTCATCACACTCGATTGCCTCCACCTGGGCCTGAAGTTCGGGGGCCCCAGAGGCTCCCCAGACCTTTCTAACAGGATGGCACCGAGGTAGGAGAGAAATATCTCCCCAGGCCTGGATCGTTCCACCCAAGATAAGCCCCTCCAGGTCCTTGGGCTGACTCCCAAACTTTTGAAGGCACAACCTCGAAAGGGAGCCCTAGTGTCGACTGCGGGCTTTGGGTAACAAGGCCATGACGGCGTAGGCCTGTCGCCCCTCCGGAGGGGGAGACTGATCACAACGGAGGCTGTGCGTGTGGGAGGGATGGGGCATATGGGGAATGTCTGCACCTTCCTGTCAATTTTGCTCTGAGCCTAAAACTGCTCAAAAAGGTGAAGTGTTTGAAAGCAATTAGCTGGCCACAGGTGTAGTTTTCTTTCCAGACTCTTGATTCCATCGCATTGATCCTCACGCCAGCACTGTGTGGTTTTGGTTCCTGTAGATTTTGTAAGCTTTGAGATTGGAAAGTGTGAGCCCTCCAGCTTTGTTCTTCTTTTTTAAGATTTATTTATTTTTATTTTTTCATTTTTGGGGGGTCTTCAGGGTCCTTGCATTTCCTTATGAGTTTCAGGATCAGCTTTTCCATTTCCATAGTGGAAAAGGCCACTGGGATTGGGGTAGGGTTGTTAAACCCGCAGAGCAGTTTGGGAAGTAGCCATCTTGACAATAGCAAGTCTCCAATCCACGAACAGATTGGATGGAAGGTCTTTCCATTTATTTAGGTCTCTTCAAATCTCTTTCAGCAATGTTCAGCAATAGTTTTCGGTGTACAAACTTCACACCTGCTTGGTTAAATGTATTCGTAAGTATTTTATTCTTTCTGATGTTATTGTAAATGGAATTGTCTTTTTTTTTTAAGATTTTATTTTATTTATTTGACAGAGAGAGACACAGCGAGAGAGGGAACACAAGCAGGGGGAGTGGGAGAGGGAGAAGCAGGCTTCTCGCGGAGCAGGGAGTCCGATGCGGGGCTCGATCCCAGAACCCTGGGATCATGACCTGAGCCGAAGGCAGACACTTAACCATCTGAGCCACCCAGGTGTCCTGGAATTGTCTTAATTTCCTTTTTGAGATTGTTCATTGCTAGTGCGTAGAAATACAAATGATTGGGGCACCTGGGTGGCTTAGTTGGTTAAGCGGCCAACCTTGGTTTTGGCTCAGGTCATAATCTCAGCTTAGGCTTTTATTTTTACTCATCCCAAAGTATTTTCAATATCACTTGTGATTTTTTTCTTTGACCCACTGATGACTTAGGAGTGTGTTGTTTACTTTCCACATATCTGTGAATTCACAAAATGTCCTTGTATTATTTATTTCTAGTTTTATTCCAAGGAAGTCAGAGAAGATATTTTGTATTATTTTAATTCTTTTAAATTAATGAGATTTATTTTATAACTTAACAAATAGTCTATTCTGGAGAATGTTCCATGTGCACTTGAGAAAAATGTATGTTCTATTGTTGGATGGATGTTCTATAGATTTTTGTTAGGTTTGTAGTTATTAGATATGTATTATTAGATGTGTTTTATAATATATGTAGTTCCTCTATGTTCTTTTTTTTAAGAGAGAAAGCGGGGGAGGGGCAGAGAGATTCTAAGCAGGCTCCATGCCCAGCATGTAGTGTAGCCCCACGTGGGGATCTAAGATCACGACCCGAGCCGATATCAGAAGTTGGACACTTACCCAACTGAGCCACCCAGGCGCCGCTCCTCTACGTTCTTATTAATCCTCTGTCTAGACGTTCTATCCATTATTGACAGTGGAGTATAGAATTCTCCAACTATGGTTGTAGAACTGTCTATTTCTCCCTTTAGTTATATCAGTTCTTGCTTCATAGATTTTAGGGCTCTGCAGTTAGATGCATATATGTTAATTGTTATATTTCCTTGCAGATTGATCCTTTTATCAAAATATAATATTTTTTCTTTGTCTCTTGTAATAATTTTTGTCCCAAAGTCTATTTTGTTTGGTACTAGTATATCGTCTCAGTCACCTGCCCAAGGTCGCACACTTGGAAAGTGATGTAGTCAGGACTAGAACGCAGGTCTGTCTTGGCTCCAAGCTCAGGCTCTTCCCACAAGCTGTGATCCAACTCGAGGCGGGGAGGGAGGAGTCGGCTCAATGACCTGCAAGGTCCTTCCACACCAAGAGCATACCTGGGAAGCCCTCTACGGTTCCTAAAGCACCTTCATGCCTGTCTATCCTTTCAGCTGACTACCCAGCAGCTGAGCTGGTGAGGTGGGCAGGGCAGGTACTAACCCACAACTTTGTTGCCCGTGAGTGGACAAGGCTTAGAGACATTAAGGTAATGACAGCCCCAAGGTCACACTCAAGTTAGCATCAGCATCAGCATCAGAACCAAGTGTCAGGTTCAGTCACTTTGCACAGAACTGCCAGGATGGATCTGCCCTTCCACCCAACTATCTGTCCATCCATTTACACATCAAATTACTAACCTATCCATGAACCCACCAATCCACCCACTCTACCTATTAATCTACCTATCCATTAATCATCCATCTATCCCTCCTCCGTCCACCCATCCACCCATCCACCCACATATCCATCAAGCATCCACTTATCTCTCCATCTGTTCACACACCCACCCACCCACCTATCCATCCATCCATCCACCCACACATCCATCAATCATTCACCCCCACACACATCTATCTGCTCACCCATCTCTTCCTTCCTTCCCTCATTCATACTGTCTACTGGGAGCCTTGCAGTTCCCAGGTACTGAGCCAAGGATGAGATAAAGAGTCTGTAGACCCAGGAAGGGGCTGCACCCCATGTGGGCAGTAGCTTTTCCTTTGTCAGTGAGGGTCCTGGAAGGAGAAGGTGAGAGTCCCTGAGGTCTGGGCCTCCAGGATTCCGGGATTCAGAGTGGCGCTCAGGGAGGCAGCCAGGGGGTAGCACCAGGCCCAGGTGGGGTGGGGGAGGGGGCTGGCTGTAGGGGGAGGGCTCTTCTACTCCTTCCTGTGAGCTACACGAACATCCAGCTATAGCCCTGAGTCTGCTGTGTCCTCTTCCCGGGCCACACCTGGCTGTGTTTGTCACCTGTTCCACGCCCTGCTGACCATGGGCTCAGTTTCTCTTCCCCTTACTTCTCCCCATTTATCACCTTGAGTTCTGGTTTAGGTCAAAGTTAGAATTAACTTTAGCCTGGGGGTTCCCAGGGTAGGAAGCAAGGCCACCAGGGTTGGGGAAGGCAACTCAGCCTAGTCCCCTTCTCCTTCAGGCTTCAAGGCCCCTGTAGGCCCAGGGCCTCCTTGCCCAATGCCTTCATTTAGGAATCTTATGGTTTCCTGGCAGGCTGGCCCTTGGAACCTCTCACCCAGCTCTCCTTGAGCAGAAAGGAAGGCTGGGGTGCAGAAAGGGGAAGCAACTTGCCCAGGGTCACAGAGCATATCAGAGGTGTCCCCTGGGCAAGAGCCCAGGAGATGACAGCAATAGCTGGTGGTTGCTGAGGGTCACCATGGGTCAGGCACGTCACAGGCTTGAATCCCCACACCCACCCTGTGGGGGACAGACGAGTTAGCTCTGCCTTGTACAGACGAGGAAACTGAGGCCCACAGAGGGGATGCAAATCACCCAAGGTCAAGGGCGGAAAAGGGTTGTGTGTGGGTGGGGACCCTGGGGTCTGGGCTCCCACCGCAAATGGGAGCTGTGGGAGGCTGGCCCTCTCTCCTCTCAGGGGTCTGCAGTCCTGGCTCCGCCTGATGTCCACTCTTGGGCCTCCTTTCTGCACCCCTGAAAGGGAGTTGGGGCCACAGGATAATAGAGGGAGGTCTCCCCCCATGAGCATGTCTGGACCCTGGCAGAGAGCAGCTCTCCCCATCCTCTGCTGGCCTCAGTCTCTCCCTCCATCAGATCGGAGGCCCCAGGCTGAGAGTCGGGACATGCAGGCATGCTCCAGCTCACTCTGGGAGGTTAACCATTTTGAGCCTCAGTTTCCCTACCGGTGAAATGGGTTGATGATCCTGGTTGTCAGCCTCACAGAATCCCTGAGTGGCTCAGCTGAATACCACATGTCCCCATGTTTTGTAAGTGCTACAGGGACAATAGGCCACTCACTAGGGTCTCAGGGATCAGTTGATTTTGGAATCAAGGATCTAGTCAGTGCTGAGGCCTTCAGGGCCCTGCCCCTGCCCCTCTGCTAGGCTCCAGGGCTCTGCACACTCCAGTCTGCCGGCTGGGCTCAGCATGCGCGTTCAGGCCCTCGCCCTGCTGTCCCCTACCTGCAGCACTGACCACTCGTCCACCCCGGAGAACTCCTGCATGCCCCTGCAACCCCGCCCTGGCTGGCTTCCCAGCATCCCCTGCCCCGTGGTCACTGTCTGGGTCTGATTCTCCTTCCTCCCCAGGGCAGGACCCAGCCGCGTGGCACAGAATCCAAGGGCTTTCTGGGTGGTGAGCAGGAGGGCGGGCCAGGCGGCATGGAAGACAGGAGTCTGGGGTCTTTAAGGTGGAGGGGTCAGGGGGCTTCAGTGGGGCTGGAGAGCACCAGCTGAGGGGTGCTATGGTCCCCCTCTGCGCCTTTGCTCATGCTGCCCCCCCAGGATGCCCTCCTTACCTCTGTCCTTCCAGCCCTGGGGGTCCGGCTCCAACGTCCTGTTTTGAGGTTACTGAAGTCACTGCTGCTGCCAGGCAACCTTTTCTGACTACTCAGGACCCCTAGAACCCCCACCCTTGTCTTCCTTACAGTGGTCTCAGTGCCATGAGCTCCAGCACATGCCTGGAAAAGTCTCCCCAGAGCACCCCAGCACCACAGCGCCCTCTTCCTGGGGTAAAGAAGCACATTCCAGGTCTCATTTTGGCCTCAGCTGGGCCAGCACCACCTTGCCCAGGGCACAAGGAACCAAGAGCCCCACACAAGCCAGGCCCCAGGAGGCCTCAGGGAGGGTTCATGGATGGAGGGGTGGATGGTCAGATGAGTGACTGGCCAGTCTCTTGAGGGACAACTGTGCTTCTGCGTTCCCAGGGCAGTGATTGGGAAGGTTCACCTTTCACACTAGAACTGAGTTGGAGCCCCTGTCTGACTAGGGCCCCCTGAGGATGGGGCTCCCCTGGCTGGTCTGGGGTCCCACCTTCTCCAGCCCTGCGGCCCCGGGCCCAGCACCCCTTCCCTCAGAGAGCTGCGCTCCACCACCTGGCCCACGGCAGCCTTTCTGTCCTCTGCTGGGAGTCAGGCCGGGTCTGGCCGCAGCTTCCTCTCTCCTCCCAGGGTGGTCGGGAGACCCCACATCTTCCCACAAAGGATGGGCACCTGGTGAGGACACATGGCTTGTCCAGGCTCCGACCACAAAGCAAAGGGGAACAGTGGATGCTCAGTGGTCCCTCAGTAGCCATCAGCCCTGACATCAGATGTCCCTGGGCTGGACGCTGAAGAGCAGGAGGGACCTGGGGCCAAGTCAAGGGCGTTCATGTGGCCACAGGAAGAGGGTGTGATGACAAAGGTGTGCCCTGGTGGGTCATACTGACCATCAGCTACTCTGTCCCTAGAGTGGACACAGGGGCGTCGGATGACTCCAGCTCTGTGACAGAAGTCACCCAGCCCTGTCTCTGGGCCCTGTTCTGGTTCCTCAAGACATTCTCCCTGATTCCTGCTGGATTCCTGGGGACAGGGCTGCCAGAGGACCCGCCCCTTGTTGGTCCCCACACACGCTGTACTGTCACTGGGTGGGAAATAGAGTCCAGGTCACACCCGGGTCTCTCAGGCCTGGGCTGGTGTGAGCTCACACCCGGGGGCTCTGGGTGGGGCCCACGGAGACCAGGAACCCCATGGTGACCACCAGGTGTGGCCCCTGGTGAGGTTAGCCGGGGGACTGCGGGTCCCATCGTGGTGCCTCTGCCAAGGCTGGCCCACAGAGCACTCGATGGGGCTGCGCTGCCTCAGCTCTCTCGTCTGTGAAATGGGCACACAACACCTGCCTCTGCTTTGTTCAGGAGTCTGTGGCCCTCGAGGGGCCGGCTGACAGGCTCTGACACCCTCAGATCCCAGGTCTCCGGGGGAGCTCAGACTCAGCATGCTGGGGGGTTGTGGGCCTGCTGAGACACCCCCTGGCTGAGAGGACAGGAGTGTGGAGCCTGCCCTGGGAACCTGAAAGTCAGAGGGAGGAGGCCTCTGGAGACGGTCAGGAAGTGGCCAGCACCTCCCTGACCTGCGGGTCTAGTAGAAGGAGGGGGTGGGGGAAGACCGCTGGGTCCGTGGCTGTGGTACAGAGGGGCCGCTTCCAGTGTGCGGAGCTCTCTGACTGACCCTGTTCCCTGAGAAGTTGTCCGTGAGGGGCAGAGGGGTAGGCACAAACCCGCACGGCACACTCACAGCCGGTCACACCCGCGGCTCCAGATGTGGGCACACAGGGACACGCCCGCTGCCGCACTCACCACCTTCCAGTGCTGCTCTTTTCCTCACCATCTGAGACCAGAGGGCCAAGGAGCCCAGATCCGCCCACCCCACAGGTCCTTAAGGCTAGCTCTGATTTCTGGAGACGAGGGGGTCTGTGTGCTCAGCACCTTCTCCCAGCTTGGTAGTCATGGTCTCTTCGGGAAGGAGGGTGACCTCGGGCTGAGGGAGTGGCCTGGGTGCCCACCCTCTCTGTGGCTCTGACCACCTGGACCTCAGCAGGCTGCTGGTGCTCGGGGAGCCTCAGTTCCCCTCATCTGTGAGTGGGGGGGGCACTAACGCCTGCCTGCCGGGCTGGTCTGCGCGTCACGTGAGGTAAAGCACGAGCCTCAAGCAGCACTCAGCCAGGGGGTCACCGTCAACCTGTCCGTGGCCACCGCCCACAGTGACACACCTGACCTACCACCTGTAGCCCCCCAGAGTTCTGGCGGAAGCGGGAGCCCAGGGGCCCAGCACAAAGGGCTGAGGGTGCAGGGGCCCGGTCCAGTTGCGACCCGTTATGTCCTAGAGCGGCCGGAACCCCAGGCCCCCGGAGCCCCACGGCGCCACCCAGAAAGTCCCCAGATTGACCCTGCTTTTCCCAGTGACTTCCAGGGTTGAGTGGAGAGAATTCGGAATAAATGATGCCTTCCCCTCCGCCAGAAGATGGCAGGTGACTTTCTGAGCCACACATCTGAGACAGTTCCCCATCTTTCTTCGGCAGAGCTGGGGCACGAGCGGGACAGTGGCGCACGGGCCCCGGAAGACCCAAGGGGCCATCAGGCAGAGGGGGCGTGGGCTGGACGTGCAGCGGGTGCAGGGCGCTGTGACTTGGCGCCAAGGGTCCATTCTGGATCCAGGGGCAGGAGCTTGCCTGGCTGGGCCGCACTGGGCCAAATCAGGGGACTGTAAGTAGGTAGCCACCCCCGCCCCGCGGGGCCATGGTGACCTGGTGGTAACGGAGACAGGAACACCGGGTGGGGGGGCTCCCCGTGCAGAAGCAGCGGTAACATCCTTATGGTCATTGCCGTATCCCGAGGCTGCCGGGTGGTTACGTGTGTGTGTGTCAGAGCCCGAGTCCCATCAAAGGGGAGGCCTCGGGTGAAACAGGTCCCCACTTTTTATTATGGTACAAGATGCCTGGCCTCAGCATTGAGACACCAGTTTCCCTCCAGCAGGGTGTCCTTTCCACAGAACTTGTGGGGCACCTATTTCCCTCCTTGCACTGGTTCCTGGGGAGCTCAGAGCTTATTTTGCTGGTGCCCAACTCCCCCGGCAGGCCTTTTGTGTGACAGTTTCCTTCCTGGCTTCCTCCTATTCCTCTTTTTTTTTTTAAGATTTTATTTATTTGAGACAGAGAGAATGAGAGAGAGAGAGCACATGAGAGGGGGGAGGGTCAGAGGGAGAAGCAGGCTCCCTGCCGAGCAGGGAGCCCGATGCGGGACTCGATCCAGGGACTCCAGGATCATGACCTGAGCCGAAAGCAGTCGCTTAACCAACTGAGCCACCCAGGCGCCCCCTCCTATTCCTCTTACATCTCTGAACCTGCTATCCGGTGAGGAATCGAAGTGGTCCCCAGATTCAAGAGCCTGTGAAGCCGAGCTACTGGGGTGTCCTGGACCTCATGGGTGGTCCAGACTGAGGAAGCGACAGGGAGGGGGTAAAGGTGGACAGAAGCTGAGCTGGGCAGGGTGGGGGGTGGAGGGCATATGGGGGGCGAGGGCCAGGAGCGGAGGGGTTCCAGGCCAGAGCAGAGTTTCCAGGCTGAGGAAAGAGAGGACACCAGGGTGTAGAGGGTCCCCACAAGGTCAGGGAGGGAGGGCTTATCTGGAGGTCACCAGCCATGGCCTCTCCGACCAGAGAGATAGCAGGGAGTGGGCATGGTTCTGTGCTGGAGGAGGAATGGTGGAAGGACAGGACAGAGGGACTGAGGTTCTAGTGACCAGACTCCTCATGTCCCGGCCAATTTTCTGGGAGATGCCCCAGGGAGACTGTAAGCCTCTCCTCTTGGGCTACTTTCCTACTGGGTGCCTAGGATCCCATGCATCTCACCCTGAGAATCCTCGAGAGGCTGCAAATTAAATATAAGACCAAAAAAAAATTAGCAGAGAGCATGATTTCTGATTGACAAAAGGACATTTTATTGAGAGCTGATTGGGTGCTGGGAGCAGGGCTGGGGATGACAGGCGTGAGCCCTGGCAAGAGCCCCCCAGGTCTGTCGGGAGCATCCCAATGCCCAAATCAGGGGAGCCCTGGCACCCTCTTTGGCCTCAGTCCCTCTGCAGGTTCACCGGTCCTCAAACTCGCCATCCCACCCCTGAGCTGCCCTGTTCCTGGCTGGCATCAGCCTTGAGACCTCAGAGCTTCTTGAGAAATCCATCTGTCCTCCAGCATCGGTCTGTCTGATTTCCCCCCCAGGTAACTCTCCCTAGTATCTTCTGTCTGGCTGGCTTGGTCTGTCTGTCTTTAACACGGTATCTATATTTCAGGCTCTCCTCCCTTCCAAGGAGAAGCTTCTTGCCTCACAGTCCCAGCCAGTGAGACCCCAGGATTCCAGGGAGGAGCTTAGCCATTAACCAGGAGGCCATGGGGAACCATGGACAATGGGCCCTGAGACTGCGCGGGGTGGACATGGTCCACACAAGAAGGATAAATATAGGGAGGGAGCAGAGGATGGGCTGTCCTGTCCTGCTGGCCTACCTTCTATTCTGGAATATTCTCTGGGCTATTCTGGGTAAGAATGAAACTGCCCCATAAGGAAAACTAAGGATTCCTACTATCCCAGAGGCCAGAGGAGATGGTCAACTGGAGAAGCAGCTCTGAGTCACAGCGAGGAGGGGTGTGTATGGGGGGGGGTCACTGGAACTGGCCCATCCTGTCCCCACCAGATGCTTCAGAGCAGGAATAGGCTACAGGGGGTGAGATGGCCAGACAAGAAGGTGAAGTTTCCAGAATGTCAGAACGATTCAAATCCCAGTCCTAGACTGAATGGAAAGGAGAGAAATTCAAATCCAAATTTCACTTTGGTCCCCAAAGAGAGAGAAAGCACAGTCAACTGGGTCCCTCCACTGAACACGTAACACAGTGATACAGCCTCGAACACAAACCCTCGGTCACCCCCGGCAGCACACCCCCTCCCCGCCAAACCCAGGCCCACCTGCCGCTGCTTGGGAGGCTCAAAGTCCAGCCTCCTCTTTGTGGGGGCTGGTCTGGCCCATGGGAGCTTGAGAGGGGGCCCCCTCCCCCCGCATCTTCAGTTCCTTGTGGGGTGAGCTTCCCCGCATCCCCAGCCATGGAGGGGTAGGAGGGAATGTCTGAGTGACATATCACATCCCAGGTAACTTCCTGGAAGGAGCTCGGTCTGTGGCCCGGCTGGCTTGGGGAATGTCACCTGGAAGAACTGACAGTCCTGTTTCCAACACAGACATGATGGGGCCTGTGCCCTCTGCTGAGCTGAGGCCCGTGGAGGGTTCTGGATGCTACCACACGTCCTAGGCACAGGCCCCACACGGCCGTGCGTGCAATAGCATGGTTGTGTGTGTACTGGCGTGTGCATGCAACCTGATCGTGCGTGTGTACGTGCCCAGTCTGTGTGCGGGACGCGGAGCCTGGACCCGCCACCCTGAGCTAGCTCCCCGCACGGCAGTCTTCCTGGTTCTCAGGGCCCATTCCCAACTCCTAAGAAGGTGAATCAGTTTCCCAGATTTGTCCAGGGCATAATCCAGAATCTGATCTTGACATTGAACTCAAGGCCCCAGTGACTACCGATGGACATTTTGGGTTAGTGCTTGTGGTGGGTCAGTGATGGATTGGACTCTACAGGGTCCCTGCCTCCCAAGGACCTTGCATGCAGCTGGGGCCCCCATGACACACGTGGGAGGAGGAGCCCTCAGTGGGAGTGTGGGATTGAATGGCTAGGGTCGAGGGACTGAGGGTCCTGTAGTGAGTGTGACAGAGACGTCTGTGGGAGGGGCACAGGACAGTGTCACTGGGGAGGCAGGAGCAAGGGGACTGCTAAGAAAGAGGGGACACTCTAGGCTGTGATGATGGGGAAGGAAACCAGAAAAAACATGGCGTCGAGCAGGGGCCTACCAGGAAAGGAGAGTGGACATCTCAGGAGAGAGCTAGTCCCTGACAGTGAGGCCCCAGGTCCAAGGAGGAACTCAGACATTATCCAGGAGTCCACAGGGAACCACGAGCAGTGGGCTTTGGTACTGCTGGTGACTGACATGGTCCGTGCAGGAAAAGTAAGCATAAAGACATGGTGGAGGATGGCCTATCTTGGTTCTGCTGTTGGTATCTCCTGTTCTGGAATATTCTCTGGCAATTCTGGGTGAGAGTAAAACTACCCCTTGCAAAAACATGACAATGCCTTCTGCTGACTCTTTTCCCACAGGGTGAAAAGAATTGTGTTCACATTTGAGGATGGTTGAGTTCAGGATGCAAAGTGTTAGAAGCACAATGAGCAGAGAGCACGATTTCTGATTGAATAAAGGACATTTTATTGAGTGTCGAGCGGGTGCAGCGAGAAGGGCTGGGGTGACCCTGGTGGGAGGGCAGATCTGCCCGGAGGTCCTGTGGCTCCAGGCCCCCTTGGATGGGGGAGGGTGTCAGGGACCTAAGAGCACTCTGCGGGGACCACCTTCTTCTCCACGGTTCTCCCCTCGTGCGTGACCAGGCAGCTGACGCTGCTGTATGATTTCCACTGGGCAGGCGACAGGCTCAGGTAGCTGCTGGCCGCGTACTTGTTGTTGCTCTGTTTGGAGGGCTTGGTGGTCTCCACGCCCTGGGTGACGGGGCTGCCGTCTGCCTTCCAGGCCACCGTCACGCCACTGGGGTAGAAGTCACTGACGAGGCACACCAGGGTGGCCTTGTTGGTGCCGAGTTCCTCATAGAATGACAGGAAGAGCATGACCAAGGGCGCGGACTTGGGCTGATCTGTGTGGACAGAGGAGAGAGTGGAGAGATGCAGGGAGAGTCCCAGTGTTGGGCAGCCCTTCCCTTATCTACAGTTTCTGTGACTGTTCCCATGGTGGCCATGTTTGTTCACCCAGGGGATCCTCCTTACCACTCCAGCCCTGGACAGCAAGCAGCCCCCCATGCTCCCAGCAGCTCTTCCATGTCACCTCTCCCAGATGTGTGAGAGGTGCATCTGCAGCCTCAGTTTCGTCCTCAGCCCCGCATCTGGGCCCCATATCACTTCATTCTTCTGGATCCAGGTGCTTCCCCTGTGAACTGGAGTCCCCTACCCAGCCTGCCAGGACAACTCTGACGGTATGTATGGAGGTCCCGAGCCCTGCACCCAGTGGGGCAAGGAGCCCCTGTCCCCCTCAGGAATAGCTCTGTCCCTGCCTCCTGGGAAGGCTGGGTACTCCAAGGCTCTGCCATCTCCCACATCTCTCCTGCCCTGACCACAGGACCCTTCACTTCTGCAGCCTTCTTGGGGCTACTCCCCGCAGACGACAGGCAGGGTGGCCCCATGGCCACCTCAGCACTTCTGATGATTCCTGACTTTAAGGGGCAGCTGTGTAGCTCTGAGCCCCCACTCACTTCCCACTTTGTCATCTTCTGAGTCTAAAGTACCCTTTGAGGAAGGCAGGAGGCCACCCCTTGGACAGGTGAGACACCTGGGGATTATAGGGCTCCAGGGACAGGTAAGACTCTGCCCCATGGTACCTGCTCCCTTCTGACCAACATCCTGGGAGGGCTGTGTTTCTGGTCACCTTGCCCTGCATTGCTTGTGTCTCTGTCTCCATGTCCCCATGGCCTAGCAGAGGCCCTCAGCACTTCAGCCTAGAGCAAACCAGACTGTTCTGTCCCCCTCCTATGGGCCTCCCCTTTGGCTGCCCCTCTGTGTGCCCAGAGGCTGGGCTCACAGCCCCAGCCATGTCCCTAGCCTCCTGTGTGGTCCTCCTAGCCTGGATGGGCATCAAGCCCGCAGCCAAGACCCCAAGGGACTCTCTAAGGCTACCCCAGTGCCCCTAGTCAGAACCAGCCTCAGACCCCACACAGGTGTCTGCCCTGGAAGAAGGGAAGGAGCCCCCATTTTTGGATCACTCACCCCCAGCCTAGAGCCCTGGAATCTGGACACATTCAATCGTCAGATTCTAAAGGTAAATACTTGTACCATTGGGGTCCTTCCTACTGGTTTCCCTGAGACCAATCCACTTCCCCAGATCCCACAGATCTGCTAGAAGGTCAGTCCTTAAGGCTGGGAGGGCAGACAGGGAGCAGCCCCCAAAGAAAAGTAACTTTCCCAAGACAACAGAGGGGTGGGGCAGGTTGGGAAATGTGGTGAGAGCCACTTACCTAGGACGGTGAGCTGGGTTCCTTCACTGAAAACAAACCAGGATGACTGAGTTTCAGGCCAAAACCCACCAGGCCAGCACCTGGGGCCTGCCCCCTGGGGGCCAGGCCAGAACAGGAACCTGTGATGGGCATAAGGCTGTAGCAGGTGGGGCTGGGCAGCCAGCCTCCTAGAGGCTGTGGCACACCTGGATGAGCCCACAGCCCAGAGGTGTCCCCATGCCCAGCCCCCTGATTGAGGCAGACTCTACCCATGTCTTGTATATTTCCCCCCTTTCCAAGGCTGTCCTGGTCACCTCCTAATCCTCAGTCTGATGGTGACACTGCATAGAGTGGGTGTTTAGTAAATCCCTGGGTGCCTTGTCCTCTCATGTGGTGTGGCAGAGCGAGTCCTCAACTGGCTCAGACCTGCCTGACGGTCTCATTTAGAGCTTCCGAGGGTTCCTCTCCTACAATTTCCCATGGTCCAGCCAGGTGGCTTCCTTCCTGCTCCTACTGGTCTGGGACTGGGTCATTCCTGACTCATTGTACTTCCATGTGTAGACCCCCCACTTTTTCTCTACACATCAAGTCACAATGCAATCCCACCTCTTTGATGAAGCTTTCTGTAATCTCTCAGACCACTGTTTTTCTGTCCACCTGTCTGTGCCTCTGTCCATGTGTTCATCCATCCATCCATCCATCCATCCATCCATCCATCCATCCATCCATCCACTCACCCATCTATCCATCCAAAAGTAGCTCCAGGCACTGTTTCATATGCTGGGACATGGAGGGCCTTCCTGGCTTTCATCTCCATCTCTCCCTGAAAGCTCTCAAGTCAGGGCCAACAAGGCCTTCTTCCTGGGCAGTTCCCCAGTTCCTGTTGTACATTATGTCTTTACAGGATGCAACATAGAATCAGCCTCTGTTTTCAGTGACTCTCTTCCTGTTGGTACTGAGACCTCCCATTCTCCTCCCCTGACTTCTCTTTCACCCCTGCCCATGCATGGCAGCTGACTCCCAGATTGGCACCCTGGGTCCTCCTTTGCCATCTTCCTATACTGTGGATTCCCACTACTGCCCATTTGGTGAAGTTCAAGTCTAGGCCAGCTCTAAACCCTCTCCTTGACTCTCCCTAAATTGCCTACTGACCATCTCCAGCTGGATGTTCAACAGGAATCTCAAACTCACCATATCCAAGTGAGATTGACCACCTTCCCCCCAATCCAGCTCTTTTTTCTGTCTTCATCTTGTCACACATGACCATGAGTGCTCTCACTACCCAAACCTCAGGCCAGATCTGTAGCTTCAAAGCAATCCCAATCAAATTCCCAGCAAATTATTTTGTTGATATTGGCAAACTGATTCTAAAGTTTATATAGTGGGGCAAAGGACTCAGAATAGCTAACACAATATTGAAAGGAAAGAACAAAGTTGGAGAAATGACACCACAAGGCTTCGAGACTTACTATAAAGCTACAATAATCAAGACAGTGTGGTATTGACATAAATACAGACCAATGGAATAGAACAGAGAGCCCAGAAATAAACTCTCACACATACAATGAAATGATTTTTGACAAGGGTGCCAAGACCATTCAATGGGGGAAAGGACAGTCTTATCAATAAATGGTGCTAGGAAACATAGATATTCACATGCAGAAGAATGAAGTTGGACTCTTACCTAACATTATATACAAAAATAAACTCAAAATGGATGCAAGGCATAAATATAAGAGCTAAAACAATGAAACTCTTAGAAGAAAACATAGGACAAAAGCTTTACAACATTGGATTGGCAGTGATTTCTTGGATATACTGAAGGCACAGGCAACAAAAGAAAAACTAGACAAGTTGGATTTCATGAAAATGTCAAAATTTTGTATATCAAATGATGCTTTTGACAGGGTAAAAAGGCAGCCCACAGAATGAGAGAAGATATTTGCAAATCATATATGTAATAAAAGGTTAATATCCAGAATATATAGGGAACTCCTAAAACTCAACAAGAAAAAAACAAACAACCCAATTCAAAAATGGGCAAAGGACTTGAACAGGCATTTCTCCAAAGAACATATGCAAATGGCCAATAAGCACATGAAAGATGCTCAATATTACTAATCATTAGATAAATGCAAATTAGGACTACAATGAGATACCACCTCATATTCATTGGGATGGCTACTATTAAAAAAACAAACTAGGAAACAAGTGTTGGTAAGGATGTGGAGAAATTGGAACCCTTGTGTAATGTTGGTGCACAAATACCGCATGATTCCACTTATGTGAGGTATTTAGAGTAGTCAAAATCATAAACAACAGTCTTAAGTTACCAGTGGATCAAAGAAGAAACTACAAGTGAAACTAAAAGATACTTTGAGATGAATGAAAAGAAAACCCAACACACTAAAACCTATGGGATTCAGTGACAGTGGTGTTCTAAGGAAAATTTATTGCTATAAAAAGTCTCTATTAAAAAAGAAGAAAGATGGGCGCCTGGGTGGCTCAGATGGTTAAGCGTCTGCCTTCAGCTCAGGTCATGATCCCAGGGTCCTGGGATCGAGTCCCGCATCGGGCTCTCTGCTCCTTGGGAGCCTGCTTCTCCCTCTGCCTCTCTCTCTGTCTCTGTCTCTCATGAATAAATAAATAAATAAATAAAATAAAATAAAATAAAAATAAAAATAAAAAAATAAAAATAAAAAAGAAGAAAGATTTCAAACCAATAACTTAAGTCTACCTTAAGGAAATAGAAAAAGAAGAGCAAGTTAATTCCAAAGCTAGCAGAAGGAAGGAAATAATAATGATTAGAGTAGAAATAAATGAATTAGAGAATAAAAAACAATAAGGAGAACCAGTAAAACCAAAAGCTGGTTCTTCGAAGTTTAGCAGCTCTGAGAAATCTTTACCAGATCGACAAATACAAAACAGAGAAGATTCCAATTATTAAAGTCAGAACTGGGGCACCTGGGTGGCTCAGTGAGTTAAGCATCTGCCTTGGGCTCAGGTCACGATCCCAGGGTCCTGGGATCGAATCCCACATTACGCTCCCTGCTCAGCAGGGAGTCTGCTTCTCCCTCTGCCTCGCTCTCTCTGTCAAATAAATAAATAAAATCTTTTTTTAAAAAAAGTCAGAACTAGGGCGCCTGGGTGGCTCAGTTGGTTAAGCGACTGCCTTCAGCTCAGGTCATGATCCCAGGGTCCTGGGATCGAGTCCCACATCGGGCTCCCGGCTCAGCAGGGAGCCTGCTTCTCCCTCTGACCCTCTCCCCTCTCATGCTGTTTCTCTCCTGCTCACTCTCTAATAAATAAATAAATAAATAATCTTAAAAAAAAAAAGGCAGAACTGGAAGTTGGGACATTATTACACACCATGCAAAATTGAAAAGGATTATAAGGAAATAATATGAACAATGGAATACCAACAAATCAGATAACCTAGTTGAACTGAATAAATTCCTAGAAAGACACTAACAACCTAAACTGACTCAAAAAGAAATAGAAAACCTGAACAGGCCTATAACAACTAAAGAGATTAAAATGGTAATCAAAATCCGTTCCCATAAAGAAAAGCCCAGGATGAGAAGGCTTCACCAGAAAATCCTACCAAATATTTTTATGTATGCATGTGTGTATGTACAAAATATTTATTTATTTATTTATTTATTGAGTGCATACAGGCACATGAGCGGGTGGGGGGGGGAGAGGGAGAGAGAGAGAGATTCTCAAGCAGACTCTGCCCTGAGCGCAGAGCCTGAGGTGGGGCTCGATCCCATGACCCTGAGATCATGACCTGAGCCAAAACCAAGAGTCAAACACTTAACTGACTGAGCCACCCAGGCACCCCTGTACCAAATATTTAAAGAAAATTTAACACCAATCCTTCACAAACTCTTCTGAAAAATAATAAAGAAAGGAACACTCCCTAACTCATTCTTTGAGAATTACCCTGATTTCAAAACCCAACAAAGACATCACAAGAAAACTACAAACTATCCCTTATGAATACACATGCAAAAATGCTCAATAAAAAACTAGAAAAGCGAATCCAACAGTATATTGAAAGAATCATACAGCAAGTGGGATTTATCTCAGGAATGCAAGGGGGTTCAACTTAAGAAAATCAATCAACACAACATATCATAATAATAAAATGAAGGATGATAGCCAGGTGATCATCTCCATTGATGCAGAAAAATATTTGACAAAATTCAACACAATTTCATGACAAAAGACTTTAAAAACTTGGAGTAGAAGGCACCTTCCTCAACTTTATAAAACCATCTATGAAAAATCCACGTTGAACATCATATTCATTGGTGGAAGACTGAACACTTTTCCCTCAAGGTCAGGAACAAGACAAGGATGCCTATTTTTGCCCCTTCAGTTCAACACTATACTGGTGAATGGCTAAACAAAATGTAATACATTGAAAAATGAAATACTTCTCAGCAATAGAAAGGAACAAGCTATTGACAAATGGAATAACCTGGGTGAACTTCAAAGCCGTTATACTGAACTAAAGAAGCCAGACTCAAAAGGTTCTGTACTTGGAATATTCTTATTCAGTTATAAAAAACCAACAAACTATGATTCACCCAACAATCTGAACTGACATCCAGAAAATTAGGCTGGGTGTAAAACGCTAACACCAAATGTTACAAATTGTGTGATTCCATTTATAGAACAATCTTGAAATGACAAAATTAGAAATGAAGACCAAATTAGTAGTTGCCAGCGGATAAAGAAAGGGCTTGGAAGGGACGGAAATGGGAGTGGCAATAGAAGGGCAAGATGAGGAATCTGCAGTGAGGGAAATGTTCTGTGCCTTAACTGTATCAATGTCAATATCCTGGTTGTGATATTTTACTATAGTTTTACAAGGCATTACCATTGGGGGAAACCAGGTGAAGGGGACATGGGGTCCCCTGTATTGTTTCTTACAACTACATGTGAATCTACAATGATTTCAAAATAAAAAGTTTAATTTACAGAAAGGTTATATACTGCATTATTCCATTTATATGATAGTCTGGAAAAGGCAAAACTATAGGGTCCCAGAGAGATCAGTGGTTGCCATGGTTGGGGCAGAGAAACGGACTGATTACAAAAGGGACACAAGGAAATTTTGGGGGGTGATGGAAATGTTCTCTATCTTGATTGTGGTGGTAGTTACATGACTCTATGATTTTATTAAAATTTATACAACTACTATACCAAAAAGAGGGAATTTTACTCTGTATAAATTAAAATAAAAATAGAAATCTTTATTACATTACTATAGTCACTATATATATATATATATATATATATATATATATATATATATATAATGAGTTTATTATTCTTTTCCATGGATATACCATAGTTTATTTTACCTTCTCGTATTGTTGGACATTGAAGGGCTTTCTACTTTTTCCTCTGAACACACTTACAATATTTAGCTGAAGTTCTGATTATTTCCTCAAGATAAATTTCTAGGAGTGGAATTACTTGGTTAAAAGGAATGCAGATTTTTATACATCTTGACACACGGTGTCATTTGTTCCAAGAATTTCTTCTCCCACTGACCATCCATGACAGTGCCCAGTCCTCCCCCGTCAACCTCTGGCACCATCACTTTAAATTCACCTGCCAATTTCACAGGTGATCTTGGTCGTTGTGTGGACAGCCCCCTCTCTGCAGCTCTCATCTGCCGTCAAAAAAGCTGGATCCATTTTCCCAAGACACAAATCTGACTCTGAGAGTCCCTTATGTAAGTCCCTCAAGGACCTCGGGAAAAATCATGGGGGCGTGAAACCCCCTGCGGTCTGCCACCCTCCTCACCTCCCCCAATCTCTGCTGTGCCTGCGCGCCTCACTCTCCTTTCAGCCTTTGCTATTCCCTTTGCCTGGAGACACCCCATCACTGGCCAACAGCGTTTCATCTGTAAAACCAGCTTGGTCATTTCCCCCCGTCCCACCTTACTGCTCTAAAAATGGTCTATCGGTCTGTCCTCAAGACTGCACGTGACCCCCTTGGTTCAGCCCCATCGTCTCTACATCCACCGGCCCTGAGTGACCGGAAAGTGAGTAGACTTCCTTGGGGGAGACCAAGGCCTTGCAAACCACCCCTTCTCTTGGCCCATTTTATTAAGATGCAGGACAGGCTGGTGCAGTCACAGCGCTCTCTTAACTGGCTAGCAAAAAAGCCAGGGGGGCATCCTGGCTCCTCTCTTTCCTGTTACTCCCACCTCCTGAATCTCCAACTGCCCGTCCACTCTGCCAAGGACACAGCCACACCCTCCTCAAAGTCTCTCTAGCTCTGGATTCCCACCCTCAACCACCCAAGTCTGATCATGTCCTTTCCTTGCAAACATTCCCCAGGATGCCCCAGATGAAGTCTGTCCTCCAGGGATGGGTCCTCTATGTCAGGGGCTGGTCACCTGTTCAGCCTTCTCTCAGACCATCTTGGCCCCAGTACCCACTCGTTCCAGCCCTGCGGACCACTGGGAGCTTCCTGGGCATTCTGTGCCTCTATTACCTCGCCATTGTCCTTATGTGTGGTTGCTGCTTCACCTGCCCCCTCTCTCGCTGGACCTTGAATTGGGGCCAAAGCTTTGTTCCCCTGGGATCCCAGCCCCAGCACAAGGCCTGACCCCCCATGGGGGCTCCATCTCTCCTTGTGTTTCCCAGGGCCCTGCTGGATGCTGAGATGCCAGTCCTTGCCCAACACCCACAGGTGCTGACCCACCCTTCATGGCTGGCCTGCTAATACAGAACAGAAGCATCTCATCCTGTTCCAGTCCTGCACCATGGCAACACCAGCATCCTTGGGGTGGGTGTCAGGCTACAAGGCCCTCACCCAACTAGGACCCCTAGCTTTGCAGGTAGGCAACTGAGGCTGGGAGAGGCAGACTTGTCAGCCCCACAAGTTAGGAGATGGGGGTGGGAAGACCTGGCAGCCATCAGGCTTGCGTGTTGGAGTCTGCACAGGCTGTGTGACATTGGGCAGGTCCCCTCAGCTCTCTGGATCTCTATCCTCATCTGTAAAATGGGGACGATAGCAGGCTCTGCCTTGTGGGGCTGCTGAGGGATGTTCTGCCCCTAAAGTGATTAGTGCCCACAATGAACGTGCTGTTGTGTCACTCATTATCATAAGTGGACCCAGATGCTCGGCACTTAGTCCAGGGACTTCCCACCGCACACAGAGAGAAGGGCCTGGGGTCACTCAGCAAGTGGTGGCAGACCGTGGCCCCCACAGACACTCGAAGGGGCCTTTCCCATGGAGGCGCTTGCACCCTGGGTGGGCTTGAGTTCTTAGGGGGTCAGTCACAGGAAGCGGCCCTGGCTGAAGGTCCTTGGCTGAGGGTCTGGTGACCTAGGGACAGCAGGGAAGGCCCACTCTGATGTAAGAAGCATTGGCTGGAGGGGCGCCTGGGTGGCTCAGTCAGTTGAGTGGCTGCCTTCGGCTCGGGTCATGGTCCCAGGGTCCTGGGATTGAGACCCACATCGGGCTCTCTGCTCAGTGGGGAGCCTGCTTCTCCCTCTGCCTTTGCTGCTCCCCCCGGCTTGTGCTCTCTCCCTCTCTCTTTCTCTCAAATGAATAAATAAAATCTTTTTAAAAAAAGAAAAGAAGCATTGGCTGGAGCCTGCACCCTAGTGCTCCAGGGGGTGGCCCCTGCCCAGCAGGGGAAGGGCAAGGAGGTGGCTCATCAGTTAAGAGGAGGCGGCCTGGGCACCCTGACCCAGTCACAGCACCTACCACCTACGTGGGTATCCTGCCCCTGCCTCCTGTTTCTTCCCTACCCAGAAGACCAGGGTGAGGTGAGTGAGGCACTAGCCTTGGGTGCAAAATTTAGGAATGCCAAAAAGCTCAGTAATTAAGACAAATAATATATTAATACAATACTAAAACAAATGAATGCAAATGAATACACCATGGACAAAATGTCAACACTTTAAATAAAGCCAGTGTCTGTCCAGGCTGCCCCCTTCTCACTGATTCTTCCTTGTCCTTCTTGTCCCCTTCATAGCCGCTCTTTGTCCCAGTCCCAGTTCTGGCTGCAAAGACCCTCTCCTCCCTCACCCCCATGACTCCCTCAGTCCCTTACCTGTCCCACGGGCTCCGAGAGCTCCTTCCTGCTGGGGCTCCAGGGTCTGGGGTGCTGTTCGGTGGGTCTACTGTCAGTGGGGGCAGCCGACCATGGGCACCCACAGCCAAGCCCAGCAGCAGCAGGGGCCAGCATGGCTTGGGGCCAGGGCTCTGCCCCCAGGGGGCCTCAGAGCCCACCTGACCTGTTCCCAGCCTCATTTGCCCTCAGGGTCAAAGGACCTGCAGGCTTGAGCTCCCTGGAGGAGAGTCAGTGAGTACCCTGGTCCTTCTTACTGGCAGTGGCTATCCCAGTGTTCCCTGGCCCAAGCGGCCCGGTCCTCTGCCTGAACCTTCTCTCCAAGGCCCATGGCTGTTACTCCGGGGGGTCTCTCCCAGCGGGCCATTGGCCAACTGCCCTGCTGTGGTCGGCATCCAGAGCTCAACCGTCTCCCACCACAGCTGCAAGCCTGGTCTTGTCCCTGGGGCCCTGGGTGGGCCACACCTGCTCCTGCCTTCCTTCTCAGAGGGCGCCTGGGTCTGTGGAGCCTCTCCCCTGGGACTGGAGAAGCCATGGAGGCAGTGAAATGCCGGTGGGGTAGGAGTTGCCTGCGTTCAGTGGGCTGGGGCTGGGGCTGCTGTTCTGACCAGCCTGGGGGCAGGGGTGGTGACAGGGGAGGAAACAGGTGTCGTTTAGCAGGAAGCCGATGTTCAAGTTCGGGAATCATGATACAATTATAAAAATAGGGTTTAATGCACCATGTCCAGCACCTCATGGGTGTCATCTCTCTCTCTGACACACACACGCACACACTCACACACTCACACCCTCATAGATTTTAATTTAATTTTATTTTTTAAGATTTTATTTATTTATTTGACAGAGAAAGACACAGTGAGAGAGGGAACACAAACGGGGAGTGGGAGAGGGAGAAGCAGACTCCCCGCCGAGCAGGGAGCCCGATGCGGGACTCGATCCAGGGACTCCAGGATCATGACCTGAGCCGAAGGCAGTCGCTTAACCAACTGAGCCACCCAGGCGCCCACCCTCATAGATTTTATCCAGAGGTCACCATCATGAGCATGGCGTTGGCACACTGCATGCAGTAATGGTTTCCGTGAGACTCCTTTCCCATTTCCCCGAATGCCCACGCACTGTCCGTCCCGGAACCCCGCTTCGGTGTGGGGTGAGCAGCGGCAATGAAGAGGGACCGAGCCCCCGCGTGGGGTGGCAAGAGCCTGGCTCTGCGCTGGCACTCCCGGGAGGGATGCTCTGGTCACCTCTGGGGCTTCCAGGCGTCTGGGAGGTGGGGCTGGCAGCAACTGCCGGCTCTGCTCACTTTCAGGACCATGGCGAGGTCCAAGTTGGCAGACAATGGATGTGAAGTTGCTTCTTTGCCCTTTAGTTTTTTAAAAACTGTGGTAAAATATACATAAAATGACGTTTGCATCTTAGCCATTTTAAGTGTACAATTCAGTGGCATTAAGCACATTCACACTGTTGTGCAAGCCTTACCACCGTCCCTCTCCGAGCTTGTTCATCTTCCCAGACTGAAACGCTGTCCGCTTGAAACATGGTAACTCCCCATTCTTCCTCCCCACCCCCCGCACCCACCATCCTACTTTCCGTCTCCGTGAATCTGACTCTGGGGTCCTCGTATATGTGGAGTCATATAGTATTTGTCCTTTGAACATGCTTTTTAAAGATTTCATTTTATTTCTTTATTTTGGGGGGTAGGGGCAGAGGGAAAGAGAATCTGAAGCAGGACTCTGCGCTGAGCATGGAGCCGACCTGGGGCTCCATCTCATCACCAGGAGATCACAACCTGAGCCGAAACCAAAAGTCAGGCACTTAATTGGCTGAGCCACCCAGGCACCCCTGAACGTGCTTTTTTTTTTTTTAATTTAAATTCAATTAATTAACATATAATGTATTAATGGTTTCAGAGGTAGAGGTCAGTGATTCATCACTCTTTTTTTTTTTTTTAATTCATCAGAGACAGAGCGAGAGAGAAAGGCAGAGGGAGAAGCAGGCTCCCAAGGAGCAGGGAGCCTGATGCGGGACTCGATCCCAGGACCCTGAGATCATGACCTGAGCCGAAGGCAGACGCTCAACCATCTGAGCCACCCAGGCGCCCCTGATTCATCACTCTTATATAACACCCAGTGCCCATTACATCACATGCCCTCCTTAATGTCCATCACCCAGTTATCCCATCTCCCCATCCACTGCCCCTCCAGCAACCCTCAGTTTGTTTCCTATAATTAAGAGTCTCTTATGGTTTGTCTCCCTCTCTGATTTTTTCTTGTTTTATTTTTGTTCTTTTCCCCTATGATCCTCTGTTTTGTTTCTTAAATTCCACATATCAGTGAGATCACATAATTGTCTCTCTGATTGACTTATTTTGCTTAGCATAATATCCTCTAGTTCTAACCACATCATTGCAAATGGCAAGATGTCATTTTTTTGGTGGTTGAGTAGTATTCCATTGTGTATATGTGTGTATATATATATATATATATATATATATATATATACACCTCATCTTCTTTTTCCATTCATCTGTTGATGGACATCTGGGCTCTTTCCATAGTTTGGCTATTGTGGACATTGCTGCTATAAACATTGGGGTGCAGGTGTCCCTTCAGATCACTACATTTGTATCTTTGGGGTAAATACCCAGTAGGGCAATTGCTGGGTCGTAAGGTAGCTCTATTTTCAACTTTTTGAGAAACTTCCATACTGTTTTCCAGAGTCACTGCACCATCTTCATTCCCACCAATAGCGTAGGAGGGTTCCCCTTTCTCCGCATCCTCGCCAACATCTGTCATTTCCTGACTTGTTAATTTTAGCCATTCTGACTGGTGTGAGGTTTGTATCTCACTGTGGTTTTGATTTGTATTTCCCTGATGCCGAGTGATATTGAGCATTTTTTCATGTGTCTGTTGGCCATTTGTATGTCTTCTTTGGAGAAATATCTGTTCATGTCTTCTGCCCATTTCTTAATTGGATTATTTGTTCTTTGGGTGTTGAGTTTGATAAGTTCTTTATAGGTCTTGGATACTAGCCTTTTATCTGATATTTCATTTGCAAATATCTTCTCCCATTCTGTCGATTGTCTCTTGGTTTTGTCGACTGTTTCCTTTGCTGTGCAAAAGCTTTTTATCCTGATGAGGTCCCAATAGTTCATTTTTGCCTTATTTCCCTTGCCTTTGGGGACGTGTCTAGCAAGAAGTTGCTGCAGCTGAGGTCACAGAGGTTGCTGCTGCCTGTGTTCTCCTCAAGGATTTTGATGGATTCCTGTCTCACATTTAAGTCTTTCAACCATTTTGAGTATTTTTGTGTATGGTGAACATGCCTTTTAAATGGAGAAGTACAGGGGCACCTGGGTGGCTCAGTCGGTTAAACGACTGCCTTCGGCTCAGGTCATGATCCTGGAGTCCCTGGATCGAGTCCCGCATCGGGCTTCCTGCTGTGCAAGGAGTCTGCTTCTCCCTTTGACCCTCCCCTCTCTCATGTGCTCTCTCTCACTCTCTCTCTCTCAAATAAATAAATAAAATCTTTAAAAAAAATAAATAAAATAAATGGAGAAGTACAGCGAGCATAACACATATGGAGGACGGCTGTTATGATCACATTTCTTATTGCTGTTATTGTTAGTGTGGCCACCAGCCGGTCCATCTGGTGGGGCCGAGAAAAAAATCACCAGCTTCAAAAAATAAATGAAACCCTAGTTTCATTATATATATATCACCTGTCACTTTTCAAAGTTTGTCTTGTAACTCAGAGGGTTGTGATAGCAGTTCAGTGGTTGCAACTAGTGTTTTGCAAAAGTGAAGTAGCCTAGAGCAGGTGGGAGAACGGAGAGCGCCCCGTGCAAGGAGCGGGCTGGTGACAGTTCATGGGATTTTGCTTCAGTAATTGAAATACATAGATGTACTCTGGATGATGATGGGAAGTGCATTTCTTACTGGGAGTTTTGATGGCAAAACTTGTGGAAAACGCTGTCTAGAAGCACACTGGTTTGGCTGCGCATGCCAGCAGAAGCTAGTTGGCAGGTCCACCCTGCCCTTCCCGGCTGATTGGCCTAGAGTTCAGGTTTGCAACCTTTTGTTTTAGGTCCTCTGTATCCCAGTGTGTCCTGGAGCAGTGTGGTCCTGGGGGCTCGTCCATCTTTGTGAGGCTCCCCCCTAGGGTCTCCCAGAGTGAACTTCATGGGTGCCATATGCCCTAGTGGAGCCAGGCCATCCCAGGTGCTCCCTTGGCATCTGTCCAGCCACGGTGCTGGGATGCTGTAACAGACAGACATACTGACTTCCTCCTATCACATGGAGCTCATGAGGACCACAGAGAGGTCGAACTCCATGGAGGATTACGACTCTGCTCGGCTCCCTGTGTCCCACACTCCGTGACCGATCATCCCCAAGGGCCAGGCACTGTGTCCTGGATAGCTCAGGGTCAACAGGGAGATGGGCACAGCACGGAACAATAACGGGGGCCAGCACCCTAGCAGACGTCATACAAGGGACAGGGGCAGACCTTGGGAGGCCCCTGATTCAGCCTGGTTTTTCCTCATTGTGATGCTGGGCCCACTCCTGCCTCTGACCTTGGGCTTTCAGCACCTTTGGAGCTGGGGACGGGTCTGTCCCAGGGGTCCAGATTGAAGCTGCTCCCCCCCAGCACCCCTGTGAGGGTGTGACACTCACCCACTGCCCAGGGTTCAGAAGCTGTGGTTCCACTTGGAACAGCCCCAGGTCTCAGGGAGAAGGAGGGGCTGGACCTAAACTCAGGGATCCCGGTTGCCCTGACACAGCCTCTGGATGGCCACAGGAGAGACCGGATGCTGGAGGAGGGAGCTGGCTCCCAGGAGGGGCGCAGCAATCAAGGAAGCAGGGCTGCAAAACTCCAGTCGGAGACTTGGTCAGGATGTCAAAATAGCCCAGACTGAGTAGGAGGGAAGGGGTGTGCAGTTTAGAACCCAGTGGTGCCAGAGACCAAGGGGAAGTGACTTTTCTTGCCCACATGTGTAGGTTGAGTGCAAGCCTCTCAGCAGGTGAGGTTGAACCAGATGATGAGGGCTAAGGACGTGCTTTCTCAGACTTCGATGGGCAGAGAATACCAGGGACCTTGTGAAAATGTGGATTCACATTCAGCAGGTCTGGGCTGCCCCAGAAACGAGGCATTTTTTAAACAAGCCCCCAGGTGGTGCGGTGGCAGCCAGCCAATATACGGACCACACTTTGAGTAACAAGGTGCAAATGCAGCTCTGCACTGCCCCCTGGTGGCCTAGCTGAATGGTGTTTGTAGGTAATAGAGACCACTGGTGGTCACCTGTGGCCAGAGGTGCGACTCTGTGGGACAGATCTGACGTCCGCTGAACTGAAGTCGAGATCGAACTGGATCGTCAGAGGGTAGAACATTCGGAAGCCCGTGCCTCTTCGCGGGCGTAGTATTGAGATGCAGAAAATGAGAGGAGAGTGCCGATTTGAGGGACTTTTCCACACTTCCCAGTTAGAAGGTAGTCCCTGGAAGCGGAGGGAAGAGTTGTGGTTGGTTTGTACGGACAATCACCCTCCCAGCTCCATCCGCCTCAGCTGCATTCCAGATAGTTCCGCGTAGAATTCCTGCTCCCCAACTTCGGGCCTCCTTAGCGTTATGCCTTAGCTCTGTGATGAGAAATGAAGCCTCAGGGAAGGGGACAGGAGGCTTGCAGGGGATGGCAGTGTTTTCTTTAGACTTTAACTCTTTTTCATATTTTTCATTTTGAGGGAGTGATGTAAGGCGGGCTAATGTTATCCTGAATTTATTCTCATTATTTTTTTTCTTTTGGGAGGGTAAACTATTTGCATCTCCTACCCTCCTCCCACCCTTGATCTGATCCCAAATATCAGAAACCATATTCAGGATTTGTTCAAACAGGTTCCTTCATTCAGTAATAGTGGTTGGAGACTCTGATACCCCTGTTTCCTCCCTCCTCCTCCTCCTCCTCCTCCTTCTTCTTTCTTCTTCTTCTTCCTTTCTTTTTCCTTATCTGGCTGTTTATTGAAACATTTCATTCTGGATTCATTTGTGATCTTTTTGTTTTGTTAATTTTACTAAATTTTTAAGTTTTTTTTTTTAAGATTTCATTTATTTGAGAGAGATAGCGAGAGCAGGAACACAAGCAGGGGGAGTGGGAGAGGGAGAAGCAGGCTTCCCGCTGAGCAGGGAGCCCGATGCGGGGCTCGATCCCAGAACCCTGGGATCACGACCGGAGCCGAAGGCAGACGCTTAATGACTGAGCCACCCAGGCAACCCAAGTTTTTAAGTTTTAATTCCAGTGCATAATGTACAGTGTTATATTAGTCTCAGCTTCTGATACTCCACTTTCAGTAGTACATGGAACAACTAGATGGAAGATCAACAAGAAAATAGAGGATTTGAACAACGTTGTAAGCCAACAGACATCTCTAGAACAGTCCATCCACCAATAATAGCAGTGTACACATTCTTCTCAAGTGCACATGGAACATTTCCCAGGATAGACCCTGGTAGGTTGTAGGTGATAAAACCGGTCTTACTAAATTTAAAGGGATTGAAATAATACAAAGTATAGTCTCTAACCACAAAGGACTGAAACAAGAAAGCAATCACAGAAGCAAATTCGGGGAATTCACAAATCTGTGGAAATTGGACATGTTCCTAAATAGTCAATGGGGCAAAAGAAGAAATCACAAAAGAAATTAGAAAATATTTAAGATGAATGGAAACGAAAGCACAACATGCCGAAACTTGTGGGCAATGATGTCTTGGATATTGTACCAAAAGCACAGATAACAAAAGAAAAAAATAGACAAATCAGACTACATCAAATTTAAAACTTACATGAGTCAAAGGACACAATCGAGAGTGAAAAGGCAGTACACAGAATGGGAGAAAATATTTGCAAATCAAATACGTGATACAGGATTGATATTCAGAGTGTAGAAAGAACTCCTACAACTCAAAACCAAAAATCCTAACCCGGGGGGTGGGTGGCGCCTGGGTGGTATAGTCGGCTGAGTGTCCGACTCTCAATTTCGCTCAGGTCATGATCTCAGGGTCCTGGGATCGAGCCCCATGTTGGGCTCCACACTCAGCGGGGAGTCACCTTGAGATTCTCTCTCTCCCTCTGTCTGCCCCCACTCGCGCATGTGCTCTCTCTCTCAAATAAATAAATAAAATCTTAAAAAAAAAACACAACAAAACCAACCCAGTTAAAAAATGAGCGAAGGACTTGAACAGCCATTTCCCCAAAGATATACAAATGACCAACGAGTACATGAAAAAAAGTTCAAAATCACTCATCATTAGGGAAATGAAAACCAAAACCATAATGAGAAGCCACTTCACATCCATTGTGATGTCTATTATTAAAATGTTCCCAAGGTCCATCTTTCCCTTTTATAGCTGAATGCTGTTCCATTGTATGGATAGACCATGTTTTGTTTATTCATATGTCGATGGACAAATGTTGTTTCTACCTTTTAACTATTGTAAATAATGCTGCCATGAACATAAGTGTACAAATAGGTCCTTGAGATCTTATTTTCAATTCTTTGGTTATATACCCAGAAGTGGAATTACTTGATTATATGCTAATTCTGTTTTTCATTTTTTGAGGCTACTCTGAATGGTGTTCCATAACAGCTGTGCCATTTTGCCTTCCCACCAAGGGCACGAGGGTTCGGATTTCTCTACATCCTCACCCCCATTAGTATTTTCTGTTCTTTTAATCGTAGGCATCACAGTAGATGTGAGGGACTTGAACAGCCATTTCCCCACGTCCATGTCCCCAATGTGGATGGGCGCCATCTGATCCATCGAGGGCCTGAATAGAACAAAAAGGCAGAGGAAGGTTGGAACCGCTCTCCCTCGGCCTGTCTGCTTGAGCTGGGACACTGATCCTCCTCTGCCCTGGGTGCGCCTGGTCCCCAAACCTTCAGATTTGGACTAGAATCTACACCATTGAACCCCCCAGCTCTTGGGCCTTCGAACCACACCACCAGTCTGTGGGGCTTCCAGCCTGTGGATAACAGACGATAGGACTTCTCAGCCTCCATGATCACATGAGCCAATACCTTATAATAAGTCTCTAGATATTGCTATATCTATCTGTCTGTTTCCTATCCATCCATCTATAACTCCTATTGGTTTTGTTTTTCTGGAGAACCCTGACTAATATAAAGGTCAAGGTCAAGAAGAACATAGGGGTCAGGGATGGGGTAACATTTTGTTTGGATGCAATTTTCCATTAATAATTTTAAGTATATAAGAACATCTATAATTTCACTAATTAAATTTTCCACCTGTGCATGTGCAAATCCACCATAAATGAAGTTTATGGCTGAGTTAAGGCACATGGGGAATATAATTTAATCAAGAGAGGAGGGAGGAGGATCTGGGGGGTATTTCCAAGAGACCGGAAGAAAGGGGGGCTCTGGGCATCAGGCTGAGCAGGTGTGAGGCTGAAGATGACGGGGAAGATGTGAAGGGGAGAGACGGGGGGGTATGGGCCAGATGTCCCCAGGAGGCTGAGCCATCATTGCTCACTGGGCCCCTGTGTGTCCAGGCGGAAGGTCAGCCAGTTCGGAAGAGGAGCTGGTTGCTTCGGATGAGTGATGCGGTTTGAAGTGATGGCCACTCACTCATTCATTCAAAATACCCTAGTGCTTAAAATGCCAGGCATTGTTTCCAGAAGCTTAAGATAAGCAAACCAAACAAAGGCGTGAGGCCTCTCCTGTCTGCTGTCCCATCCCCGCACCCTCCACCTGGCTGAAGGAGCCTTTCTGAGCCCCCGCCTCTGTAGGGGTCTGTGACCCTTGTAGTCCTGGCCTGTGGTGGCTGAATGGCAGCTCTTTCAGTCAAAGGATGAGGTTGACCCCCCCCCCCCCCGCCCGCAGAAGCTGACTGGGGCCAGAGGAGTGGCTCCATGGGACCCACAGAGAAACACCAGCCCTGACCAGCCCTGTCCATCTCTCCCTGCCTTGTCAGCACCACTGGGAAGATGAGACCCCAGCTCATTGACTATTCAGCAGCCTTTGACAGGGGTTGACCTTGGCAATACCTCAGTCTGACTTGCAAATAGCCCAAAACACAATACCCAAGGGAAAGCCTTTGAAAAAGACATCTGTGTTACATGTGGGAAGTCAGATTTCTCCGAGATACAGAGGCTGAGCAAAGCTCTTAAAAATATTTATATCAGAAACCACTAGAACACACGCAAGCCTGACACATGCCTGGGGGGGAGGGGTGGGCTCAGGTTGCACAGGCCGCTCTGTCTGGCCTACCCTTTCATGCACCCCAGAGGTCCTCTCCTAGGATCGGCCACCACCTGGGTCATATAGGTAGCGCCTTCAACTGAAGCAAAATCTCAATTTTATTTTATTTTATTTTTTAAAGATTTTATTTATTATTTATTTGAGAGAGAGAGAGCATGAACGGGGGGGTGGAGGGGCAGAGGGAGAGGGAGAAGTAGGTTCCCCATTGAGCAGGGAGCCCGATGCAGGTCTCGATCCCAGGACCCCAAGATCATGACCTGAGCTGAAGGCAGACGCTTCACCGACTGAGCCACCCAGGTGCCCCACAATCTCAATTTTAAAAAGAAATCAAAGTTAAGCATTAAAAACAAAACCAATCAAATAAAATTCCCTTTCCATTCACTCAGGGAAAAGGCCAGAATTCTTAAAATGGCTTCCGGGCCCTCAGCCTGCCCCTTAGCGACCTTGTTCCTCCTATTCTCAGTACTCCTGGTCTGGCTGTTCAGAGAACATTCATAGAACATCCTGATCGCCCTTCCACCAGGCACCACCCTGCCCTGGATGCCCTCACCTCTGGTCTGGCCGTCCTCTTGTCTGCCTGGCTCACACCCTCCCCACAGCAGCTTCTGCTAAGGTGCCCCCCCCCCCCAGAAAGGCCTGTCCTGCCCCAGATCAGGACAACATTCCCATGACCCTCTGTCCCAACCTTGTTTTATCACCACCTTACAGATGATATATTTACTTAGTTGGTCAGTTTTTGTCTCCTTCCACCACAATGTGAGATCCCCGAGGGAAAAAGCACTGCCTCCTGACAACTGCGTCTTCTGTGCTGGATGTGCCTGTCAGTCGACACTCACTCAGTGTTTGTTGAATGAAGAAATAAAGTTCTTGTCCATTAGGGAAAAATAAGGGGATGGGGGGGTGGGCAAGATGGATGAAGGTGGTCAAAAGGTAAAAACTTCTGGGGAGGCCTGGGTGGCTCAGTCGGTTAAGCGTCTGCCTTCAGCTCAGGTCATGATCTTCGGGTCCTGGGATCCAGCCCCGTGTCTCCCTCTCCCTCCGCCGCTCTCCCTGCTTGTGCTCTCCTCTCTCTCTCTCAAATAAATAAATAAAATCTTAAAAAAAAAAAAAAAAGGCACAAGCTTCCAGTTGTAAGAGAAGTAAGTCCTAGGGATATAATGTACAGCATGGGGACTATAGTTAACAACACTGTAATGTATATATTTGAAAGTTAAGAGAGTTGATCTTAAAGGTTCTCATCACAAGAAAAATATTATAACTATGTGTGGTGATGGTAGTTAACCAAACTTGCAGTGGGAATCATTTTGCAACAGATACATATAATCATATTGCACACCTAAAATGAATACAGTGTTATATGTCAGTTATGTCTCAATTAAAAATACATTTTGATGTATGAAGCACGTCCAAAAAGAAGTGGGATGATATTTCAGATGAGATTGGGTGGTATGGTCGTAGACATGATATTTCAAATATTAAATGAAATTCAAGATTCTGTTTATTTGGGGGTATTTATATTTTTCTGGATGTACAACCTTTTGGATTATAGATACATAGCTGATTTTCCCTTTGTTGTGGTAATGTTTTGCCATTTAATTAAACTGTAAGAAGCTAATCATTTTACTCTTCTTAATAGCAAAAATAATTTGAAAGTGTTTTATTTATCTTAGCCAATGAGAGAAGCACATTAGATTGAACATCAATAATATAATTGCTTGTTCTCTGAACAAATAAGAGCAGAAGAGACTCATCAGTCCCTTAAAGAGTGAAATCTGAAGCACAATATAAGCATGTAGTTAAGTCTTTTTTTATTAAGCCTTAACAGAACTTGCCACATTTAAAAAAATGCAACTACTAATCTTCTCTGTATGCAAAGATATATTTCAGATATATTGAACAGCTAAAAGCAAAGCAAAATAAACAGAAAAAAGGTGCATTAAAATTTTTTTTATTGGGGCGCCTGGGTGGCTCAGTCGTTAAGCGTCTGCCTTCAGCTCAGGTCATGGTCCCAGGGTCCTGGGATCGAGCCCCGCATCGGGCTCCCTGCTCGGCGGGAAGCCTGCTTCTCCCTCTCCCACTCCCCCTGCTTGTGTTCCCTCTCTCGCTGTGTCTCTCTCTGTCAAATAAATAAAATCTTTAAAAAAAAAATTTTTTTTTTATTAAGTAAACTCTACACCCAACGTGGGACTTGAACTCAGGACCACAAGATCAAGAGCCCATGCTCCACTGACAGAGCCAGCCAGGCACCCCAAGTTAGTGCATTTTCAAACCTAGAATTAGGAAGGGTTATGTAACAAGACGCAGGAGCCAAGAAAGAAAAGATGGAAACGTTCGGCTGCCCGGAACGAACCCCCCATCTGTTCGTTCTTCGGCCACCCCATCTCTCAGAGCAGCTTTGGCAGCTCCAGAGTTTGAATCACTGTCGGATGCTGGGGTTTGGGATCTAAGAACCCCCTCGGGGAAAGACTGAAATTTGACCTGTGGCCAGCAGGAGGCGCTGTGGCCTTGTCCCAGGGTGTTCGCATGAGGGCGACTTATAGCAGCCTACCGGTCTCGCATTGGGCTTCAGGCTCACTGATGGGGACTCAGTGGCAGAGTCCACGGCACCTAGACTTGCGTACTGACCCAGCAGCTGCTTCCTCCCTGTCCCTGTCATGGGGAAAACCCTGTGTCAAGCCCCAACCATCCCAGTGTCCCAGATTAGTGCTGATTTTGAAGGGTGCTCCTCTGCCTCACCCTCCCCCTGTCTGTAGCTGTGGCCACCACCTACGTGCAGACAACCAGCCAATCATTATGGGCAGTGTTCATGTTCTTTGCAATGTTATTTTCCCATTTCTGTTGACTTCCCTCTACGCTCCACAATCTTACAAACTATAAACCAAAATAGACACATTATCAGATTTCTCTAGAGCAGCTTTCTCCTCCTCAGTCCCTTGGGGGTGGCTTTGTACAGTTCTGGCTGAGCTCAGCTAAACCACGTTAGCAGAATTCTCTTCCCTGCACGGCTTGGCTAGGGTGAGGTGTAGGGGAACACTTATGGAAGATCTGGAAGTTGTATGCAATGCTGCCATCACCATTTCTGTGCCAGCTTCTTCCACGGGTCACTGCCAGCACCGAGGTTGATGTGGGAGAGGAGATGGGTATCCAACTGTGATCTGATCCCAACTGTGGATGTGGATGACCTCGAGCGAGCACAGGCTCAACGCTAGAGGAGATGCAGTAGCCTGCGAAGATTGCTCCACCGCTCACTCCACGGCGTGAGTAATCCCTTGTTCTGCATCCCTCGCAGTGATTCTGCTTCTCTAGTCAACCCTGACAGACACTCACCTAGACCCAGACCCTCGGTCTACACATCAGGACTCTCCATCTGCCTCCAACATCTTTCGAATTAACATAGTCCTTTTGGTTTCCACTGCTAGTACCTTCATTCAGCCTCTGGAGCTTGTAGTAGATGCTGTCAGGGACCTGCCTGTATTCCCTCAACACTTGCATTTCTGTTTGACTTTTAGTTGCTATCACCCGGGCATCTCTGGCCACCAGCACCATCTGTGCCTGTGTGCAGGGGAGGACAGGGGTGCAAGAAATTAGCTCCTCCCAGAAGCAGCTCTCAACGAATGACCAATGAGAGTTGGTACATAGACACCTCAGTTCTCCCACCTTTCCACAGGGATAGTCTGAGGTTTGTGTTCTAGAATGTTTCCCAGGAGTCCCCAGTGGGATTAAACTCCAGTTGCCCAAGAGTGGTAACTTGTTTTCCTGCCATCCTTCCCTTCCTTATCCATGTTTCGTAGGATCGCCTCCTAAATAAGCTACTTGCATTTGATTCGGGATCTGATTCTTGTGAAACCCTAAGTAGATGATTGTGTTATAGGTGGTCATAAGGAGCAAATCTTCAGAGTGAAATTCTGGAATTGGATAGCTCACCAGCCAAATAGAAGTAAGGACTCTAGCATGCTCAGTTCCCCAAGTAATAAGACATTTACCTAATAAGACCTTCGCGTGTGGTGGATCTGCAAGTTCAGATGGAAGGGGTTGCATTGACTAATGCAGTATCTCCAACATTTGAGCAAAATGGCGGAAATGATCACTAAAAAACAGTGGAGTGGGTTGGTTGTTGCTAAATGCCAACAGCACCAGAAGAAAATGGTGGGCTCAGGACAGCCAACTGATGTGGGAGACAGATGGCTTCTAGGCTGTGCTTAGAGACCTTTGTAACCTGTGGGCAGAGGGAAGGTCAAGATCTGTGGGCAGAGTGTAATGGAGAAACAAGTCAACAGATTTCACAGCCCCAGCGTCTCTGACACCAAAGTCAGGCTGTGATAGGGAAGGCATGGGACCTGGGACTTGGCATGGGCACATCTAGCTGCATATACTTAACCGGTAACTCTGATTCCCTAAAACCTCTGGGCCAAGAGGCTTCCTCCTTGCTACAGGTCTGGAGCTTCCAACTTTTATCTGGAGACATTGCGGAGACCTCACCCGCAGGCTGGTTCAGGATTATGCTTGCCTTACTCAAGAAATGTCCTACATCCCATCATTTCTTTTGGACTAATAAGAAACCTCAAGTCTCAAAATGACCTGACATGAGTACTATCTCTGGATGACAGGAGGAATGACCAAAAAGGACCTAGGAGTTCATGCCTAGATGTGTCTTGAGGTTGTTGGATCAAGAGAAGGGTAAAAAGGTAGATGGGGAGAGTTTATTGATCCTGGTGCAGTCCCCTCATGATTAAGGCACCTAGGGTCTGGTCCTAATGGGATGGTGATTGAAACTTGGATAAATGGGACCTTACTGTCAAAAAGATGGGGATGCTGGAACTTCCTCAACCTTGAGGAACAGGGTCAAAATGATCAGAGAGAGGTGTTCATGCTATACTGGGCTTATTATAAAGGACCAGAGAAACACCAGTGGACTGTTTTCCAGAGGGCTCAGATGACACTCCCTTCCTGAAATGAAGCTGATGGGAGGCGCTGCCACTCTGGAGACGCTCAGTTGTGGCTGTCTTCCACAGGCTGGGGCTCGTGGTGGGCATGCTGCCATGGAATTGGACTAGTCTGTTTCAATGAGTATGGCAGGAGCCCCAGTGACAGCACCAAAGCACAGAGACCAGGTGGAAGTACTTACTGGGAAGGGAGTGTGGTGGCCTCATGCAAGTGCCCCTTCTGGATCTCCTTCCAGAGCTCCTGGGGGGAGGGCTGAGAGAAGACAATTGAATGACAGCCCTCAGCTGCTTCATCCAGGCCGTCCCCATCACTTTACTGGCCGAGTTACAAGTGATGGACCACTCCTCCCCACGTGGACACCCCTAATGGATAACTTTTGCCTGGGGACTCCCCATCAGTGTGGATAAGATTTTCCTAGAACTGCAACCTAAGACTCTTCTTCACCATTCCTTCTTTCCGTTTCTCCTTTCCCAGGTCTCAGACCAGTAGTATGGTCTGAGGGCTATCCCTACCGATTCCTGCCCCTTCCCCCTTACAGCTATTTGCCCTAAAAACTCTTGTGCATATCCAGTCCCAGCTTGGTGTTTAACCCTCAGAAGATTCAAACTGACACAGGCAGAAAAGTTGAGATGGCAACCAAGAGACTCTGGTCCACAGGGACATGTGGAAATGATTAATCTACCACGGTGCACCAAGGTATCAGATGTAGGGGCAGTCACATATGGGTTGACTAGTGATCGCAAGTGGGTGAGTCATACTAGTGATTCAGCCACACCAGTGAAGAGTCACGAGTCCTTCCCAGTTTCCAGATATAAGCTATTCCCAGATCCAGAACAAATCAATAGGAAAGCCAGGTGTACTTGAGGGAGGACCTTACGATATTTCAGAAATCCTTCCCCAAGGGGACCCTCCCATTATTTACCCAATAACTGACAGGAAATGGGAATATCCAGACACTTTTGGGAGCTGTTGACACAGCCTCTGAGGTGATAGAGAAGGCAGGGCAACAAAAATGCCATCCTGTTCGTTTGCAGGTAACTATAATACAGAGGACTGGTGATTAATGGATTCCTCTCCCATGTCAGTTTCACACTGTGTCCAATGGATCTGCAAAACTGGCTGGTGATCATTTCCTGTTTCTGGACATATAATTTGTATGGACATACTTAGCTGGTAGAATCCTCATGTTCATTCATGACCTGTGGAGTAGGAGCCATTATGATGGAAAGGGCCAAATTCAAGCTCCTGAAATCCTGCCTCACCCTCACAAAGCCAATGTAAGTCATCAAAAAACAATGTGGGGGCACCCGGGTGGCTCAGTCAGTTGGGTGTCCAACTCTTGGTTTCGGCTCAGGTCGTGATCTCGGGGTTGTGGGGTTGAGCCCTGTGTGGGGCTCTGGGCTCGTTACAGAGACTGCTTGAGATTCTCTGTCTCTCCTTCTCCATCTGCCCCTCCCCCTGCTCTCTCGCTCTCTCTCTCAAATAAATAAATAAAAATAAAATCTTTCTTTTTTTTTTAAGATTTTATTTATTTATTTGAGAGAGAGAGCAAGAGAGGGAACACAAGTAGGAGGAGTGGGAGAGGGAGAAGCAGGCTTCCTGCCGAGCATGGAGCCCGATGCGGGGCTTGATCCCAGGACCCTGGGATCATGACCCGAGCCGAAGGCAGTCACTTAACCAACTGAGCCACCCAGGCACCCCCAAAATAAAATCTTTCTTAAAAACAAACAACAACAACAACAAAAACCAATATGGCACTCTAGGTGGAATTGCAAAATGTGTTCCCAACCCCAAAACTTTAAGTAGATACAGGGATCCCCATCTTTTAAATCACTCATCTGGTCCCTGAAAATTCTACTTAGATTAGGGCTGAGAATGGTGGTAAACTTAATCAAGTGGCAACCCTAGTTATTCCAGATGTGGTATATACCAGGACAGATCAACGTGGCACTTAGTATGTGAAAATTTTTTTTTTACATCTGGCATACTGAGATATAATTTAGATATATGAAAATGCATCCTCTTTAGTGTATAGTTCAGAGTTTGAATAAATGCATTCAGTCTTGTAGCCACCACCGCAATCAAAATATAGAATAGTTCCATAACCCCTAAAAACCCGTCATGCTCCTTTGTCATCACCCCATCCCTCCACCTGCAACCCCTAGCAATCAACTGGTCTCTCTTTTTTTAATCCCCATAGTTTTGCATTTTTAGAGTGTCATGTAAATGGAATCATACAATATGTAGCCTTTTTGAAATTGGTTTCTTTCACATAGCCTACTGCCCTTGAGACCATCCATGTCTTGCATATATCAGCGGTCATTCATTCCTTTGTGTGGCTGAGTTATTATTCCACTGTATGAATGTTCCAGTTTGTTTATCCATTCACCAATCAAAGGACAGGTCTGTTAGCAGTTTTTGGTGATTATGAATAAAGCCACTATAAACATTTGTGTAAAGATATGTCTTCTTTTCCCTTGGGTAGATATCTAAGAGTGAGATTGTTGAGTCATAAGTAAGTGTACATTTAACTTTATATGAAACTGCCAAACTGTTTTCTAAAATAGCTGTATCGTCATGCAATGCCTTTAGTAATGTATGAGTGTTCTAGTTGCTCCACATGCTTTAAGCATTTAGCATTGTTAGATTTTTTTTTAAAGATTTTATTTATTTATTTTGAGAGAGAGAGAATGAGAGAGAACTCATGAGAGGGGATAGGGTCAGAGGACAAAGCAGACTCCCTGCCGAGCAGGGAGCCCGATGCGGGACTCGATCCAGGGACCCCAGGATCATGACCTGAGCCGAAGGCAGTCGCTTAACCAACTGAGCCACCCAGGAGCCCCTAGCATTGTTAGATTTTTTATTTTAGCTATTCTAATAGATGTCTAGTGTTATCTTGTTGTGAATTTAATTTGTTGGTTTTGGTTTTGTTTTGTTTTAAGTAGGCTCCATACCCTACATGGAGTCCAACGCAGGGCTTGAACTCTCAATCCTATGATCAAGACCTGAGCTGAGATCAAGGGTCAGACGCTTAACTGACGGAGCCACCCAGGTGCCCTTAATTTGTGGTTCTAATTCCTTAATGATTGACAATATTGAGTATCTTTTCATGTACTTACTTGCCTTCTCTATATCTTTGTTAGTGAAGTATCTGTTCAAAACATTTCCCTTATTAAAATTGAGTGGATTGTTTTCTCATTATTGAGTTTTGAGAGTTCTTTATGTATTCTAGATACAAGCCCTTTATCAGGTATATATTTCGCAAATATCTTCTCCCAGGCTGTGGCTTGTATTTGAATTTTCTCACCAGTGTTGTTGTTTTTTTTTTTTTAAGATTTTATTTATTTATTTGACAGAGAGATAGAGAGAGCACAAGTAGGCAGAGAGGCAGGCAGAGGGAGAGGGAGAAGCAGACTCTCCACTGAGCAGGGAGCCCGACGCGGGGCTCGATCCCAGGACCCCAGGATCATGACCTGAGCCGAAGGCAGCCGCTTAACCGACTGAGCCACCCAGGCGCCCCTCACCAGTGTCTTTTGAAGAGCTGACATTTTTTCATTTTTATGAAGTTATCAACCTGTTATTTTATGGACAGACAGTACTTTTGTTGTTATATCTAAGAAATCTTTGCCTAACTTGAAGTCACAAAGATTTTCTACTAGAAGTTTTATAGTTTTAGGATTTCTATTTAGGGCTATGGGATATTTTGAAATAATTTTTGGATATGATACTACCCAAATGTTTGTTAATGAGAGAATGGTTATACAAATGTGGTAATCCATTCCATGGAATATTGTGCAGCCATAAAAGAGAATGAACTATTGATACATGCAGCAAATTGGGTGAACTTCAAGGGAATTATGCTGAATGGAAAAAGCCAGCCTCAAAAGGTTACCTACTATATGATTCTATTTCTAGGACCCTCTCGAAAGGAGGATTAAAGAGATGGAGAACAGGGACGCCTGGGTGGCTCAGTCAGTTAAGCGGCTGCCTTCGGCCCAGGTCATGATCCCAGGGTCCTGGGATCGAGTCCCATATCGGGCTCCTTGCTCAGTAGGGAACCTGCTTCTCCCTCTCTCTCCCTCTGCTTGTGCTCTGTCAAATAAATAAAATCTTTAAAAAAAAAAAAAAGAGATGGAGAACAGATTAATGCTTGCAAGGGTTGGGGATGGGAGGGATGAGGGGATGGATGTGACTATAAGGGAGTAGGATGAAGGAGCCTTGTGGTGATGGTAGAGCTAAATATCTTTTTTTTTTTTAAAGATTTTATTTATTTATTTGAGAGAGAGAATGAGAGACAGAGAGCATGAGAGGGAGGAGAGTCAGAGGGAGAAGCAGACTCCCCACTGAGCGGGGAGCCCGATGCGGGACTCGATCCTGGGACTCCAGGATCATGACCTGAGCCGAAGGCAGTGGCTTAACCAACTGAGCCACCCAGGCGCCCCGGTAGAGCTAAATATCTTGACTGGTGGTGATCGTGCCAAGATATACATGTGATTACATTGGCGCGCACACACAACACACACACATTCACAAATGAGTGCAGGTAGAATTGGAGAAAATGGAGTAAGCTCTGGATGATACCAATGTCAATTTCCTGGTATTGATACTGTACTGTAATTACGCAAGATGCTAACATTGGAGGAAGTTGGAGAAAATGTGCATGGAACATCCTTGTACATTACTTTGCAACTTCATGGAAATCTGTAATTATTTCAAAATTAAAAGTTTGGAAAAATTCAGTTGCAGTTTTTTGACACGTTCTCCTAAAAAGCCACAATATCATGATCCCATCTAAGAAAATTATTATAATCCCATAATAGCTAATATCTGCTTCACAATCAAATTTCCACAATGGTCCACAAGATGGCTGCTATTTATAGTGACTATTTTTTGTTTGGTTTGGTCTTCAGAGAAGATCTAATCTCAGTTCCTGTATTCTAGTTACTTGTTAGATCTCTTTGGACTCTTTTCATCTGTAAGTGTCTACACCTTTTCTTTCTTGATACTCACCAAGCCAATTTTCTTTTCTAGCGTTCCACAGTCTGGGTTTGTCTGGCTGTTTTCCAGGGGCCCCTGTATTTCCTGAGAACTGGCAGTAAAGGCTGGAAGCTTGAGTTTCTTCAGGTGCAATGTTTCCAGCTCCCTGGGCATAGAGTGCTTCCTGTTATGCCCTCCTGACAGGACCGGTGTTGGGTCATCCCACTAAGAGAGCAGCCAGGATTGAGCGCCACATGGAGAGTGACAGCCAACTTTCTCTAGTGGAAATGTCTGTGTTCCCTTTGTGACTAGAATATGTGGGGTGACACGCACGCTCTGTGTCCCGGTAACCAAACACCCAATGGTTTTGGCTCCCATTTATGGTCCTTGCCTTAATCATTACAATGATCACATTAAGGGTTGCAAAAGAATGATTTTCTCATCGCAGGGGTCTTTCTCCATGTGTGAGACCCACTTCTCTATTCAGTGTGTTCTAAATCATCATCCCCTTGAGAAGTAGTCGGAATGAAAATTTGCCCACATTTTTTAAATACCAAAAATAAAATTAAATGTACTGTTTTTGACACCTCCACATGTTCCTGATTACAGACCAATCTGAATGCGCTTGTACTGGTCAAAGACAGAAAAACTTCTAATAATTGCAATGGATTTAAACACCTCAAATATGCTTATACTCATGGGCTTATCATGACACTAGCAAATCAAAGTTGGATGAAGCTGGCACACTGACTTGTTATTTTGATAGTTGGTAAATAAGAGGAAAAAAAAATCAAACATTTATCTTGCCTTTATCTTACACATAGTTCCTCAGCGGACTGAATCACTGATGAGGGCAAGTTTTCTTACCAAAGCGAAGGAGGAATGCAGGAATGAGGACATCTCCAGCTTGCATCCAGTAACAAAGGAATGGATTAGGGCATTGTGCTTACGTCACAAAAACACAACTTAGAATGAAATGCAAGGGCCCCCCATGTCCTAATGGGTGACCTCATGTTAATTCCACCACCCTTGTTATGTGGGGCCACCTCCCCCAGCTCATCTTGCCAAACCGTGTCACAGCCATACAGAGCTGGCCTTCTGTATGCTCCGAGAGCCCCCTTGCATTTTCACTCTATCTGATTGGCATGCTCCATCCCCCAAGACCCCTGGGTCTTCCTCAGATGTCAGAGGTCTCAGATCAGAATGTTGGGCCCGCTGTCTTCAGTACCACTGGTGCCATATCCAAGCCCACTGGGTTCTGTGTTTCTGTGTCAAATTTGGGATCTGTGTCAAGCATTTCTGTGCATAGACCACAGTTCTTAGCACCCCAGGTTCTTGTCTTGTGTCACAGCTGGGAGCGTTGTAGATGCTTAGATGTGGCAGGGGGTCAGGGAGCTCTTTGCCAGATCCCAACAATCTGGGAACTCCACCCTCTCTGGCATCTCTCTCCTCTGTTACTGATTCAGAAAGTTCCCCAAATGTTCCCTTCCTTGCATTGGCCTATTTTGACCTTTTCCTTCCCACACACTCCCGGGTGCTATATATAATCACCAGCTTCAAATGCAAGGCACCAGAGGAGTGTGTGTGTGTGTGTGTGTGTGTGTGTGTGTGTGAGAGAGAGAGAGAGAGACAGACAGACAGACAGACAGCCCGACAGAATGTGGCCAGTCACTGATGTGACATGGTTTCCCTTCTTAGGGAATCACAATGACCCCAGCCATCTCAGGGAATCCTAGAATGGCAGGGTCTTTGGAACTCAAGAAGTCATTCAGTCATGTGATCAATTGCTCATTCATCTATTCGTTCAACTCTGTCAGCACCTTGTGTTTATCAGACACATCAAATGAGTAGAATGGATCTTGCCCACCAAGAATTTGCAGATTAGTAAAGGAGAGAGACTTGCAAAATAAATTTAGATCTGTATGGTAGGTGCTTAGTTAGGAAAACACAATGTTTACACACAGAAGGAAGCTGGTAACTGCGTAAAGAGGTCAGGGAAATCTTGCAAAGGAGTGAGATTTGAGATTGTTGTGGAACCCTGAGTTGGGAAGCCAGCTGGAGGACACTGTAAAGGGACAGAAAGTCCTGTCTGCAAATGAACGGCTTGGAAAAAGAGTTGGAGGCAACCGAGGGAATGAGGTGTTGGATCAGTTGCAGATGCTTAATGCGGCAGAAACACTTAGGGGGAGCTGTATAAGACATGGGACTTGGAACCAAATCTGGGCCAGCCTCCAAAGGCTGCGTCATGTTAAGGAGTCTGAATTTTTCCCTTCAATCTGTACTGTCCTGCTCAAGCCACAGGCAGCTGTTAGTCACTCGGAATGTGGCTGGTCCAAATTGAGATGAGCCACGAGTATAAAATACACACTGGATTTTGAAGATTTCATATGGAAAAAAAAGTTTAAAATCATCATAGCTAATTTTTATATTGACTGCATTCTGAAATGATAACATTTGGGATGTGTTGGCTTAAATAAAATGCACCATTAAAAATCATTTCACTTGTTTCTTTTTACCTTTTTAAAAAAATGTAGCCAACAGAAAGTTAAAAACTATAGATGTGGTTTTTTTTTTTTTAAGATTTTATTTATTTATTTGAGAGAGAGAATGAGATAGAGCATGAGGGGGGAGGGTCAGAGGGAGAAGCAGACTCCCTGCTGACAGCAGGGAGCCCGATGCGGGACTCGATGCTGGGACTCCACGATCATGACCTGAGCCGAAGGCAGTCGCTTAGCCAACTGAGCCACCCAGGCGCCCTAGTTGTGGTTTGCATGGGTGACTTCGAAGGTGGGAGACAATCAAAGGTTAGGGAGGGGGAGTGCAGGCAAGGCTGAATCTGGGAGTAATGAGGAGGCGGAACGGAGGGCACAGGCTGCAGCAGTGGAGACAGGCAGGAAGCCAGATAATGGTCAAGGTGAGAAATGACTCAGGCTAAAGGGAAGGACTTGACAAAGAGGCAGTCCAGGCCTGGTGACTGATGAGAAAATAATATAATAATAAGAACGCAGTGCATTTGAGGAAGTAGAAGCTCAGAGGGCACTTAGAACAAGGCACGAGCTGAGACCATTGTTTTACACCCGTGAAAGGTCCAGTACTGACATGCGCCCACCTCTCTGGAGGACCCCTTGGGAAATGGATGTTCTCAGCCAAGTTTGGGATCACAGGACAGATAACCTGCCTGGCATCTCTCTGAGTATGCGGCATGTCCCCCCTAGGTTCTTATGTACGGGGGGTCCCTTTCTGCAGGGCACGTCCTGACCCACCACCTAGGGGCTCAGGGTGCTGCACAATGGGTCAGGGCTGCAGACACCCACTGTTTCCTCTTCACCCAATAAGCCCGTTAGCAAGGCTACGCCCCCCGCCTCCAGGTTTTTCCATGGGTCTAGAGGTTTCCATGGAGTTATCAGGCAGGAGGAATCAAGGTTGACCTTGATCGCCCCACCAGGCGTGGCTTGATTGAAACCCAGCGGCAGGGGGGTTCCTTGGAGCAGGGGTCAGCAAGCTGCGTGCATATCTGGTGCAGCCCTATGTTTCTGTAATAAAGTTAAATAGGAATACAGCCATGCCTACCCGTTTACGTATTGTCTGTGACCGCTGTCACGTTGTTTTAAGGACAGAATTGAGCAGTTGAGACAAAGATCACATGGCTCAAAAAGCCCAAATTATTTACTATATGGCCCTTTATAGAACATATTTACCAGCTCCTGCCACTCTCTTGCCCAGAAGAATCCATGCATTTCTTTCACCTGCATCAATGGTGTTTAATCAAGGTAATTTTGCCACCTTGGGGATGTTTGGCAATGTCTGGAGACATTTTTGGTTGTCATAATTAGGGGCAGGAAGGAGCAGGCATCCTCTGGGTTAGAGGCCAGGGATGCTGCTCAGCAGGACAGCCTCACCACAGAGAACCGTGTTCGAATGTCAGTAGAACCGAGGTGGAGTACCTGCTCTCCACCTATCACTCGGCACCTACAGACCCCCCCAGAGGCTGGTTTACCCTGTAACTCCTGCACAATACAGCCTCCTGTCCTCAACAGGAGTGTCCCCCGGGTGCAGCCCCTGACCCCGTAGGACCTCCCAGAGCAGGGGCTTGGGGTCCAGCAGACCGTGAGCAGCCAGTCTCCTGGGCCCTTTACCCTATGTCGGTTCTTGGGTGCGGCCCACTCCTCCTGACCTTTCACAGAACATCGGGGGCCTCCCCAGTACAATTCAGCACACCAGGCGCACCAAACTCAGCAAAGCAACTGTCCAGGACACAAGCAACTTTAATCCCCCAATCCGGCCTTCGGGGGGGTCTAAGCAAGACTGCCAGACAAGAAAAGCTGAGCCAGGACTCTTCTCCTCAGCCCTGTGAAGCTCATGGCCCAGGCCCTCCTTGCCCACACCCACCTCTCCCTGAGGATGCATGCTCGTCTTTCTTTAGTTCATGGTAAGTGTGTCCTGAGGTGCCTGCGACCCTGGAACAGCAGGCTCCTTTTCTTCCCTCCTTTTCTCCCTCACCTTCTCCATGCCCTGGGCTCCCACAGCACAGTAATACGTAGCCTCATCCTCAGGCTGCAGCTCAGCGATGCTCAAATACCCCGTGTTCTTGGCCACATCTTTGGATCCGGAGAAGCGAGGTGGGATCTTGAAGCCCTGGTTGTTGTCCGAGCGGGAGAAATATCTTAGCACGAATCTGGGAGGGTGGCCGGGCCTCTGCTGGTACCAGTAGATGTTATAAATGCTGACATCATGGTCTCTGCTCAAGGTGCAAGGCAGGTGGATTGTGGTTCCGAGGGACGAGGACATGGACGGTGGCTGGTTCAGCACTGGCTGAGAGCCACAGCCTGGGGACACAGAAGCACATGGGTATTTGGAGCAGAGGAGGGCAGGGGATGGGGCCGGGGGTGGTGAGCTCTGGGGTGTTCTCACCTATGCAGTGGACGAGGAGTGCGAGCAGGACAGGAGTCCAGGACATGGTGTAGACGTGCTGGGCTCTTCTCCCTTGTGCTGTCACGGCTCCTGGGCCCTCTCAGGGCTGGGCCAGCACCCTCCTGTGCCCTCCCAGGGGTGGAGCCATTGCATGCCTGCTTCCTGGCCCCCACCATCCCGAACTTTCTAGAGTTTGCGCGTCGGTTGGGGAACGGTCCCATGGCTGCCTTTGTGGCCCTTGCCTCGGCCCCATGGAAGCGTTTGCGGAGGAAGCACCTGCTGGAAACTCACGGGCCAGTGCCCAGGAGGCCAGCCTGCAAGGTTGGGTCCCTGAGGTAGGGTAACCTCAACGTCCTCCTGAGGGAGCTGAACCCCACAGTAATATGGTTCTTGTCCAAATTTACATGCCTGGTGAACCAGTAGAGAGAACACAACCTCAGGGTGCTGAAAACACCTGCTTTGTGCAGCAGAAAATGCTGGGGCCCTGGGGTGAGTGGGATACTCTGTCCCCTTCCACGCTCCTGCCACTCCCTCCCTCCAAACCCAGCCCCCTTTCCTCCTAGAATGAAGTAGCCGTGACTCACAGCTTCTGAGAAAGAAGCACCACGAGGGACTTTGGGCAGGGGGGCAGGTGCGGCCCAGGGCAGGTGGTGGCAGACGTAGCTCCCCCATCGGGTCCTGCAGGGGCCTGGCCCCAGCTTCCTGACCACTCTCCTCTTCACAAGAGTCTGCCCAGGGAGCGGGTACAGCAGTGTCCCCCTGGTCCTCGGTCCACTCCTTGGCCAGTCCCTGCACCTGCACAGGTTCTGTGTGTCCCATCCCTGCCCCACCTGCGTTTGACCCCATCACCAAGCACGTCCGGGAGGCCTGAGGCCTACTCTCTGCTCCGTGCTGCTCACAAAGCCCTGCAGGTTGTGCGGCCGGAGGCTGTCAGGATGCTCAGATGAAGACTAATGTCCTTACGTTAATCAGGGTTCTCCAGAGAAACAGAACCAATAGGGGATATATATATATATATACACACACACATATATATGAAGAGATTTATTATGAGAAATTGCCTCACTCAAGTATGGAGACTGAGAAGCCCCACGATCTGCCAGACGTCTGCAAGATCGTGCACCCAGCTGTCCACAACCTGCCATCTTGCAGACCCGGGAAAGACAGTGGTGTAACTCAGTCTGAGTCCAAAGGCCTGAGAACCAGGGGAGTCGGTGGTGTGAAGCCCGGTCCAAGGGCAGGAGAAGACCAATGTCCCAGCTCAGCGGGCAGACAGGAGGCAGAAAAGGACCAATTCCGCCTTCCTCCCCCTTTCTGTTCTATTCAGGCCCTCGACGGACTGGAAGATGCCCACCCACATCAGGGACGGCCTCCTGCTTTACTGAGTACACTGGTTCAAATCCTGATCTCACTCAGAGACACCTTCACAGACACACCTAGAAATAACGTTGAGTCTGGGCATCCTTTGACGAGTCCAACTGATACATGAGATCAACCATCACACCTCATCATCCCTTCTCTCCTCATCTCATTCTAGAACTTTCTCACACAGCCATAGAGAAAAGCCCAGGAAGTGAAGTGGGTCCTCAGCTCTTAGGAGGCTCTTTTTTTTTTTTAAGATTTATTTATTTGAGAGAGAGAGTGCACAAGCAGGGGACAGAGGGTGAGGGAGAAGCAGACTCCCCACTGAGCAGGGAGCCC